>NC_137078.1:23064896-23425422 GCF_951640355.1 Cnephaeus nilssonii
GACAGCAGCCTTTTCCACACAAGTTCCCAACACTTTCACAAAGGAAAAAAAAACACACAAAAAACTCTACAGTCCAGGGGTTATATTCCAAACAGCTGTTTCTGGACACTAGGAGAGACCCATGTGAAATAGTGATTCTCAACCTCAGCTGCAATTGGAGTCTCCAAGGGAGACTGTAAAAGTGCTGATGCCCACACCAATTGTGATGGTTGCCTGTGTTCCCCCAAATTCTTATGTTGAAGTCCTACCCCCCAGTACCTCAGAATGTGACCATATTTTAGATGGGGTCTTTAAAGAAGTAATTAAGGTAAAAATAAAGGCATTAGGATGGGACCTAATCCAATATGACTGATGTCCTTATAAGATTAGGACACAGACAAGTACAGAGGAAATACTATGTGAAGATATAGGAAAAAGACAGCCATCAGTAAGCCAAAGAAAAAGCCTCAAGATAAACCAATCCAGCCAACACCTTGATCTCTGACTTCCAGCCTCCAGAGCTACGAAACAATAAACCTCTGTTGTCTAAGCCCCCATCTCTGCGGTACTTTGTTAGGGCAGCCTTAGGAAAAATCTCTGGCAATGTGACCAGGCATCATTACTGTTAAAGTTCTTCCAAGTGTTTTGACTGTGCATCTGCATTTTAGAACTCACCATTCTAGACTACAAATTCCTTCCAGTCTGCTAAAACCAGTGCTGACCCTTAGATTGTCTTTCTAAAATGCATCATGTCTATTTGGCATTAGCTTCTTTCTTCCTTTCTTCTTTCCTTCTTTCCTGTCTCCCTCTGTCCCTCTCTCTCCTTCCCTCCATTCTTTTCTTCCTCAACAAAATGAACAGGAGAGATCACAGACCTCACCTCAGCCTCAGCAGAATGGATGCTAAGTCCCATCTGCCATCTTTTCATTAAAATCTGAACCACTACGTGGTCCCTAAGAAAATCCCTAGAGCTGAAGATCTAGAAAAGGACTTTAATCTGATGAAAGACTCCAAGTGAGGGAAAAGACCTTGTGCAAAGGTTAATAGGAAAAGATGAGGCAATGCCTTCTTTTCTGGAGAATTCCCCTGTCAGACAGAAAGGTGTCTGTTTTTCTTTTTCTTTTTTAAACTTCTGCCTTGTTTGGCTTTTTGAATGACCCATTGTCCATAGCAACATCTTGCTAGGAATGGTCAAATGGTGGAGCTGCAGGAAGATACTGGAGACAGATCTGGGTGAGTGGCCAGACCTCATTTTCCTGCCAATGGTTGGTTCAAAATAAGCCACCAGCAGTGACCTGTCACTGCAACTCTTTAAATAATGATACCAAGATGGACTTGCGAGTTTGCAGGCCTCCTCTCCTTCCCTGTGCCTCTGTTTCCCTACCTGTCACACAGACACGGGAAATCTAGATATCTGAGCACCACTCTGGTGAAGGTGAATAATTAGAGTTTTAATCGTCCTCATTTTCGGTATCAAACCTCTTCTACATGTGTTTCCAGGCACTTGCTTGCTGTCCCTTCCCCCTCTTTTCTTATTCCTTCCTGAAAGCTTCTATTACCTGCATGTGGTAAATTTTCAAATCAGCAGTCAGAGTTTTTAAGCTGCATGACTTCTACTACAGCTAAGAGAAGGCAGGTGACCATCACCAATGCAGTCTCAACTCCACAGCTTACCTCCTTCATGCTCATTTATTCATCTTCATGGCATGTATCAAGCCTGGATTTTAACAAAGCCTTCTCCGAGAATGGCTCATCTCTCACAGAGGGCCCAGTCGGGGAGGGAAATGCAGACACTAAACCAAAAGAGATAATGGAAGGACAGGGGTTTGCAGAGCATTTTCTTAGACATTTTATCACATCTACCAGAGCCAGCTCTGCTAGGAAGGGACTTGTGTTGAGATTGGGTATCTGGTTCTCCTTCCATCATTCTAGGTTCCCTTTTTCCAGTCACATAGTGACCCAAAAATGCTTTCCACCCACTGGCAAAGCCATCCCTACACAGGGAGTTTTGACCCTTATTCCAGCAGCTCAGGAGCCCTCATGGCTCTGCCTGTGTATCCACTGTGGAAGTTCTGTCTGGGCCCCCTTCACTGGTCTCCTGCTTTTTCCTCTCATTTGGATCAAACATTCATGTGTGCTGTACCTTTGGTATTGGACCCCATGTTTAGACCCAGACACTGCCCTTCCTGTGATATCTGTAAGTTAAGTAAGACCACCCTGTCCCTTAAAGATTCAGGTAACCTATAGGCCACCCAATTCTAGGCCACTAATGTCCAAAATCTTCCCTGCTTTCAGCCAGTTTGGGAGACAATCCCCTCTGCTGCTGGTTCTCACACCTTCACATACTGTTTCTGAGCCATATCACATTGACCCCCCCTACCCCTATATTTAATACTACTGCTGCAAAATAATTAATAAGTACTATAGAGAGGGGAACAAGAGGAAAGATTTACATGAAGGACTTCTGGGGCTGACCAGCAGACCCTGAGCAATGGATGAATGATTACTCTGACACACATTTCTGTGAAAGAGAGGCTAAGGGACTGCTTGGCTATAGGAACCAACAGCCCCACTCACCTGCCTCCTTAGGCATTTATTGTAACAACAGCTTGAACTAAAATTAACTTTTAGATACTATCAGCAGGGTAAAAGTATCCTTGAGAAGACATATGTCCTGCAGTGTCCTTTAAGCAAGGACATCTAAAGACTAAACATAAAGATTCCAGTAAGCACCTGGGGTCTCAGACTTGTTTGGAAAAGTCAAGGCTTGGGCGGTTGTCTTCGGCCAACTCCTGTCCTATGCCTCCTTACAAAGGACACGTTAAGAATTCATGATTTTAATTCTTAAGTTCCTCTTGTCAATCCCACAATGTGGGGGGAAGAAGATACTCTTTCTCTGCCTCCTCTGAACTAGCACCCAGGCTCTTTGTCTCCCCAGGATTTCCCCCAGGAAGTTGAATCTTCTTCCCTCCATTACGTGGAGCAGTTCAGCAAAAACTTGTAGACACAAGTGCTCAGCACAAAGGTCTTCCTTTATGATGTCCCACAGCCTTTCTCTGAGGAATAGTCTCACCTCAGGCAATTTTTTGTTCAAAGGCCACTATAATCTAGCAGGGTTCTGTCTCCATTCCACCTGAGTCAAACAAGAGTTGGCCAGTGGCCTCTGATGAGCTGGGGCCATGGGCCAGAAAACTCTGCCAAAGGGGGAATCTTTACACTGTGTAGAAACCAATCAGGTCCCATCAGAGCTTCTCTTAGGAAGCTGGGTTTAAGGAGTCAGTCACAGCCAGCAGCAACAGTGGAAGCAGCTGGTGTCACAGCAATTAAGCCAGGAGCCATCACAAGAAGAGGCAATAAGCAGAAGCTGGCAAGCCTAGAAGGCACCATGAAGCATACTTGTGAGGTGCAGAAGAGATAGGAAAGTTTGCAGGAGCTTGAAGCAGAGAAGGAGACGGACAGCCCCACGAGACCAGTCAGGGCACTTTGGAGTGAAAGGAAGCACCATCTTCCCAGGATAGCCTCAGTTACTCAGCTGCAGACTCAACGGTCTATGCCTGCTGACTCCCTGTGTATGCATGCGATCAATCCTCGTTGCCACAGGAGTTCCAAGGCCTTCACTTCTCCTTACAGCCTTAGTGGATTTGGGCCCCTGACCTGCAAACTCTGCTTTCCTATACGAGGGTACTCACCACCTCCCCCACTCCCTGCCCTTTGGTCTGAGTACCCACATTCATAATCTCGTCTTCACAGCCTCTAGCACAGAGCTGACACGCAACGTCTGACATCTTTCCAGCCCAGCCTTCTATGCTATGCTCATTGTGTTAGCATTGTTTCTTCTATAGTTCCTTATAAGTCATTAGGCAAAAATAAACACTGTGTAAGAACTGTCCAAATCAAGAACTTCAACTTTCCTTCTCACCACTGATAAACTGCAAGGGACAGTTTAAATTAGAATGACATCTGCTGGGGCCCATGCAAAGAAAGCTGGAAAAGACTCTGTGGTAAAGATAAAAGCTGTTGATTCCTTCCCCCACACACCAATGGTGCCATCCCATCTTTGTGTCTGCAAATTAGAGTTAGGTGGCTGCCAGGTTCTCCAGTGTTCAGATAAATTAGGGAATGGTCAAGCTGAAAGTTCTCAAGTTAAGTACAAATTTTTTGGTTCGGGGAAGAGATTTTTAGTTCTACCATAGCCATTCTCCACAAAACCAAAACACACACACACACACACACACACACACACACACACACACACACACACAACTAAAAACAACAACAACAAAATCACTACAAAGAAGTTGATTCTGTGAAAGTCAGAGAGAGAAAGAATGTATCAATGAAAGCTATGAAGCTAGGAAAAGAAAGCCCCAGCAACCTTCAAAGATGAACCTTTCTGTTGAATGTGGGTGATGCCAAAAAATAAATGCCAGCCTTTGCCTCCTGTAGGAAATAGCTAAATGTATTAAAAGGACAATTTTCAGCTATTTTCTCTGAAGGGGGCTTCTCTTCTATTTTCTTGCTAAAATTTTCTAACTCATTTGATAACCAATGTCTGAATATAGCTTACATATGTTCACTTTACATGGCAATTATATATGTAATAATCTCAACTGAGTCTCAACTTCTGAAACTCAGATTATTAAAGTGGGATTGAAGTACATAGACCCATACTTCACTACCACTGCCTTTTCCTACTCACCACAGGTCCAGTAGGCCATTCTCCAATGGAAACCAACCATATCTTCTGAAGGCATGAGTAGGCTTGACCTCTCATGGCAGACCTCTGTGGTTTCCTATGACCCAGCTCACAACCAGATGATGTTCACACCAATATGGCCCCATAGGCATGTCTGTGGGCCAAATGTATACTCAGCCCATCTTCTCCCACTCAAGAAAGTATATTAAAATGTAAGAATCTAAGAACAGCATTATTATGGGTTCTGAAATGCATTTTAATTTATCAACAAAATAAATTATTGAAAACTTTGATATTTCAACTATTATTAGTTAGCCAACTCCACAGTTGAGAACATTGACTTCTCAGACACCTTAAGATGCCTACCACTAGAACTGTTGATGTTTGACAACTGAACAAAAAAAATAAATGCTACTGTTAATTGACTTATAGAAGATCCCAGCACTACAGAAGGAATCAAGACCCCTGTTTCTCAGAACACATTCATGAAAATTCCATAATCTCCAGTGACAATAACAAGTGTATGATTATCCAATAAAGGCTCTATCAACCTCAGAGGAAATAAGATAATATATGACAACTTACCCAACATTATGAGCAATTTTTATTTTTTGTGGTTTTGTATACTTTCTAATTTGCTAATGAACATCCATCACTTTTTAAATGGAATATTGTTTAAAATATTATGTAAAGAAATAAAATATTTTCAACACTAGGAGTGGAACGTCATGTGATTTTAGGAAATTCTATAGGGTACTGGCTCATCTCCATATTTATTTAAAAATATACCTAAGGCAAGGAGAAGAGGGATATTTTTTAAATACCTCTAAAGGAAGAGGGGAAGATATCAATAGCTATTACTTTTTTACTAAAATATTTCTTAACGGCCTCCCATTATGATAGATATTATAACAGCACTCCTCCCTTCTCAACAAACAAGTAAAAGACATCTTTCTAAGTTTCTATAACAGGAGATGACCTCTAGGATCTGCTATTTCAAATACATGTTTTACAAGTCATCCTTCAGCTATATTTCTATGATTAAAAGACACTGACCTCTGAAAAATAATATCCCAGGACTGGAAATGAAAACTGACCAAAGGTTTTCATTTCCAATGCCATTAACCAACACCAAAACCTATTGGGTCACTGACCAAACAAGGGCTTGGGCTATTTCTTTCCAACCATCTGTCTGAGCAGCAGTTGAATCAAAGTCAGAGTTAGGATGCTGAAAACCCAGAGGGACCACTGAACAGTTTTCCACTTAACTCACCATTTCTGGTGCTCAGAGGTATAGCTTTGAGACTGGGTGATGGCCAGGATAGATGGGGTGGAGTCAGAAAGGGGATGGGACGGTTATATGGGGGTGGCTAGTCACAGCAGGAAGAAGAACAAGAATCAAGATAAAGAAAAAGGTGGCGGATAGAGATAAAAATGAAGCCAAGGAGGTGCAGCATTCTTCATGACCAGGGTTTGGAAGACGATCTAGGTCTGCTCTTCAAACTCATCTGGAGCAGGAGCAGTGACTCACAAACATCAAAGGACAAGGGGAGGCCCCCTGGGTCACCTAGACTTTGCAACAAAAACGCACCAGGGAAGCAGACATTTATGCAACAAAGCTGGGTGAAGCCTCCACAATCTTTACCAGTCCTACTCCTATCAAATGACAAATGTCTCTTTTATGTAAGGATCAAACAGAGCCGGAGACAGCAACATAAGCAAACTTCAGTGACATTGATTTTGCATGTTAGTAGGGTTGTTTCTAAAGAGGAACTCCCACGACTGCCAGAGAGTGTCTTCACCTGAAAACTGTGACTCTGCCGCTACTTAGCAGCCACATATCAGCCAAGGGAACAAATTCCTGCAGCCCTCCTGACAGCGGCAGGTTGACACTTCAATTACCTGATAACTGCACAATGTTTTCCTAGCCAAGCAGGAAAACTTCAAAAGAGCTTAACCTTTTTTCTTCTCCAGCTTTTGCTAACCTTTCACCTCCTTCTGCTTTCATGGCTAAATCTCCACAATAAGGTTTTTATTGACACACACAAAAAAAAGAGTTCCAGGCTTGAATTCAAATCCTGACACCAGAATGGTATGACCTTAGGTAAGTTGCCTAGATGCTAATGAACTTCAGTTCCCTGGTCTATAAAATAGAAATGGCTGTGAGAAATCAAATATAAACTGTTTGGAACACACAGGTGCTATGATGATTGGTTGTAATGCCAATAATATTAAATAAATAAGGATTCAGCTTAGTCTGAAACTCCACATTTCTTTTCACCTAAATGTTCGTTACCTCTTGACCAGGATATAAGGACCCAATCTATCTTTAGTTTTAAGTAAAAATGTCTGCTCCAATTATATTGAAAGTTTCTCGAGGGAAAATTAGTGTTTAATCTGATAATATCATCCTCCCAATATTAAAAAAAAATACCTGATTTTGCATATCCAATAAATAATTATCGATGACTAACATGATGATAATAATGTTAATAATACAAAATATGCTATAGTCAACACCCCAAACTTACTTATAAGGTGTTTGTTTGTTTTTTCAGTCTAAAGATGTCAACAGAGAATATTTCAAATATCTCCAGGCTCCATTCTACTTTATGTAGATTTCTACTAAAGCTGGAGTCACTTTACTGAATGGTTTATTGGTCCCTCACTGGAATTGTCCTATGGGTAACATCTACATCCCAGCCAATTTTGTATACTGAATGCCTGGCACAAATTAGGCCAGGATGGATTGGTGAATGGTCAGTCCACCTGCAGTGACAGGCAAAGTAAAACAAAAGTTATCTTATACACGCTTAATATGAAAGTTATCTTATAGGTTTATATTATATTTGTATCAGTTAAGATTAAAGCTCAGCAGCAACCATCAAAACCCTAACAAAAATGGCTTTATCACAACAGGTGTGTGTTTCACATAGAGGTCTGGAGGTATTCTGTCCACAGCTCCTCAGTGCCAGGGACCTGTGTGCTTAGAATCTTACTGCTCCCTGTGTGTGGCTTTCACTCCCAAGCTTACATCTTGCCCCAGGTGACTCTGAAGCTCCAGACATTATCACTGCAATCCAGGTAACAATAAGTGGAAGAAAGGTAGCATGGGTAATTAGGGAGCAAAATGGGTGAACTGTGTAAAAAAAAAAAATGCAACTTTTCTGCCTAGCCAGTGTGGCTCGGTGGTTGAGCATTGATCCAGGAACCAAGAGGTCACCAGTTAGATTCCTGGTCAGGGCACGTGGCCTGGTTGCAGGCTCAATCCCCAGTAAGGGGCATGTAGGAGGCAGCTGATCAATGGTGTTTCTCTCTCATCCATGTTTTTATCTCTCTATCCCCCTCCCTTCTTCTCTCTCTAAAAATCAATGAAAACATATTTTTTAAAATGCAACTTCCCCCTTAATATTCATTTCTCCCTCTTTCAATATAGAACCTCAATTTTTATTCCCTCTATAATAAATACTGTGTTCCCCAGTATTTATTGTAAGAAATTTCTGGGAAGTTTCTCCTCTTTAAGTGGAATATAAGGCTAGAGCCCTAGCAGCCATCTTGCACCATAAAGATCAAAGCTTCGTCCTAACAATGACAGACTAATAAACTAGAAGGAATCTGAGTATCAGAAAACCTCAGGAGGAACATACCAGCCCTGATTGCCAACACTGAACACCTTTTATGTGAGAGAAAATTAACTTTCATCTTTTCTATGCCACTATTATGTTTCTGTCTCATATAAAGCCAAATCTGGTCCTAATTAATATAGCACTGAAGTAATTTTTTTCTCCACCTTCCTATCTACCAGTTACCAACAGCATTGTTATCCACCAACAATGGCCAGCACCGACTCTTCTTGCTCTATCTTAACCTTCCTCACAGGGAGTAGCAAATAAAGGACATACGACACATAACTTTTATTTTTACAAACTATGAAAATTTTATCACAAAAAGGAAATAAAACATGAACCATCAACAATTCCCTATACAGCCATTGATTGTGAGATAAAAAAAAAGTAACAGAATTCACCTCTAAAATCACAGAAGCACTTCTGTTGCCACTTAATATCTATGACCATGTTCTCAGCATGTTCTTGATAAGGAAAATAACATATCTCTAGGTAAATGGCTCTTAACTAGCTAATGTACTTAAAAAATAAACTCAGCAGGGAAAAAAAAAGTTCTTGTTCTATATCAAAGAAGCAGATCAAGACCTCTTTGCCATTTGACCTAAAACTCAGGTGGACAAGAAGACTACTTATATTACTTCTTGTAAATCCCTCTAATAGAAGTTCAAGGCATGTACATTAGCAAAACAACGTTATAAATAAGCTGGTGCCAACACACCCATGAATACTAAAAGTATTTTCTAGGCTAACAGTTGTCTTCCCTAAGATTTTATTGGAGACATGCCTATTCTAATAACCTCAATTCTTATTTTATTGTGTATATTTAAATGAATTCAGTGTGCCCACAAGTCTAAAATGAAGAGGTTTATAAGTTGACACCAAGAAGAGATACAGGTAAGTTTTAGGAAGGTGGTGATGTAGTACCTTCTCTGAGTCATTCTGCAAAGAGATGTCTGGCCTTCAAGATCACTGCATACCTATGGTTCAGGAGAGTTTACTTCTCCTCTGCGAATACAGAGTTTGCTTAAAAGACCTCGATTATTGTCCAAAATCCATTTCCAACATGTAGTGTAAATTTGAACAAAGTGTCCTGATCTCTCCAGCCTCTTTTCTGTTAAACTAAAATAATACCAACTTTAAATAAATTTGAAGAGGTCCCACAATATAATGGTAAAGGGTTGCATAAATGTATTATCTGTATGTTTGTATTAATAAGTAGTGTTTGGGTTCTAAGTAGTAGATACTAAACTGTGCAACCTCAAGCATGTGTGTGTATATATATGTATATGTAGATATACATGTAATGTACACAGGCCTTCTGGAAGAAAAAAACTGTTAAATAATGCTTACCCTTTGGGGTAGAGCTTTTTCCTCCTTTTAGGTGGTAGTCATATATCACTTTTAAAATTAAGAAAAATCATGTACAATCATGTCAGTCAATCATGACTGACTTTTTTTTTTCACCGTGATTAAATGGGGAAAGGCCAAAGCCAAGGGATTTAGAATAAGTAGGACATTCATTTAGCAATAATAATAAGTCCTCCCAGCCCTGACCAGATAGTTCAGTTAGTTAAAATGTTCTCCCATACATCAAAATATTGAAGGTTTGATTCCTGGTCAGGGCACATACCTAGGTTGTGGGTTTGATCCCTGGTTGGAGCAGGTGCAGGAGGCATCTGATTGATGTTTCTCACATCTCTCCCTCTTTCTCTTTCTCTTTCTCTTTCTCTTTCTCTTTCTCTTTCTCTTTCTCTTTCTCTTTCTCTTTCTCTTTCTCTTTCTCTTTCTCTTTCTCTTTCTCTTTCTCTTTCTCTTTCTCTTTCTCTTTCTTTCTCTCTCTCTCTCTCTCTCTCTCTCTTCCTCTCTCTCTCTTTCTGTTTTAGCAAATAAATAAAAACATAATAATATATCCCCCAAAATCTATAGTCCCGAAGTCCCTACCCTGATGACCTACATAATGCTACTTCAAATAAATGTCAATGCCACATTGGTCCTAGAAATAAAGTGTCAAGATTTAGAAAACAAATACTTAGACTTGCTTGAAGAAGTTCCTGAATATCTAATACAAGGGTGCTCTGGCACTATGGGCCAGCACTAAATCCATACCACATCACCATATTTCCAAGGACTATTCTTTTATTCAGGTAGCATCTTTATCCTTCAAGTCTCATTGAGCAAAAAATACATGGCTTCCATGATTGTTTTGATGGCTGCTATTTTCTTCACTCTTTTTCACTGTCTGTTCTATAAATTTTTCAGCACTTATACCTACAGTCCCCCCCCAAAAAAAAATTGGAGGTGATATACTGAACAAGTGTTAGGCCTCTGAATATCTGGTAATCAATAACCCACATGCCCTTCATTCTCCCACAAACTAAGGCAAAATCATTTATCTTTGAGCAAAATAAGTTATTACCACTTTATTTACTGGAGTCTTCAAGTATCCACCATGGATTTCCTTCTCGCCAACCCCTCCTGACTCATTTGCTCTAAGTTCCCCAGGACAGGCATATAAAGAGTCCAGACCACTGTCTTAACAATGGCCACTACCTCAATTCACACATCACACTCCCTCTAATGCCACTCAGGAGGCTGGTATGGAAGAAACAGTCCAGGTGAAAAGAATGTCAGAATGGTATAGCTGCTGTGAAAAACAACATGGCAATTCCTCAAAGAATTAAAAATGGAACTAACATATGACCTAGCAATTCTATTTCTGAATATATACTCAAAATAATTGAAAGCAAGAGGTATTTGTATAGTCACATTCATAGCAGCATTATTTACAACAGACAAGAGATAGAAGCAACTCAAGTATCAATTGATAGATGGATGAATGGGTGAACAAAATGTGGCCTATACATACAATGGAATATTATTCAACCTCAAAAAAGAAGGAAATTTTAACACATGTTACAACCTTGAGGATGAACCTTTAGGACATTATACTAAGTACAATCAGCCAGTCACCACAGGACAAATACTGTATGATTTCACTTACACAAAATACCTAGAGCAGTCAAGTTTAAAGAGACAGAGAGTACAATGGTGGGAGGGAGAAGTGGGTGTTATTATTTAATAGCATAGAGTTTCAATTTTCAAGATGTAAAGAGTTCTGGAAATTGGTTGCACAATTATCTGAATATGCTTAACACTACTAAATATGGTTAAGATGGTAAATTTTATAGTAGGCTTAAATATGTACACTTAAATATGGTTAAGATGGTAAATTTTATAGTAGGCATATTTTACCACACTTTTTAAAAGGATGCCAGAACCTCCTAGGTTCTCTCTTTGATCCAAAAGCCCTTCACATCCAGCCCACCTGGGTCCAACCTCAGGAAGTTACCAGGTCACACTCAAATCCTGTCCTGAGCTACTCCCTTCCAGTCAATGGGAACCTTCCGTCTCTGAACTTCTATAGCCATGCAATTAAGAACTAAATCTCAGTTCCAAACTGTGTCGTAGAAGAGTAGTTTTAGATGTAATGGGGTGGCCATATAGGTAGAAGTTTAAGAAGGTTCCAGCTGTAATAGTCTATTTATTGATCAGGGTGGTGGTTACATGAATGTGTTCATTTTGTGATAATTAATATAGCTGTATACTTAGGATTTGTGTGCTTTTCTGTAAGGCAGACTTTGAATTTAAAAAAAGTTGCTCTATTTTGTTATTCCTTGCTTTATGCATACAATCCTTGGTCTCTCACAAGATGAGGAGCTCCCGAGGCCTCACAGAGACTAGCAGACTGTGAGGCTTCCACTGGAACTTCATATTTGCCTCTTGACTTCATTGACATTTGGAGATCCGGGGATATCAGAGGAAACACGGCAGTGCACAGGGCAGTGGGTAGTTTTCCAAAGCCCTTTAGCTTTAGGCAAACAAAAGCTTCCTGAGCCCGGCTGGTGTGGTTCAGCAGTTGAGCATTGATCCAGGAACCAGGAGGTCACTGGTTTGATTCCTGGTCAGGGCACATGACCAGGTTGCAGGCTCCATCCCCAGTAGGGGGCGTGCACAAGGCAGCCAATGTTTCTATCTCTCTCTCTCCCTTCCTCTTTCCCTAAAAATCAATGTAATATATATTTTTTAAAAAGCTTCCTGACCCCAAAGCTGAAGGTCAACAATACAGCCATAGCAATCAGCACAAGCTCACAGACGGAGGAAGCACAGTCGTACTGATGATAACCCACACCCAGGGAAAGTAATACTTTCGATTTTTAAAAAATATATGCATATACATGTGCATGAATGAACACACACATACATATATATATACATATACATGTACATATACCAAAAGCACAGTATCAGTAGGGATCAACTCTTGATTCATCACGAGAAGAATTAACAAGATAGGGTGAAAGTTATTGCCTATATTGAAAAGTGGCTTAAACCAAAACACATTTGCAAGTGGCAAGCTCTATTGAATCATGTGTGTGATAAATCTATGATCGTTGATTCTCAAGGAAAGTCTAAGTTTGAGCCAGAGTTCCTTGGTCTTCAAAATGCTGATGATTACCATTTACTTTAAGAAACACGAGGGCTGGTCCCGAAGCAGAAGGGGTGTGAGATGGAGCTCATGAAACCATGGTAGGAAAGGGTTAGTTTGAGCCCCCAGCTGGAGATCTTTGAACTCTTAGATTCTAAGCCCTAATACAATCTCATGCACTGGGGGTTGTTTCCATTTCAGCTGTTTCTACATGTTCCAGAGAGAAGAGTCCTGTCTGGCAGAGCTGGGCTAGCAATATCTAAAGCACTCCAAGAGAAGCCGGAAGCCCTGCCCATGTGCTGCTGTGGTCTCTCCGTACATGGGTGGAGGGAAGCAGCAGGAGGATTTGGTGCCAGGGAGATGACTAAAGCCTGATGCAAACACCACGCATGTGTGGGACACAAACGGGTCTGGAGGCAGACGCGTGTCCTAGTCATAGTGTGGGGAGGCCATGCAGCCCCCGAAGCTCATTAGGGAAAGATATTTATTCAGTGTCTAGTCATTTTAAGATGGAAGGTGAAGCAAGATGCCCTTTGTTCTCATTTTTCACTCTCTTTCTGGCTTTCCCTTGTTTGACAAATCAAACAGAATCCCAGAGGAAAAGCACGGGAGGAGGGAAGGCCTCTTTCTCCGATTTATGGCATTCTGGATGCAGCTTGCGTCTGTCAGGTCAAAATGGTTAGGGTGGGCTAATAGAGTAGAATTACAGCTTCCTATAATGGGGAAAGTTAAATAGACAAGCTCTCCTACCCTGAGGAGAACGAAGCAGAGGTCAGCACTGCTGGCTTTGAACATGAATGGCCCCTTCCCCTCCATTCCCTTTCACATGTGGCCCGGCAACAGTAGCAGACAGATGCGACACAAAGACAGACACACCTGATTAACCATGAATACAACAGCTGTCGTTTCCCCACCGCTGCCACTACCCACCCACACCCTGGTTCTTTCCGCTTAGTTTTTTTCCCTTTCTTTCAGCTAGCATGAGGAAATTAAACCTACCATTAAAACCCAAGTTAGTGGGAGGGTGTCAGCAGCCCGGCTTTGTTTCTCTGCTCACAGACTTGTAATAGGTACCTTCTGACTTGTCCTTTCATCTGGAGAAGAGTGTCGGCCTACTGCTGAGCGCTCAGTCAACTCAAAACCTGAGCCCCCAGAGAGGCCCGTGGTGGGTGGGGTAAAAAGATAGCACTGACTCAAATGAGGAAGGAGAAAGTGGACTGAAAGCAGCACAGTTTTGTGTGCACCTAAAAGTTTGTCTCTCTTCTCCTCCTTCCTCCTTTTCATTCTCTTGCCTCCAGGATTCCCTGCTGCTACAAACACCCACCTTTATGACAAACAGGCAGTCAGTCATGAACTTACCCATAGGAAGTGGAACTCAATGCGGCATTGTCTCTCTGTGGAAACTGACTTATTTTGCCCTATTTTGAGCTGGCCTTAACAAAAAAGAATCAGGGCTGGTGCTATTCTTTCTCTTTAGGTAGCCAAATCCTTAAGTTCATGCTAACTTCCAAGACCTTGAGAATCAGGTAGAAGAGGAATGTAAGTGTTGAAATGCAAAGGATTTCTAAAGACATAAACAATGAGAAATGTGATCCTGTGAGCTTCCAGAAACCCACAGAACAGCAATTAGCCTTGAATGTAGCTCTGATGTTTTTCAAGTTTGTTCTTTTTTTTTATTATTATTTCTTTAAAAAATATATTTTGTCATTTTTGAGTTAATCATTTGACCTCTGTAAGCCTGAATTTCTATTTCTTAAAATGGTTCTCTCAATTGTTCAAAAAGTCCCTTATATGGTTGCAAAGAGAGACTAATAAAAATGACCACAAATTACTCAGCAAACACAATGCCTTATAGCATAACAACAGGGTGATAACTGGGTAATTTAACTCAATCTCACAAAAATTCGACAAAAAGTACCTTATTTCCTCATAAGTGAAAAAATAATGGAACAATTCAACTGTGTCTAATGACGCCCCAGGTCCTCTGCATACTTCTGACTTCTACTAATACCTCCTGGAGAATCTCAATCAAGGTAATTGGGAAGAAAGCTAACTGAAGTGCCTAGAATTTTTGTTTCAGATAACATAGTAGAAGTCCCAAGAGCCATATTTGTGTAGGACATTGGAATTTGTTCTAGAACACAAAGGTAGCCTCCAGTGGCTGGTAACTTTAGGCTCATTGTTCATCTAATTGATGAATTGCCATATCCACTATCAAATCAACCTAGGGCAGTGGTCGGCAAACTGCGGCTCGCGAGCCGCGGTTTGCCGTTCTGTTGACTAATGAGTTTGCTGACCACTGTCATATACTATCCTTTACCTCTTTGCACACAATATGCCACAATTGCCTAATCCTCACAGTTTCCAACTACACGGTAACATTTAGTCTAGCAGTGGTCGGCAAACTTATTAGTGGCTCTCGAGCCGCAGTTTGCCGACCACTGACCTAGGGGATCCACCTCAGAGCAGTTTGAAAAGACCCTGTTCACTTTGCCATCAAACCATCTCCAAATATCTCTTTTTCTTGCTTCACAGAGCCCACAGTTTAAGCAGAGTAAGCCTGTCTGTTTTCAATTCTTAACTTTTCACACATGGCAAACCAGTGGAACTTTTGAACACTGTGATCATCTGGCCGATGAGCAAGCTGTTTTCCATTTCTGGCAACAACTACTGCTGGCTTATCTTGATGGAAAGAAAGGGGATGAAAATATACTCTGGTTGGATATCGTTGATAACATTTGTCATCTTTGCAGCTAAAAAAAAAAAAAGAAGAAGCTTAGAAAAATTTTCCCTTGGTGTTGCAGAAAATGGCAAAAGAATTGACACCGTCAGTGAGACACCAATTTAATTGAGTTGATAAATGAAGTCGCCTACTGTGATCTTTCCCATAACAAAGGCAGTATCACATCATACTGGGATGAGGACTTCAGCAGGAATAAGGATCTTTGGGGCTTGGACCTGGAGTTCCATTGGTGGAGTTAGTAACCTTAAAGGCTCACTTCACATAGCGGAACCCGTCCCTATCTGTATTAGTTTGCTAGGGCTGTTGTAACAAAGTACCACAAACTGGGTGACTTAACCTACAGGAATGTATTTTCTCACAGTTCTGGAGGCTAGAAGTAGAAAGTCAAGGTGTTGGCAGAGTTGGTTTCCTCCTAGGCCTCGCTTCTTGGCTTGCAGATAACTACCTTTTCACTGTGTCTTCACATGGTCTTCCCTTTGTATGTGTCTGGGTCCTAATCTCCTCTTCTTATAAGGACACTAGTAATACTAGATTAGGGCCCACCCTAATGATTTTATTTTAACTTGATTACTTCTGTAAAGACTCTATCTTCAAATACAGTCACATTCTGAGGTACTAGAGATTAGGACTTCAACATAAGAATTTGGAGCTAACATAATTCAGCCATAATACTCTTTGTGGGCCTTACTCAACTGAATAGACTCAGAGCTATCTCAACACTGACACAATTTAGACCTATGGCCTGGATCCACAAGCAAAGTGATTCACTCACAACAAACAAGAAGGAAGTGAAATGGATGGGCATATTGTTCAAAAGCAGGGAAGTCAATCTCATGGATTCCAGGAGCCCTGAGAATACTGATGCCGCCTTTCAAAATAATCAGAAAGACTGATAAATGAGACAACTGCTCCTCTAACTTGAAAGTATTTTATGACTGCATTCTCTCACCCTCACTGGGTATGCTCATTCATCAAAGCCCTTATCTAAAGGGCTTTTCCCCCCTCTAACATTCAGAAATGGCAAAAAAACAAAGGAATGAATCATCAAAAAGGCAGAACAGTCTTCCTATGACTCTTTTACCTCAGCAAAGCATTACTTCCTGAAAGAGTAAAAAAGTAACAAAAGATGACTAACCCAGGTGACTGAGCTGATGCAAAGAACTTCAGGACAACACGAACTTCAGAAACAGGCAAGGTTAAATGCTAAAGTGAAGGTGGCTGAGCACATTCCCTCAGGGAAATAAGTCTGGGAGCAGGGGAGAATTGTGAGTAAGAGGCTCCCAAAATAGACATGTGTGTGTAATTTACTTAATAGTTCCACCAACGTGCAGCAGTGGGTTGGCTGTGATGGTTCTAAGTAACCTGTGACGTGTATTTACAAAGGAACGGGGTAGCTTTATTTTAAATGACAACTTCTTATTCTTAGTCATCACCCCCTCTGAACTCCAGTTTGCAGCACTACTCGTCATCAGGGTTCTTGGCAAAGCACTGTTGAGTCATGAGCCATGTGCTGGCAGCAGCTGGGAGGTGATGGAAGGCCAGCAGCTCACGACTACAGTGTTCCATGGAGAGGAAGTAGTTTGTGACAGTATGTTCTATGGGTTGACTTGTGCTTCCCAAAAAGCATGTTGAAGTTCTAGCCCCCGATATTTTAGAATGTGACCTTATTTGGAAGCAGGGTCATGTCAGGCATAATTAGTTAAGAAGCCTTCCCTTTTCTCCATTATAAAGCTTTCCCACTCCTGCCTGCCTCTGAGTCTCTGCCAGAACACAAGCCATGGTGGCTGATTCCCTTGCTAGAGCAAGCTCTGAATAAAAACCCTTTGATTGTCCATATTTGGTTGGTGTTTGTTTATTTTCATACTACCAAATGCAAATAAATTCTATGCTAGACTCCTGGAGAGTAGGGAAAAATACAAGGAGGTGTTAGAGATGGTCCTTACACTTAAACTTTAAAAATATTTTTAAAGTTTGAAGTCTTTGCCCAGTCTTTGCCCAACCTGACTCAGTGGTTGCGCATCAACCTATGAACCAGCAGGTCATGGTTTGATTCCCTATCAGGGCACATGTCCAGGTTGTGGGCTCTATCCCCAGTAGGGGGCATACAGGAGGCAGCCAATCAAATAGTCTCTCTCATCATTAATGTTTCTATCTCTCCTTCTCCCTTCCTCTCTGAAATCAATAAAATATATATTTTTTGAAATTTTGAAGTCCTTAAACTTTAAAACTTTGAGATTTGAGATAAAATGCACAAAGCAAGAACAAATACCACAACAACTAAGCAAGTAATTAAGTCAGTTAGGAATCGTAAGTCTGAAATGCCAGTTCTAGATAGTGGTGTAGAAGTTTGGAGAAGAGTGATTACACTGGGCTGAGGAGGTCAGATATGAACTGGACTTCAGTGCACAGAAGGAAATTATTCCAGTAACTATTGAATAGCCTGCTCATGTGCTTACTTAAACTTGTGGGAACTGGAAGGAGCCCTAGTAAGAAACTTACTTGTTCCATGACTACCTTGATTATCATTTAAAGAGTGATTTAGCTCTAGCTGGTTTGGCTCAGTGGATAGAGCATCAGCCTGCAGACTGAAGGGTCTCAGGTTCGATTCTGGTCAAGGGCACATGCCTGGGTTGCAGGCTCCATCCCCAATAGGGGGCATGCAGGAGGCAGCCAATCAATGATTCTCTCTCATCATTGATGTTTCTATCTCTCTTTCCCTTTCCCTACCTCTCTGAAATCAATAAAGATATATTTTTAAAAAATAAAGAGTGATTTATTGGGAAAGCTCCTCCTTTTTCTTCATAAGCCCAGAGAGGCAGGACGTTTCCTGTCACGCAAACTGTAGACAGGACACCCTTACCCAGTAAGCCTCTTAAGTTAAGTTTGTCTGTGTTCCCATTCCAAACTCTCCCCCTCAAATTCTGAGCTACCCACCAAGAGTAGATCTTTATCCACACCAAATCATTGTTGGAGGCCAAGCAGATGAGCCCTCTCTGAAGCTGAGGCTTTAGGGAACCCAATAAATAGGACCCTCTTCCCTGCCCACATTCTAAACCAACTAAGAGACATAACAATTTGACAGACAGAGATAAAAGTATCACAATTTTTTTAAATTGACAGTCTTATTTGGAGACTATTGACTTCAGGTCTGTGGGTATGTTAATATTGTACCACTGAACCCAGGTCACCTACCCAGGGCCAGCCAGAGCTGAAAGACAAGAAACTTTGCCACATGGAGAGCTGTGCCTTAAAACTTAAGGCTTAAAGGAGCAGAGAATGTTCACTTTCCCCAGGCAATTCCCAGCGAGAGAGGAGAGAAGATGAGGCATGCATGTTTAGTAGCTTCTGCGAGACTGACCACTCTTCTTTTCCTCCAGCGAGGTGGAAAGCCCAGGGGATCCACCCAATGGAAGCATGTCCCCTAGAAACAAGAGCAATGGGGACTAAATGTTCCTGTGCAACACCTGCAACAGGCAGAGCTAAGTCTCTGCAGAATTAAACCCTCTAAGATGCACGCGCGCACACGGTACCAATGTTCTAGTTCTGCTTTATAGTTATGGGATTAGTGACAACTTTAAGTTTGAGGGGAATGAACGCACTCATGGAGCAAATCTACCAAGTGAGGGGTTGCCCTCCTCATGGAGGAGTGTCAGAGCTGTAGACCCACGCCAGGAGTCCAGAATTCCTGTCCTAGCACTGGCATTAAGTGGCTCTATAATTTATCCAAGGCCACTTGCCTCCAGGTGTTCTGTCCCCAGTTATGCACTCAGGATCAGAGCACCTGTCCTCATATGCCAAATGGCAGGTAAAAGGGGAAAGGGTCACTGAATACTCAGCTCCTCTCCACAGAGGCACCAAGGTAGTCCCATGGGAAGACAAAATAGTTTTCCTTTAAAAATGGAATAAATGTGGAGCAGCCTTCTGTGGCCATTCAGAGCTTTTTTCTGCACTAGGGAATTCACCGAGGAGAGGACCACATGAAAGTAGAACACTATGGTAATCGCTGAACCTGAGAGTTGTTACTGACTCCATTTGGATAGCACATAGTAGGAGTTTGTGATTAATTACACTGATAATTCTGAAACCTGGGACAGATTCCCTTTTCCCCTCAGGCAATCTTTAACTGAATTATTCCTTAGGAACAAGAGACCAAAACATCCCTACTCCAAAGAGTTATTCATCAGAGAATGGTATGAATGTGAAAGGGCATTCAACTTTTTCCCCTGCAGCTTCTTAAAGAAGAGTAACTATTGTCACATTGCCCTTGGTTAGGTCCTCTTTATAAATCATTTGGCAACAAATTGGCCTTAGATCTAGTTTGGAAAAATGGTGTGGGAAAATAGAGGAAAGAAGAAAGTAGGGTTAAGGAAGAAAGGAGAGTAGAAAGGAAGGTTATGCTTGCAAATAAAAGACAAGAGAAAAAATAAGTGCAGATTTCTTTCTACTCCTGATTGAAATTTCCTCCAGGTGCCCCTGGGTGGGAGCTTTGTGGGCTCTCAAAGTCAGAGCTTTGTTTATTGGTGGATACACAGGAAGGCTCAGTAGGAAATGTAACTTCAGTTGGAAGGATGTAGAAGGACCTGTGTTATTTCATTTGTCTCATTCCATTTCTCCATCTCTTATCCTCTCTACTATCTGCTTCCCTTCCACAAGTACTCATTAGTCACATACTAGGGGCACTGTGACAGGTGCTGCAGACACAAGAGAAATGATACACTGCCTCCTACCTGCAGGGAGATCCCAGTCAGGTGGGGGAGACACTTGGATTGTGGTCTATTTCAATACACGGAAAGAGGTGCTAAAGTACAAACACAGAGCATTGGAAGAGCCTAGAGAATGGGGCTCCAACTTAGGGAGTAAGGTAAGGGATCACAGGAAGGGTCCTCATTATGTTTCCCAAAAAACAGACTCAGAGATAGATTTGTGTACAAGAGGCTTCCTGGAGAGTATTCACTTGCAAGGGGGTGAGGGGAGCAGGACTGGGCAGAGGGAGGACACAGCTGCCAAAGAGGCCTGGGCTGATGCTCCAGCAATGCTAAAGCTGTGACTAATTGAGGCAACAGGGCAGGTGTTGGTGCCCTGCACTGATTACTCAATAGATGTAGGCAATCTCGGGGGAGGGGCATGAGCTTATGCAAGGCTGCTCCCTGAGCCAAGAGAATTCCAGAGGAGGGATTCATCTCTGAGCCAGTGACAGGCAACACCCTGACGGTGGGGGTACGAGAGCTTCAGGTACACCACAGCATCCATCACAGGAGGCTATTCAAAAGAGAAGAGATCTGAGCTGCATTTTTTAGTCTAAAATACTGACAATGAGAGAAAAAGTGTCCTAGACAGGAAGAAGAACAATGTGCCAAGGCAGGGACCTCCAGAAAGCCTTGTCCATTTGGAAAAACTACCAGGAATTCAGCACACCAGTGAGATCTGTGGAAGGCAGGGCCAAAGGAAAGGCATGGGGAGGGATGAGCTGAGAAAGTAAGCAGCCAGATCATAAAGACCTCCATGTGCAGAGCTAAAGAGTCTGGATTTTAGCCTGGCCAGTGTGGTTTAGTGGTTAAGCATCAACCTATAAACCAGGTTCTATTTCTGATCAGGATACATACCCAGGTTTCAGGCTTGATTCTAGTAGAGGGTGTGCAGGAGGCAGCCAATAGGTGATTATATCTCATCATCAATGTTTCTATCTCCCTCTTTCCTACTCCCTTCCTCTCTCCAGCCCCAATAGTGCACCAGTGGGGTCCTCAGCCTGGCCTGTGCCCTCTCACAATCCAGGACCCCTCGAGGGATATCGGAGAGCCAGTTTCGCCTGATCCCAATAAACGCAGGAGCTGCGCCCTGGTGGTCAGTGTGCTCCCACAGGGGGAGCACCGCTCAGTCAGAAGCCGGGCTCAAGGCTAGCGAGTGAGCACAGTGGTGGTGGCGGGAGCCTCTCCTGCCTTTCCGGCAGTTGGACATCCCCTGAGGGCTCCCAACTGCTAGAGAGCACAGGCTGGACTGAGGGCTCTCCCCCCTTCCAGTGCATGAATTTCATGCACTGGGCCTCTAGTGATTTAAATAATGGCATAGAATTCTATTAATTAGATTTAACCAATGCTTTTCTTATTATTAGACAGAGCTTTGTTTATTGGTGGATTAAAGGAAATCATTGGGTTAAAATATATGAGCATTTTGCCTGGCCGAGGTGGCTCAGTTGTTGAGTATTGACCTATGAACCAGGTGACGGTTCAATTCCTAGCCAGGGCATATGCCTGGGTGGCAGGCTCGATCCCCAGTAGAGGGCATACAGGAGGCAGCCAATCAATGATTCTCTCTCATCATTGATGTTTCTATCTCTCTCCCCCACCCCCTTCCTCTCTGAAATCAATAAAAATGCATTTTTTAAATATATGAACATTTTAAGGCTGAGAAAATCATCAATGTAGAAGGTTTAAGAGCTAAAGTTAGATGCATAGAAATTTCTTATTTTTATTTTCTTTATGTTCTGTTAATTTACCTCTTTGTCTTCAGTGGGGATACAAGCAACCAAAAGGTGTTTAAGTTAACTGAAGGTTTGTCACGATGACTATGAAACTATGACACAAACCCATGGGGATTACACGGATGCTCTGACTCTATCAGTGCTGAGCAAAGATCACGTGGGGTAGTGCCTACTCACCTACCTAACATGGAGTCTGTCCTGACCTTCAACCAACTGAAGTATTCAGATTTCCCTTTTTCCTTCCTGTTGGGGAAAACCCAAATGTTCAAAGCCCAAAATCAGATGACTTTTAAGGTCCCTTTTCCTGCTAAAATTCTCTGAATGAACATGTCCTCTTGGCAAATATTCCTCACAAGTGGGCTACATTGTCAGCAGTGCTTTCAATATAATGCTCCTTCGCGGTAGGCAGACAGATGGAAGAAACTTTAGGCTTTCTATGGGCATAACAGAAATTGTCCCAAATGCTCTCAAATATATCTTTGTTTGTGCTGCTGCCTATAAATTACTTTCTCATGGGATATGTATGGTTTGAATTACAGAAATAACCCATTCCTTCCCCCACTGGTAGCCAGCCCTTCCCCAGGCTTACAGAATACTTCTTTTTGATGTTCATATCCTAATTTTAATCCAACTGTTTTGTTCTGTTGATGGTCCCTGGAGTCTACATCAGACATAATTCTCAGGCAATGGGAAGCTAATTTCCGGGAATGTGACCAGTTCCGTTCGTTAGGACCCTTCTGACAATGAGCTCTCTCTAAACAGCCCTCCTGCCATGTGTTTATAATCACTTGGAGTTATCTACATGGCACTCAAGTTGCCCTCCCATCTGAAGTGGCCCTTGGGGTAGTGCTCATTCATCTAGCCTGCCCTGGTTTTGTTGTTGTTGTTTTAATCTAACATCTCAGGAGGCAGAATGGCCTAATGAAAAAAGCACCAAATTTGTATCAAGAGGTCTAGATTTTTGGCATAGTTCTGCCACTAACAAGCTAGGTGACAGAGAAGAATTTGCCTCCCATCTACCCATCCCTCAGAGTTGTCATGAAGAAAAAAACAAAGTATATTCTTCAGAACAGAAAACAACATGCACACTTGCCCAGATGACAATGGTATTTTATTGCAGTAATGTCATTTATATGAAAGGAGCAAGAAATAATATAGTCCACAAAGAAAATGTAGTAATTCAAACATGTTTATTAAGCTCATCAGAAACAAGAGCAGGCACTTGGAGAACAAAGGAAAACAGAATACAGGGCATGCACTGGAGGGGTTCAGAGACTGGTTGAATAACAGACACAGGAACCAATACTTGTAGTGATGAGAAGCACCTTAATGGATGCGTGTATAATGTGGCCTGGGAGCACAGAGGAGGAGGCAGCCCAGGAAAGGCAGCAAAAGTCAACAGGTGACATTTGAGCAAAGACTTGAAGGATATAAAAGACAACATCTAGGCTGATAAATCAGGAAAGAGAGCATCACTTACAAAATTCCCAAGAAGAAACAGAACACAACATACTCAGAAAACCACAGGTCTGTCAGGGCGTGGAGTATACAGTAGGTGTCAGGATGTAGCAAAGCTGAAATCTCACCCCCCTTCCTGTGGGATGCTGCATTTGTCCTCTGGGCAAACAGAGCCAGTGACATGCCTCAAGAATGGCTATATTAGTCATGGTCCAGGCAAGAATCAGGTGGTATACTGAAATCAGTAATTGAAGAAGAGTTTACAGAGGGAGTATGTTCAAAGGTGTGGGCAGGGTGTAGAGAACCATGAGGAGGCCTGTTGCTATCTTTAGATCTGGAAGGGTGAGGGGAGGAGCAGTACTGAAACTTGGAAGTGAGAGTGGTGTGTAGAGGGCTGTGTGATGGGAGCTGTGAACATCAGTTGAGGGAGGCAGCCAGTGTGTGCTGACCTCCAGGGAAGGAGTTAGGAGATAAATGCCCCTTCTCATCGCTCCCACCCCCTCATCTCATTAGTGCCCCCATTGGCCAAACCCAGCAAGAAGCCACAGTGCAAAGGAGCTTTGTGGGAAGAAGGCAGGGAGAAGTATGGTTCTAGAAGGACAAATGGAAGCCATTAGCACTGAGAAATGAGATCTTTATCCACACCAAATCGTTGGAGGCCATGATGAGCCTTAAAATATAAGCTCAGTAAAATTTGGTTTCCGATCATTCAGAGCCAGCTCGAGATATTTCACACCTGAGTCATTGTTGCCAGTATCCATTCTCACATTGCCGATTTGCAGAAAGACTGATTAATAAATAATTCTCATTACTAGAACATTCACAGTATTACTAACAGAGAGGCCAGCACTCAGACCAGTAACTTCTTTGGAAAAAGGGACTGTCGGATTTCCCCTCCCCTTTACCTGAACATCTTAGTTTTGGGACTTGGCCCATCAGAAGTTGCATAAATCCTCATTTAGAGCCGTGTCTCAAACTTTCTTGAGTAATGACACTGCCCTAGAATGGTCTATTCTATAACACGTCCTGAGTCACCTTCTGAAATTGGTTTTGTTTTTGTCCTTTTGCCTCTTTGGTTAAAATTCATTCAAATTTGATATGTGACTCTTACAGTAATTTAAGAGACACTGGAAGGTACCTTGGGATATTGTGAAAACAAATGTCAAAACGCTGGTCTGAGAACACTAGGCGGGGTGGAAAGTGCCCGCCCCCTCTCGCTGGTGACTCATTTCTGTGACTCAGTGCTTGTTACACAGCTCAGCAGCATCCACTGGGCCTGTCTGCAGCTCACTGTCCTCTGCTATCCAGAGAAAAATTAAGGATTCATCGGATAAAGTATACAGCGTGCTTTCAGATCTTCTGGATGCAGGTTACCAAACACAAGGCATTATCACCTCCTGGGTGTAAGAAGCATTTAGATGCAGGCAAAGGAGGATGGGAAGGAAGGGGAGAGATCTCACTTTCATAAAGGTGTCAACTAAAACTGGATACCCCAACAAAGCCAAGCCCTAGAAGCTTCATAGAATGGAGGGAATTCTTATTGTTGATTTAACTACTAAAATTCAAAATTTAATAGTTAAATTTACCACAAACTTAAAGAAAGAATTGATGTGCCCATCCAAATTTCTATTAAATCCCCTTTCAACCCTGAAAGACTATGAAGTAACTGGTGATATTTTAATATTTACACTTTTATTTCTCTGCCATATAATCACTTCAACTTGGACTTTATGCAAATATGTGAAATCTTCACACATAAAAATGAAGCCAAGTTACTCGCAGAAGGGAAACCCTGTGTCAATTTTCATTACTGGACACCAAAAATGTCAGGCAAATCCAGTGATTTGCTAGAACCAAGACAAAACCTGCCCACCAGTGCCAGGAGCTCCCTTGCAAACAGGTGCAGGGCTGACAGTATACTGAACCTTAAACTCATTTGGAAAATGAGCCTGTGAATTTTTTTCTTTAGCAAATGCCACTGGGTGACCCACCTTCAAGTTCAACAGTTGACACTCAGCCTGTTCTGTTTCCCTTGAATTCTAAAGACCACTGGTTTCAATACATTTTGCCAGAAATAACTTAAAGGCTTTCCTGAGTGGGCACCAAAGCCCTTGTAATGATGTAGTTATTTCAAATTAACATCCCAACCTAAAGTAACTAAATCTGATTTTTGTTTGTGATCAAAATTTATATTGGAACACCTCTGTGGAATGTACTGGAGGTGAAATCCAGTACATTCACCCCAGGCAGGGCATTTACTAACAAACAAGAATGGGAATAGAGGCTTAAGGCCAGATGTCAAAAACCCAAGGCTGTTTCTGAAAAGAAAAGTTTATCTACATTGTCAATCACTCTGGCTTGAACCTAAGCCGCAAGTAGGCAAGAGAACCAATGGGTAAGTCTTTCTCTTTCAAAAGATTTTCTTTTCCTGAAAACATCAGCTAGAGAGTAGCAACCTGGAAGAAAAATATCAAAAGAGAGAAAAGATTATTGGTAAGCCAAAAACTGAAAACCAAAATGTCCTTCTAGGTATGTGTATATTAATGCCATATAGTACTACTCAGAGATAAATAGGAACTAACTAGCAACACATGTAACAATTTGGATAGACTTCAAGATAATTAAATGCCCTTGTGAATGAAAAAAGCCAGTCTCAATAGGTCATACACTGTACAATATCATTTGTATAGCACCCTCAAAATGGCAAAGTTACAGAACTAGGGGACAGATTAGTGGTTGCCATGGGGTTAGAATGCTGAGTATGATTGTAGCATGAGTGACATCTCTATAGTGATGGAATTGTTCTTAATTTTGATGGCTACAGAAATCTACACATGTGATAGAATGGCATAGAACTCTATTCACACATTATACCAATGTCAATATCTAGGTTTTTATATGATACTATGATTAGGTAAAAGGTGACCATGAAGAAAACTGGTGAAGGGACCCAGGACCACTCTACTATCTTTGTTATCATTGCAACTTTTTCAAATCTATAATTATTTAAAATATGAAAGTAAAGAGAGCAGAAAAGAATGAGGAAGTAAAAAAAGAAAATGAAAAAGAAACAATTTGAGATGAATACAGACAACTCGAGAGATGAAAGGTGACAGGGAATAGTTGGAGGAAGTAACAGCAAGAGTAAATACTAGAGGTTACAGTCAGGCAAGCTGACAACCAGAAACTGGATTGTAAATTGCAAATGAACTCAGTGAACAGAGAAGGGGAAAGATCATTAAACTGTTACTCCTGAATGACCAAGGTAGAAATGAAGCACAGTGAGCAAGAAAATGGGGAGCAATTGTGGCAGCAGTAGCTGCAGAAGGATGCATGGTGGGTGGGGGGCTGCGGAGGGGGTGGATATAGCAGCTGATATTGCTTAGGATGTGGCACACATTAAATGAGAAAAAGAAGTGTAACTGGAGAAAATGCCTGACCTAGAAAGAAATATTAGTAAGAAAAACGCACCATAGAAATTAGTAAGTTGAGAAAGAAGAGGCAAAATTCTTGGGCATGAGCAAAATTACTGAACAAATAATGAAGAGCTAATCAAAGAACAGGTAGGTGAGTGAGAGGAGAAAAGAACTCACTCAGGTTTGGGAAATTGACAGGAACCAGGTTTTAAGAAAATGTGCAGCAAAACTCTGGAAAAGTGTCCCCCTGTATGGCTCTAAAACCAACACATCCTGAATTTTTCAGATTGATTTAATGAATAGCTTTGATAGCCTACTAGTAGTACCTACATGTCAAGTGTACATCCAGACTGAATTTCACTTCAAAAATATAACCTTAATGACCACTGTTCCTGTAAAAGTAACAACTGCAGAAGGATGAATTGCTGTGAGGGAGCAAAGAGTTTATAAGTCAACTTTTGAGCAAACACCTTAGACTCCACCAGTGCTATGGACCATATGCAGGGTCAAAACATCCCAAGAAGCCCTAGCTGGTTTGGCTCAGAGGATAAAGCATTGGCCTGCGGACTAAAAGGTCCCGGGTTCAATTTTGGTCAAGGACCCATGCTGTGGTTACAGGCTTGATCCCCAGTAGGGGGCATGCAGGAGGCAGCCAATCAATGATTCTCTCTCATCATTGATGTTTCTATCTCTCCCCTCTTCCTTCCTCTCTGAAATCAATAAAAATATATATTTTTTAAAAAGACATCCCAAGAGCATAAGCAACCAATAATATTAAAATATGGAAATTAATATAGTGATTCTAAGATTTTAAAATCTGAGATTTAGTGTGGTCATAAAGGAATTCTTACCACACATTGAAAACCCAAGTTTATGATTCCTATAAGAGCCACTGGGAAATTCCCAAGGATGGCAGCCCCTAAAAAAGGAGAAGAAAGATAGTTGGCCACTCTTCCTGGATGGAAAAGTTAAAAATCAAAATAATGGTTTCTATTCCAGCTCCTGGGTAAATATCAACTCAGAATTCTTTTTGAAATACTCTCTCCACAGTAGGGACAAAACTGAAGTCATCCTGAAAATGTGGTTGGACAGGAACCTATTTATCTCCACTGCCACCAAGCCCACCCTTGGGCAGGAAGTCAGTCAGCAAGTAACCTAAAAATTAAGAAATGCAAAGCACATGGTAAACTTTGTCAGATAATTGTTTTCTGATAAATTATGTTCCTTCAGCAATACAAAGAAAATCTAATTTTCCATAACAGTTTTACACAAAACCTTTGCAAGCAGCAGAGATGTACATTTTTAGAAAGAATGCTTTAATAAACCTGATCGAAGGGCCTGTGGGTGGCTGGTGCCAAGGACTGAGAGAGGTGAGGAAAAGCTATTTTTTTCTGCAAAAGTATCATGGTGGCCCTGACCGGTTTGGCTCAGTGGATGGAGCGTCCGTCTGCGGACTCCAGGGTCCCAGGTTCGATTCTGGTCAAGGGCATGTACCTTGGTTGTGGGCATGTCCCCAATGGGGGGTGTGCAGGAGGCAGCTGATCGATGTTTCCCTCTCATCGATGTTTCTAAATCTATCCCTCTCCCTTCCTCTCTGTAAAAAATCAATAATATATATATATATTTTTTTAAAAGTATCATGGTGGCTGGAAGGGAAGAATTCTTGAAAACAGAGAATTTGAGACACTACTCTGTGAAACAATTAAAAGACCAACAGCTGAGAATAGAACTGGGAGAACTGGGAAGAGAAATCTAATGGCGATTTGGGAAATAAAGCCTGAGCATTATGAGATATAAATTTCCTCTCCAGTCTTGCCTGTAAAATCTTCAGTAAAATCTGCATTCTCTACCTCAGGGGTCCTCAAACTACGGCCCGCGGGCCACATGCGGCCCACCGAGGACATTTATCCGGCCCACCAGGTGTTTTTGCCGCCGCTGCCTGCCTGCTTAGCAGCCAACTTAGCAGTGTGCATAGGAATTTGTTCATAGTTTTTTTTAAAAAACCTATAGTCCGGCCCTCCAACGGTCTGAGGGACAGTGAACTGGCCCCCTGTTTAAAAAGTTTGAGGACCCCTGCTCTACCTGGTGGAGTGAATTTTCACTGAGAGCCCTGCCTGCTTCAAGGCTGTGCAAGGGCAAAACCAGGGACTGTAGTGGTGACCTTTTCATTAACTATTAATTATTTCATTTAAGATATAACGAACCTGAGGAAAACAAGGCATAGGGGAAGAAAAGAGAGGGGGGAGATTATAAGCTGAGTACCCTCTTTTACTAGATTCTTTAAATTCTTTAGTCACTTATTCTTTCTTGGTTTTCAAACAGGCTCTGTTGAAAGGGCATTCTTACCTAAGGTTTATTACATGAGTATTATCTCATTCATTCTCTCCAAACCCTCATGCAGCTTTAAGTATGACTAAGATCCTTTTCAACTCTACTATCCTTCTCCCCGCCCAGTGTCTCAGAAGCCTTCCCATCCTCCTCGGAAACAAATCTAGGTGACATTAAAATGATTACCCATGTTTCTGTTGTTCGGTTGCTGCTTCTCCCTATAGGTTATCGTCTGATTACAGTTCCTCTCTTTGTAAAACATTATGGTTAACTATTATCACCAGATAATCTCTTTGCTGCTGCCTTAAATATCATTTTTTTTCAGAAGGGTTGGCCATTCTAGGAAGCTAAAAAATGGAAGTGAATCTGTGTGTTCATCTCTTTGTAAATAAATTATATCACAGGACAGACTAGATTCTTATTATTTATGCTGAATCCTGACTGTACATTTCTTTTTTAACCAAACAGTAACATAAATAAGATACAATGCATGAAAGCAATAGACTGATGTGTTGGTTTCATCACCGCACACAGCTGTGACACAGGAGAGGCAGTTTGCAGAGCAGCTTTTCAACACGGAGACAGTAGGCCGGGGAGTGAAACTGGAGCAAGTCTCAGAGCAAGAAAGGCCTGTTCTCCAGTCCTGGCTCTGCCCTTGCTCCTGCACACTCTTGAGAAAGTGTCTTAACTGCTTAAAAAGTCATTAAAGTAAGAATAAAGGCTGCCTTACATATAACAGAAACAATCAGACAAGCACATAGTTCCTTATCCCCAACCACACAATATCAATTGATCAGGAAAAAGAAGATTGACACACTGCTCCCCCCAGCTCATCTATTTTCTTCTCTAACTCACGCTTTTTAATGCCCTCTCTCTGCCACAATCCCATCTCTTCTTTTTCCCATACCTTCTTCCTCCCCGGTATACTCATTCTCAGAAGAAACCGAGCTATAGTAATTTGCTATAATAATCATGAGTGCTCAAGGCACTCTGAGCTCTGTGATGCTGGGTTACTGGGTGAGGAGGGATGGCGGTGTTAGCTATGGATACTGAGGCAGGAACCACCCCATCAGAGTAGAGAGCTGATTTTTCTCTCAGTTATCAGAAGATCCATATTCTCCATGTTCTCCAAAATAGTCTTGGTAAAATATCTTTCATCACACACTTGTTGATCAAAAATTTGTCAGTCATCTAATCCATGAGTACCTATGATTGTTTCTCCCAGGCTCTCCCTCGATCATCAAAGAGATGATGTTTGCTACCCCAGCAATACAACTCTAAGGCCAGAGCTGTGCCACAGCTGTTTTTGCCTGTCAGAGAGCTTTCTTTGCCAGTCTCTCCAGCCTTTTCTGAAGCTGAAGCAGGACCCTGATTGCAAGAAGTCATCACAAAAGATTATGGATAAAGAAAACCACTAGAAACTACTTTTTAATACTGTTTTGCTTTTCTATAGTTCTTGAGCCAAACATTTTGCACTATCACCATAGTCTCTCTCTGGTCAGTGGCCAGTCTTCTGCTCAATTTTCTCCACGTCTGTTTTGCATCTCCCACAGCTGTGAGCACGGCACTTGCAAAATACCTTGGCTTGATGTAGATATATTGTCTTGATTTAATTTCTCCAAGGATCTCAGTAGTTTGATTGGCCTAATTCGTAGGCTTTTGGCTCACCTGATGGGTAGGGTTGCCAGATTTGGCAAATAAAAATAGAGGGGGCCCAGTTAAATTTGAATTTCAGATAAAGGATGAAAATTTTTATATGCTCTATGCAATATTTGGAGCATAGTTATACTAAAAAATTAATTTGTTTATCTAAAATTCAAATATAACTAGGCATCCTGTATTTTATCTGGAAATCCTACTGATATGTCACCCAAAACTGAGCAAGGGAGTGATCCATATATTCAGTGGGTGACACTTGGACAACAGAGATGGCTTCTATGCAACACAACTCTTGACAATCCCTGACTGGGGAAGACAGAAGGGAAAGAGTTAGTAATTTGCTATAATAATCATGAGTGCTCAAGGCACTCTGAGCTCTGTGATGCTGGGTTACTGGGTGAGGAGGGATGGCAGTGTTAGCTATGGATACTGAGGCAGGAACCACCCCATCAGAGTAGAGAGCTGATTTTTCTCTCAGTTATCAGAAGATCCGTATTCTCCATGTTCTCCAAAATAGTCTTGGAGACTATTACCAACTCTGCCATCTGAGCACATAGGAATAATCTGCGTGGCAAAGAGAGCTTTGTTCCATTCTGCTGAGTCAAGACGGCCAATGGCATTTTAGTGATGGTGCAAGGTGGGTGGGGCAGGAAGGTGTAGAGGTGAAAATTATTGCAAAAGAGTGGCATAGAGCAACTGCTGCCCTCCTAAGAATGTGAATTCCTCCACAAAGACTCCACTGGCTCCGCTTTGCAAACACGTCTTAAATCAAGGTTGAGTGAAGGCAGGCAAGTGGTCCAGTAGGCTCCCTGGAAAGCCGTCACTGCCCACTAAGCCACCCCACTGGACAGAGTCGCAGCCTTGGGTATTTTTAGACATCAGAAAAATAAACACCCATGCCCAGAATTCAGGAACATCTCCAGAGATCCTGGGCAACTCCTTCAGTAGCCAAGAGAGTTGGAAGCCCGTTTTCTACCTGGCGAATAAGGGCACTTTTTCCTTTGTAATGTGATTTCTGGGCTGGAGAGGAACTATTAGATGCTCTGTAGAAATGCAAGATGATATTGTATTGTATTAATGTCACTTAATGGTAGCTGTCAATGATAGTGATGAAATAAATATGGAAAAGGAAATTACTGTAATTGATTGACAGTCTGAAATCGTCCATATTTGACCTAATGAGAGAAACCTATGAGCAGCAGCTTCCAGTACAGGCTATTAATGCAAATCATATGCACCGTACTGGCATGCTGAATTATGCAATGGCATGTGAACGTCTAATCCATTTCATGAGGCTTGTCTTTATCCAGAAAAAAAAATATTTCACTGACATGCTGATTAGTATATTAGGAGAGTTTAAGAAGTTTGGTGCTAAAGTAGGTGCCATCATGGTGTTATTAATTTAGTTCTGAACAAGACAAACAGCTCTGCGCAGCCATCAAAATCACTACATGAGGGTACAAGATAACTTTGTCAAGACCGATGGGAATTTAAGGAAAAGACTTGTGATATGTGGAAGGAATTAGCAAATAGATAAGGAGCACATCATTTTTCTAGAAAATCACTGTCAAGGACTCAGAAGCCATGCAGAACCAGACACCTGCCAAGACATCTTACAATGTCTACGCGGTCACTTTCTCAGATGTTCAGAAACTTGTGAAACTTAGAACCAGATGTGGGGGGTCAAGGGAACAACAGGTACAAATAAGGTTTAGGGCTGCCTCTGGAGACTCCATGCGGATTTAAGTACTGCTCAGGCATTTCTTAACAAACACATCAACAACAACAAAACATTCCCTGTGGGAATATGTTTTACATTGGAGGAGGTCTGTTGGGATAGAAAAGTAAGTTCCCAATTACCCATTACTTACACACCCCAAGAATTAACAGTTTTAAAAATTCCATAGCTCTAAGCTCTCGACTCCCTGCACATATCAGTTCTTAATTTGGATCAACAGAGGAAGTACCCAGACTCCTAACTCTGTATCCTACAGCTTCCTCAGAGTTCATGGTGCTCTGATTGCTCACAGGTTCTCCAAAAGTCCCCAAGTTAGAAAGAACTGGTATAGAAGAAAGAAGGAGAAGGTGTCAGGCATTGCAATTTTCCATTAGTGGCCTGAAGATAGTCTTAGGTCAGTAGGCAGATTAAAATTTTATCTAATTCCACAAAATGTTTTTGAGTACCTTTTATGTCCCAGGTACTATGTGACATCATAGATATACAAGCTCTGCTCCTGCCCTGATGGAGATTATAATCTAATGGAGGAAAATGTCAGTTGATAATTGCAAGAGTTGTGAAGAGTGTTGCAAAAGAGGAAGCAAGCATAAGACAAGGGGACAGATTTAGTTTGGGGGGCTAAGGAAGGTGTCATTGAGGAAGGGGTGCTTCAGCCAGCACTCCATGAATAGCTTTCATTTTTTGAATTTTAATGATCATGTAGTAACATTGTCATTATGTATACTGATGCACATTTTTCCTTTTCAAGTAAACCAATTTAAATTAAAAAGTGAGTTGATTTAAATAAAATAGTAAGCAAATAATAGTGCAGTGAGTACTCAAATATTCCATTAGTGCATGAATGACTGAAGTTTGGCAATCCTGTATGAGGAGAAGGTGAGAAGAAAGTTGAGGGGCTGCTGGGAGGTGAAGGGCCTCAGGCAAAAAGTTGAAATAACAAAATGAAGGAAATGAAAGTGAGACAAAAAGTTCCTCAAAGTGCTTTTACATGTATTCTCTCATTCTTTCACCATCACTAGTCTCCTGTAGTGTAATGTATTCTCATCGAATTTTCTATAGAGTAATTGAAGCCTTTACTAGGTTAAGTAAAACACGAAAGGTCATCCAGCAAATTAGCAGCAGAGGTAGAATTACAAGACAGACCATCTCTCACCCAGTGGAGAACTGCCTCTTGCCTCCAAAGTTCCGAGTGCGCAGGAAGGTGGAAAATGAGACTTCATACTAGAAAGCAAACTAAGTGAAATAGAGGACTTCAAAGGGAAGAAATAAAAGTACAACCGGCTTGAAAAACATAGCACTGTTACTGTTACTGTTTGTCGTTTCAAATGACTCTGTTTCAAGGTCCTTGTAGAAGCTGGCTGAATATTGGTTATCTTTTTCAACAAAGTGATAAGCCCCTAACAGCAAGTGTGGCCACACTTGGGAAGTCCCTGTCTCATCCAGCCCAATGTCTGGCTCTCACCGAGACCCAAGGTGGGCTTGTCCTTCTTAATTTCAACTGCATGGTTGGGTTTTCTCCATCCGGCTCCCAATTATTCTGAGAACTTATTAAAAGGCAAGGAGTCATCCATCATCCATGAGTTCCTCTAGACGACAGGGAAGCTAGTTCCATGGTGCAGTCTCCGCCGTTCTGAGGACACTGGTGTCTACAAGCCTGTTCCACGCTGAGTGAAGAAGAAAGAGTGCTCCACCGAAAGCTCTTCCAGGAACGGTGTGCTCTTGTGTCATGGTCCGAAAGCAGTGTGGAAAGTCCACCTGCTGTGGCATGTGCTGCCCTACCAGTGCCTTCACATGTCTCTCACCAGATTTTGCCAACACCATCTTCTCTCCTGCTCTCTCTTTCCCCTATATCTTCACGTCATCTCCTCCTGACTCCTAGGCTTTCATGGATTTCCAGCTTTAGAGCTCATGATTCATTCATTCAACCAACATTTCTATATGAGTACCTACTATGTGCAAGGCTCTGCTCTAGATCCTGGGTATATAACACAGCCCTTGCTCTCATAGAGTTATATTCTAGGGGAGGAGAAAAACAAATAAATTAATAGTATTTTTTAAAAAAAACTCAAGTAATGATGAGGCTATCTAGGAATATAGGATGTCCCAAAAATATATACACACTGTAACAGCTGATAACTCAATTTTGAAAATAAAATGTATTTTAACGAACACTGCCTTTATAATATTCAAAGTGCATGCATAAATTTTGGGGGGACACCCTATATTTTTAACGACTGATGTGAAAGTAAATGAATAAGTGGGAACTTTACAGTCTGGAAAAGCCTCTCTGAGAGGATCACATATAGGTTGAGATCTGAACTATGGGAAGAGCAGGTGGGGAGCATTCCAGGCAGAGGGAACAGCTTGTCAAAGGTCCTAGGCTGGGGGTAATGAGGGCAGGTTCACGGAATTCAGTGAAGGCAAGTGTAGTACAGGAATTCTCATTGGCGCCATTAGTGGCAATATTGCGTGGGACACTTCCATGCATTTGAGGACTTCTAGCATCTTTGGTCTTCCCTCTATTAAATGCCTCTGGTTCTAATTACCTCCCCCGCCCACTTTTCCCAATTCCATTTGGGCAGCCACAGTGTTGCTCCAGTCAGGAAGCAATAAAGCACAGTGGGTCAGGAGTGTGCATAGTTCAAGGGGTGCCAGAGAGGAAGGTGGGCCCAGATCTCACTGGCTTCGTAAGCAGTTGTATTAGTTTCCTGGGGCTGTTGTAACAAAGCACAGTAAACTGGGTGGCTTAACGAACAGCAATTTATCCTCTCACAGTTCTGGGAGCTGGAAATCCAAAATCAAGGGGTTGACAGAGTTGGCTCCTTCTGAGGGCTGAGGGAGAATCTGTTTCATGCCTCTCTCCTGCTTCCGGTGGTCTCAGGTGGCTTATTTATGGCTTTCTCCCTATGTCTTTACATTGTCTTCCCTCTATGTATGTCTGCCTTTGTATCCAAATTTCCCTTTTTATAAGGACATGAGTCATATTGTATTAGGGCCCACCTATTGACCTAAACTTGATCATTTGCAAAGACCCTATATTCAAGTAAGTTCATACTCATAGTACTTAAAACTTCAACATCTTTTGGGGAGGGCACAGTTCAAGCCATAGCAGAGGACAAGAATTTGGATTATATTCTAAACTAGAGGTCCGAAGCACGAAATTCGTGCAAGAGTAGGCCTTCCTTCCCCCAGCTGCCAGCACCGGCTTCCCTCTGGCACCCGGGACCCTGGTTCCCCTCCAGCCGCTGGCAGGCACCCAAAACCCGGGCTTCCCTCGCAGCCCTGGCTTCATCGGGAAGGTCGTCCAGAAGGAGACGTCTATCTAATTAGCATATTACGCTTTTATTATTATAGATGTAACTTCTTGGAGGATTCTAAGCAAGTGAGCAATATGATTTCTGCTTTTAAAAGATCACTTGGGTTTATATGTTGAGAGTGAATTATTTGGGGCAAGAGTAGAAGCAGAGACACTAGTTAGTACAGAAATTTAGGCAAACGATGATGCTGGCATGGAAGAAGGTGTGCTATTACCTGTGGTCAGGATTATGCAGCATGTAGCCAGGTGTGGCCTCTCAAAAAGCTGCACCAGGAAATGGGTTGACACTTACCTGGAGAAGGGGTGCTCAGTGAGGGAAAGCTATCTGGGGACGGTCCACCAAAAGAGGTCAGTCGGAACCTGAAGACCATCAGACTTCAAGTAGAGACCAGAATGTGACTTGGGTGGGTTTTGAGTGCATACATCAGAATTAGATGTCTTTCAAGCACCCTTCCAACTGCAGGGGTATATAATGCTAGCAATTTCCACACCATAAGTCAAGATAAGAAACTGCATCTGCTGCCTGACAACTCAGGCTATGAGAGGACAGTGGGGCCCCAGCCTCCTCATCGCTCCATTCCTCTCTCCAGTCCAGGATGGTGTATGCCAGGGCTGCACACTCCCACTTTCTTTTCAGAGCTGTACTGATACACACCTTCTCTAGTAAATTAATATTCACATCTCAGTGAACAAATCAAGTTGACATGCCGACAGTGTGGGCTACCTTCCAAGGTTTGTGTGCTGACAGATTAAAAAGTGTGTCAACATGGCTTTATGTTAACAAATACTGTGAAGCAGAAGCCTTTGTTTGCTTGGTTTTGCTTTGTGTTCCTGGTTTCATGGTAATGTTGGTGAACCCACGGCTGCATCCATGCAAAGGTAGATGGACCATATTATATCAGCCTGGCCGGGACCTTGATATGTGTAAGTGTCAGCGGACTGGAACAGTCACTCCTGCCAAGTAACTCAGCCAGGAGAGCAGCAGCAAGGTGAGTGGGTGTGCAGTTTCTTATGCAATTTGGGGTGATGACATGGCTGTCATAAGAAACACTTTTAAGTGCCTGAGTTTTCATTTCAATATCAAAGGAAGAAGTTGGCAAGAAAAGGACCAAGGGATAGGAGAACCATTGGGCAACTTTTCAAGAAAACGTGTGTGTTTTTTTTAAAAGGTATCTTTTAATTATTTAACTAAGGCACTACCTCTGGACCTTTTCTCATTCTCCATTCCCACTGTTGCCGGTGTACAAATAGTGATTATGGGCTGACCTTGATCCAATGTCAATGGATAGTGAAGGGTACAGGGGTGCTCTAGAGGAGGGGTCAGCCAACCACACCCCGAAGGTCAGTGCTGGCCCACTACCTGCTTTTGTACAGCCCACAAGCTAAGACAGGTTCTCATAATTATAAATAGTTGGAAAAAATCAAAATAATCATATTTTATAGCACATCAATCACAGTTCATGACACACAAAAATTATATGAAATTCAAGTTTCAGGGTCCATAGATAAAGTTTTATTGAGACACAGCCATATTCATTTGTTTACAAATCACCTACAGCTGCTTTCCTGATACAATAGCAACATTGAGTGATTCTGTCAGAGACCACATGGCCTGCAAAATCTGAAATGTTTACTACCTGGCCCTGTACAGAAGAAGTTTACCAAGTCCTGCTCTAGAGGTTTGAGGAAGAAGCCTACTGGGTCCTATTACGTGGTCTCCCTGCATTTTCAATCACTCCCCTAACTCTTTATGAATTACTATTTTATCCATTTGAAAATATATATTGAGTTCCTACTATGTGCCAGGCACTGTGCTAGGTCCTGGGGGTACAACTGTGAACAATAACAGCCTTTGCTCTCAGAGCTCAGAGTCCAGCCGAAGAGCAGGTATTAATCAAATAGTCATCCAGATGCAATGTACTAAAAATGATAACCACAGCAAGTGGTCTAAGAAGGAAGCACATGGAGCTATAAAAGCACAAAATGGACTTCCTGTTCTGGGATATCAAGTAAGATATGCCAAAGTATAGATTAATGATTGATTTGGGATTTGTAGGAAATATTGAAGTTAACAAGGAGAAGGGAGAGAGAAAGATCACCTATTTCAATTTCTTCAACACACCCTTCTTACTTTCTTCTACTTGTTATTGTACCTCTGCCTGGGATGGAGTGACAACAGCACAGAAAAGGAGGAAAATGAAAAATGAGGTGAAGATGCAGAGTTTGGCAGGGGAATATTCATAATATAAAGTCATTAAAACAAATCAACTACATCTGAATGCAACAGTATGGATGAATCTTAGCAAGATATTATTAAATGAAAAAAGCAGGTCCCAGAAGATAACAGGTAGGAAGATAACATTTACATAATGTTTAAGGTAACTAAAACTTAACAGGACACTTTTTAGGAATACATTTAAGTAATAAAACCCTTTTTAAATAAAGCAGTGTAATAATTAAATATAAGGTTCAGAACAGTGAGTTAGCAGCATTATGGGATGGAGCTCAATGCATAAGTAGCCTAACGTTCTTGTTAATATTCCAGTTCTTGTGGGCAATGAATTCATTGATACTCATAATATTAAACATTTTGAAATTGCAATGAGAAGTGTGAGATGATAGAAAAAAATATATGTTTCTATATGTATTCCTGACACAGAGCTCTGAAACCCTTATAATTTTCTGGGTGATAAAAGTGTCTTTTGTTCTAATGAGGTGGCTCTGGGTGGGCTTCTGGATGGCTCCTGGATGAGGGCTGGTCACAGGAGAGATCCAGCCATGATTATAAGCTTGGAACTGTCAGCCCCGACCCCCATTCTCTTAAGAAGGAAGAAGGGCTGAAAATGAAGTTAGTGATCCATCATACTTATGTGATGAAACCTCCATAAAACCCAGGAGTATGGAATTCAGGGAGCTTTGGGGTTGGTGAGCCCATGGAGGTGCTGGGAGGGTGGTGGGCCTGGAAAGGGGAGGGAGGCTCCATGTCCCTTCCACATACCTTCCCCTATGCATCTCTCCCAGCTGGATGTTCCTCTGTATCCTTTATCATGCCCTTTTATTATAAACTGGTAAATGTAAGTAAATTGTTTTTTCTGAGTTCTGTGAGCTGCTCCAGCAAATTAATTAAACCTGAATGTGTGTGTGTGTTGAGGGGGCGGGGGGTACTGGTCATTGGAACCTCTCATCTATCGCTGATTGGTCAGAAGTACAGGTAGCAACCTTGACTTGCAAGTAGCAGCCCAAGTTGGAGTGAGTTGTTGGAATCTCCAATTTGTAGCCAGTTGGTTAGAAGCACAGGTAACAACAGTCTGGGCTTGAGACTGGTATCTGAAGTTAGGGAGTGGAAAAAATAAAAATAAAATAAAGTTAGGGAGTGGGCATCAGTCTTGTGAGACTGAATCCTTAGCGGGTGAATTCTGATGCTCCCTGCAGGTAGATAGTATCAGAATTGAGTTGAATTATCAGAGACCCTGCTGGCATCTGAGAATTGCCTGGTGGTGTGAGGAACCTCGCACACACATGTAGGAAGTTGGATCCAGGACCCAAAAGCAAAGCCATTAAAGTAATTTATAATGGAGTTATGATATCTGGTCTGCAACTCAAAACAGTTTCTCTGGCTGAGTTGAGGAGACTTCTTTGGAACAGGGAGAGACTGGAAGAAGGCAGGCCCATCAATAGGCCACTGCAAATGGACAGCACTAAGCTCAGACTGGGGAGATGGTGGCAGAGATGGACAGTATCATCCCTCTGCTCAAATTGACTTGCTTGAGACTGATATCTGAGGTTGGGGAGTGGGCATCAGTCTGTTTTTACATTTAAGGCATCAGCATTAAAGAAACAGCAACTCGTTTTATTAAATAGGTGGTAGGAAAGAAATAAATCAGGATGGTACCTTTCACCAACAAATTTTCAAGCCTCCTCATATCAGATATGACAATTTAGAGACCACAAGAAGCATTATCAGCAAGGGCAGCTGGTTTAGAACATCTCATAGAAAACCCTCATATTTCCTGAAAGTAAATAAATAAGAGAAAATCACAACTATATCCAAAATAATCGTGTCCCAACCCCACCAAGAGCAGTTTTCTCCCCTCATTTTACTGTACCTACCTCCTACCTCCACAAATGTACTCAAAGTTCTCTATAGTGCCAATTCTGGGAAACTGATTTCCCAACTGGCATGTTTAGTTTGGCTAGCCACTCATTTGTGAATGCAATTTGAGGTTCAAGGATCAAGGTTCAAGTCCAGTAAAGGCAAGTGATGACTCTGATGCCCATTCTCACAAGAATGCTTTGCATAGTTAATAGGGGCTGCCGTTTTATTAGGTGGATGTTGGGACATCAGAAGGCAATGAATTTGAGGCCTTTCAGGTGGAGGCTGCTCCATCTCTCATGTGTTCTTTACCATGAGCAGTCTAGAGAAGGGACCCTGACTGGCTCGGGGCCTAGGTGGGTGCTGACCTGTGAATTTGCCATCTCAAAACACCTCTACCTATGTTAGGTGTACGCTGTTCTCTGTATCATTATCAAATTTCACAATAACTTCAACTGGTCAACCAATTGGAATTACTTTCTCTACAGACTCAAGACCCAGACAAAAGTAGAAGCCAATGAAAACTATCCTTGGAGGTGATGAACTCTATTTTTATACCCACATGCACCCGCCAGTCACCTGCTTGAGTTGAGGACAGGTCTTATCCTCTTCAATACTGAATGGCTTCCCTTTGTTTTCCCTTCTGCTTGGCTTTTCATGTCTGATGACTTGTTGATTATTACACTTGTAAATCAAACAACTTAAGGTTGCCGAAACCGGTTTGGCTCAGTGGATAGAGCGTTGGCCTGCGGACTCAAGGATCCCGGGTTCGATTCCGGTCAGGGGCATGTACCTTGGTTGCGGGCACATCCCCAGTAGGGGGTGTGCAGGAGGCAGCTGATCGATGTTTCTCTCTCATGGATGTTTCTAACTCTCTATCCCTCTCTCTTCCTCTCTGTAAAAAATCAATAAAATATATTTAAAAAAAAAAAACAACTTAAGGAAAAAAGCAAAAGAAAGTTAATGGGTGAATCACCCTTCCCTCCACCCCCTTAAGCAGCATGCCCCTTCTCTTCTTTCCTCCCCCTTCCCAAGAAAGAGCAATGACAGTATTTACTAAACAGGTGTCAGTGTCAAACTTCCAAGGCTTCCAAGTAGGTGTTCTGACTCTGAGGAATGTAAGATAAGAATCTGCCCCTCGAGTAATATGAATAATAATTATGGTAATTTTTTAAACTTGCTCATGTTACAAAAAATAAAACAGGCCCAGAAATCGCAAGTTACTGGCCCAGCTGCACCCAGGAGCTGAGCTGGGGCTCAGATGCTGCTCGCCTGGCTCCCGGTCCAATCCACTTTTCTCACAAGCCCCCATTTGCCTCTGAACTTGGGCAAAATGATTCTGTTATCTCACAACAGACAGAAAAGCAATGAGGGAAACAAGATGAGGAAAAGAAATTGAAACAGAGAGGAAAGGATGGAAGAGGGAGTGACAGGAATTACAGGAGGGACTCTGTCTGCCCATCTGCCTTTATCTTCCTCTATATCTGCCTGATCCCATTCTCTTCTGTAACTTGTCTCTAGCCTGTCTCCCACACTGCTGGCTCCGGCCAGAGCACAGCGTTATTTAATTTATTCTAAATACTTTTGAAGAGGGCCTGCAAATGAGTAGAATGCTGGCGGGGGTGGAAGCAGTCAGAACAAATTTTTCAGAAAGGTTGCATCATGCTCATCTCATGCCCGTTCTCCTCCACTGCCAATGAGGAGGTGAGAGCTGATCCTGAAGGCCTCCAACTGTGGCTCCTGGTTCATCAACTGAAACTTAAAAGTGAAGAATCTTGAGCTCCATCCCAAACCTAAGGGATCAGAATCAGCATGGTAACAAGCTGCCCAAATGATTCACATCACATAAAAATTTGAGAAGCAACTAGATGTGGAGAACATTCAAAATGTTTCTCCACAAGTATACCTCTTTCAGTCACAAACTCCCTTCCAGGCCCAGGGAAGAAGACAGGACAGAGAATTAAAGGGGACCACATTTTTGTCTTCCTAAAGCTGCCTGTTGGGAATATTGATTTTAAGTTGGTTATTAAAGCAGGGAGGGAGGGGTGCAGGGGGGGGGGGTTGCTGCTCAGAAAGAACCTTTGACCTCCTCCCCTTTCCTGCCTAAGACATAGAGGGAAAGACCTGCTCCAGGGAGGAAATACTAGGATGTTTGCCTTAGCAGCCTAATTTGAACTGAGTATAGTGGGTGGGAGGGCGGCAAGCAGAGGCCTGTGTACTAGGGCCTCATCTGTCTCATTGTTTCTGGGTTGCCTGGCAAAAAGGTACCTGCCATGTATGCTCTTCCTCAACTACCTGTAAATTGCCCACTTCATTTGAAATCTCAGACCCCTAACTCCACTTTCTCCTTCATCCAAAATGACATATATTCCCAATTTTACTTCATCGTCTGGAATTTTCATGTTTATGTGAATTCCCGTGTGCATGTATTAGAGTTGGATTTTCTCCTGTGTATCTGCCTCTGTTAATTTGATTGTTAGCCCACCTAGCAGAACTTAGAAGGTGGGAGGAAACATTGTTTTTAGTCTCCAAAAAATTTAAAAATTCAGTAAGACTTGCAAAGTTTTTAAAATGCTCCAATACAACTGGGGATATGCTTCTGGAACACATACATTCCTTTTAAATAGTTCATTTCACAGCAGTGGTGGGTTTTGGTTTTTACTCTTCAGGCTAATTGTCATCTGTGACAAATTCACAAAAATTTTTATAACAGGTTAGGTTTTGCGAAATCCAAAGGGATGTATAGTCTCAATATTTCTAGCCACTCCTGAATCAGAAAAGTATGAATAGCAGGAATGATTTAAATATTTTGAACTTGCCAATTCTGTAGCACACTCAGTCTCTTTTCATGCCTTACTGGGAAGGGAGGTCTTGAATGGTACAGAGCTGGGAGACACGGTGGTTCCGGTGTTTAGGGTAAGCAGCTTTGCAGTTAAGGTTTTCTAATGAGCAGCCTCATGCAAAATCACAGTATGAACTTAGCAGGAGAAATTGCAGGTGTCCTTTCCAATCAGGAAGTAACAAGGAATTAAGAAGCATTTTATGTAAAAGAATTTCCAGCTTTGAAGCTGGTAAGAAACTATTCACTTATATCCTGATTTTTCAGAAGTGTGGTGACATCCTATGTGTCACATTGACACCAACAAGGATTTCTTGTTAAATAATCCCATTGCCAACATCCGAGAATAGCAATACCCTTTGATCTAAACCAGCAGTTTTCAACTGGTGTGGCATGGCACACCCGTGTGCTGTGAGAATTTTTAAAACATGCTATACCTGACTATTTTAGTCAGGGGCACTGACTAGAACAGCAGAGACCTCATTTTCCTTAAATTGTCAAATAAAAATATGACAACAGCCAACACAACAATAGTCACCCAGTGTGAATGAATCAAAATTATACCTTTTTTTGTTGTTGGAATGGCAAAAAATATATTTTTTTGGTGTGCCGAAGATTTTTTGGTGTACCATGAGATGTAAAAGATTGGAAATTGCTGATCTAAACAAATATGATCTTGAGAGTGACCCTGCTTACAATAGCTCCATTAGGCTGCTCCAAGTAAGATTTCTGAAAGGGGAGAGAGGAGGAGAAAAGTACACATAAAAGTAGAATGAGTAAGCTTGAATGAGAGAGAACACATTCTGGAATGTGATCCTATGAATAAACACTGCCATGTGCAATGTGTACAAAGCATTCTAACCCTTTACAGATTTTACTTAATCTGCAGTTTTGTCAATCATATACATCTTTATAGCTGTACGCAACTCTTCATAAAGCAAAAGCTAAAACAAAGACCGAAATTCTATTCTGGAGAATCTGAATTCTGTCTCTTATCTTTCTTTCTACACACACACACACACACACACGCACACCACCACCATAATAAAAACCCTCCTGTGATTGTACAACATTAACATCATGTCATGTCTTTATCGGCACAATGATATCAGTCACCAAGACTCAAAGCAAGCCTCACGCCCACATCGTTCTTCCCTTGTCACATAGAGAGGAGCCATTAACATCACATAGATTGGAAATGCTTGGGAGTTGGGGAAAGGCTTAAGGGTGGAAGTGTAGGAGAGGAATAAACTTTCCTCTACCCTCAAGCTTCTTCTGACGGGTCTAATAATAAAATATTGATATGAGCAAGAGAAAATTATCAAATTTAATACATACATATGTATGGGAACCCCACATACACGAGAGAGTCAGAGACCCCACATGCACAAAAGGTTCAGATATAGAAAGAGAGGTTGAGGTATATAAGACACTGAGCTAGGAATGAGGTAATGCACTGTGGGCGCTATAAAAGGTAACTGGGGGTGATAAGAACAGACATTTAGTAATAAAGTTTACCCTGCCCTATAGATAGAAAGGAAGGACCAAAGTTTCTCTTGAGCCCAATGCTAAAATTGCCTTTAGCTCAAGTAATCTCTGTACCACTGAGGCACATCTTGGGGTAGCTCACCCCGAACCCCCACCGTTGCAAAACTCCAAAGCTCCCTCCCCATCATTTCACTTGTTGCAATGTAATCATAAAATAAAACACACACTCATACCCCCATATGTTTCCTATGCCCTCACAAGATATTTTTCTCTATTTTTATTGGACTTTGGATTCAGCACCATGACATTGAAAGTCTGATGATGTTTCAATCTGCTTCATGTTTGAACTGGCTCCAGGCAAGACAAGTGAATTATTGGTCAGTTCCATCCCGCTGTAAAAATCAGCGAGCTGGGCTCAGTCTTCTTTCTATAACAGGCAGTGTGGTTGTGGCTGGGACCCAGTCCTAAACACGGGGGATATTTTGCCTCTTCAGAAAAAGTTTGTGGAACGTGAAAGGAAAAACACTTCAAGGAGGGAATCAGCCTTCTGCAGTGAAAGGCAGCGCGGGGGAGGGAGTATTTGGCTCACTGCCATTGTGCCAGTGTGTTTTCAAAACCAATTAGGGTGCCATAATCAGGCGGCATATCTGTTCCTACACCAGGCTGCTCGCACCAATAAGCTGGGCGGGGCTTTCCTGGGCTTGCCTCATCCCTGGGAATGGGGGCAAGGTTTTCTGCAGAAGCCTCTTGAGAGAAAAAAGGATTTCATTAAAAAGGACCTCTTTTCTTTTCCCATCTGTTTCTTCTCACAGTACAATTTGGAGTCAAATCAGGTCTTACAACATTCTGAAGGATAATTTGGCACTTTCCTTCTTTAATTTGAATATGTAGACAGAAAAAGGCTTACTTTACTACCTCTTTCACCATGGAGCAGAACGGGGCTGAGGGGAAACTCCCCGACTGCCTCTATGGAAGAATCTGGTGTAAATCGATGGGTGAGTGACTTTTGAAGGGAAAAAAAAAAGGATACCCCCAAAGAAAAGGGTGTTAATTGAATTTGTTTTCAAAAACCACAAATCCTTGTATCTTCTTAAAGCGAATGAGGCTTTGATGCCGCAAAGACCTTCCTCCCCTCAGTGGACAGCCTGGCTCACACACCTGCTTTGTCTTTAGAGATGGTGAAGTTTGGCTCCTCAAGTTCAAGCTGCCGGGATATGGTCTGAAGTTACTGTGGACACTCGTTCACAAACCTCTTGGAACTTTTTATGAATCCAAGAAAAAAGAGGAGAAAAATAAAACAAAAAGACTTTTTATCCAGCTGCTAAGAAAATGAACTCTTCATGCTGCAGGCCTTCTTCCCCTCCTCCCCTCAGCCAGCCTCAGAGGGGTGAGCGCCTAATAGAGAGGTAATCAGCTGGTTACCCAGACCTGAGCCACCAAAGGAGCCATGCAGCCTCCTTCACCACCAATTCGTGCCCCAGCGTCTCCCCGGGAGCAGGTCTCCCCCGCCTTCTCTTCTTCTGCAAAACTCAAGGCTACAAGAAGCAACTGTCGCTATAAGCACAGTCCAGTGTTTGTTTGTTTTTTCAAATATACTCTAAAGAGAAATTGAAAATGAAATAACTTACAACAAAATGGGCCTATGAAGAAATAACCAATTCTACACAATGTTTTCTACCGCCAGGGAAAGGGAAAAGGGAAAGAGATACAAAAGAAATAGGGATTTGCTTAAATGAATGGGTAAGTTTTCCACATGATGTCAAGAAAACTACTTTGATGTGATGAAAAAGTTAAATTTTGAAAATCCAAATGACATGAAATTTAAAGTACATATTACAGTACATATTACATTATATTAGATATTAAGTTAATATCATTAAAAGCTTTATTTAAAAAATGTTTAAGTGCAATTGAGAGGAGTGGAGGCTGGCCAACTAGAAAACTCCAGTACATGCTGATTTGGTTCAAAATCAAAGGCCAGTACATTTTTGTAGAACGGCAGAGCCCTTGAGCTAGCTTTCTTAGAAAGTACTTCTGCCTGCCTCTCCATTCAGTTCATGTGACTATCACCCTCCCCTGGGATGCTGGCCACGCCAGGAAGGGGAGTTTCCTGAGGCTGGACCTGACCCAGCAGGCGGGGCATTGAGAAGGTCCCAGCTAACAGGGTAATATGGGGTGAATGTGATTCTTCAAATTCTATGTTAAAGGCCTAACCTGCAGTGTGATAGTATTTGAAGGAGGGGCTTTGGGGATATAATTAGGTTTAGATTAGGTAATGAGTTTGGGACTCTCATTATGGGATTAGTGGTTTTATAAAAAAGAAAGTCTCTCTCTCTCTCTCTCTCTCTCTCTCTCTCTCTCTCTCTCTCTCTCTTTCTCTCTCCTCTCCCATCCCCCTTCCCATTCCTTGACCACCAAGGAAAGGCCATGTTAGGACACAGCTAGAAGGCAGCCATCTATCTACAAACCAAGAAGAAAGCCCTCAGCAACCAGAACCCCATTTGTTGGCATCTTGATCTTGGACAGCCAGCCTCCAGATGAGAAATAGATATCGTGTGTGTGTGTGTGTGTGTGTGTGTGTGTGTGTGTGTGTGTGTGTGTACTCATTTTAGAGAGAGGAAGGGAGAGGGAGAGAGAGAGGAAACATCGATCACCCAGCTGCCCCCACCCACCTTCACACCAAACCCGAAACCTGGGCATGTGTCCTAACCAGGAATCAAACCAGCGACCTTTCGGTGCACAGAATGATGCTCAACCAATTGAGCCGCACCCGCCAGTGCTAGATATCTGTTCCTTGATCCCTGAGTCTGTGGTACTTTGCTCTGGCAGCCTGAGCTGACTAGGACACATCTAATCTTCCTCCCCCACAGCCAGCCTGTTTCTCCAGGTCACCTTCCTCCAGCTGCTAAAAATAACCCCTGCCTTAACCAGGCCCAACAGATCTTCACTTCCTTCCTTCTAAAGATCATGGCATTATGCTTCTGACTTCTGCCAGGAAAGTGTGTGTGTGTGTGTGTGTGTGTGTGTGTGTGTGTGTGTGTGTGTACCAGGCAGAGAACACCCTTTCTTTCAAAGATCCGCTAGAAAAATGTAACAGCTACAGGAGGGTTTTCACAAACATCATGGAGAGAGCAGTGCTTTCTGCCTCTTTCCAGCTGTGCTTGGCCTCCTCTCACGTTATCGCTCTAACATGTGCGCTGTGTCTGGTTCTTATAAATATCCTCTTGAAGAGGGTGAAAAGGTCATCCTGATTCACATCGGCCAAAACAAGAGGGCATTTGGTGGAGCTTGTCTCCATCAGTGATATATTTTCGAAACCTCCAAGCAAAAACAAGCCTCTTTGTTACTGAAATGAAATGTTTTTGAAACATGGAGACACAAAAAATATACCAAGTCTGGGTACACTCGGACACACAGAACTCCTGCACTTGACAACACAGTTACGTTTCACTGAAGCTAGCAAGGTGAGAGCTGGCAGGGCAGAAAACAGAAGGACAGAGCCCAAGATACAGTTTCCACACCACGTTCCTTTGTAGCTGGCCCTAAATGTGGCCCTTTCACACATTCTGGAGATTTCAGCTCTAGACAACACAGGTCATGAGCCTTGTTTTCCAAGCTTTCCCGAGGTCAAAAGCGTCATGAAGGATGTTATTGTAATTGAATCAACATTGTCATCTTCCTCACAAACTGCAGTACAATGTGAATGTATAAGAAAAGGAGGTGGGTTGGCAGAGTTGGGGGATTAGAGAAGAGCAAAGAATTCTGGAAGGGTTGAGTGCTGAGGAATGGTGGACAGGCCCCTGCCCTGCCCTGCAGGGAAAGAAATGAGAAGGCTTGCTGCAGATGGGGAGCCTGGGGAAAGGTTACAAGTAGCCAAAAGGAGCCATAGGTGGTTTGGCTCAGTGGCTAGAGGATCACCCCGAGGACTGAAGAGTCCCAGGTTCCATCCCAGTTAAGGGTATGTACCTCAATTGCAGGCTCCATCCCCCCACTCCACCCCACCCCTGCCCTGGTCGGGGCACATGCTGGAGGCAACCAATTGATGTGTCTTTCTCACATTGATGTTTCTCTCTCTCTCTCTCTGTCTCTCCCCTTCCCTTCCACTCTCTCTAAAAAATCAATAGGAAAATATCCTCAGGTAAGATTAACAAAACAAACGTGCCTGAAAAATAGCCATAAGGAGACTGAGGCCTTCACAAGATCCAGGAATGTACACAGGAGGGGGTGCGTGAAAAAACATAATTCCTTAGACAGTGAGTGTTTGCTGTGTTCCTCTTAGCAATCCTCTCCTGGGACAGGGGGCCCCATGAACAGAGTCCTGCTGTCCAGATGGGCCTGTAGAGTGTCCAGTCAGGGTGTTCCTCAGGTCAGGTCTATTAGGAATTGCTCACATCTTGTGTGACAGAAAAGTGAAAGCAGGGCAAGGAACTCCAGTGCAGGGAGGGACCATGTTCCACATGCTCAGTGACTACAGCGTAGTAGCCAGCCCTTAGATGCTCTCATTTCCTTCTTCTCTGTGGCTCATTCCCCTGTCAATGGTGGTCGCCACACCACACCCTGCCTCTCAGTGTCCTCCTGGGTCTGCCTAGCTCCCTCTACCTACTGCCTCTACTCAATACCCCCTCCAGGGAGTCACACTTCATCCTCTCTCCTCTATAAACTGATTTTTAAAAACTTAGCATGTAAGAGTTTCTGCCTCAAAGATAAGGAATTCACTCTTACTGCCCCTCATGCTTGGAGGAAATTTTTCTCACTACTGCTCCAACCCCTGGTGATTCCACCCACTGATTCATGGCCAGTCTGGTGCCAGCCCCTTCCCAGATTATTCTCTCTCTTTATCTCCAAAAGTGCCTGGGGTGATGGACATCAATCCTCAGATACTTCCTGATTTATTGGTCTTCATCACCCAATTCTGATGAATAAGGAACTCCTTACTGGTGGGTCAGTTAAACCTTTCTTTAACCTTAGATATAGAATAAGCACTGATGGATCTAATCATACTTGATAGCTCTGGGCACACTATCATCTTTAGGCCCTTCTTTTGTCTGTCTGTCTCTCTGGTTTTTTGTTTTATCTATCTCCTTTGTCCTCATTTGTTACTCCATTAAGTCTTCCCCATAGGCAATTATTCTAATGTGTTTACATCCATCTTTTCATCTGTATGTTTTCTTGCACAGTGTTTATTGCTCTTTGATGTGCATGTATTTTTAACGTGCAGAAATGGTTTGTTGCACATTTTATTCTTTCTTAATTTTTTCAATCAGCATTATGCTTTTAAGAGAATCCATGTAGTTAATGTACATTTAATCCATTGCTTCCAATTACTGTAGAGCACTTAAATAAATGATGTCTTTCTACCACATTTTACCTGGCAATTCTCCTGGTGATAGACAAATACTTTCTTGGTCAACACAATAGTATGTCAGCATATTAATAAAAACATTCTTATATATTTCCCTATCCAGACCAGTATGAAATTTTCTTGGGAATATAGACTTAGTCATGAAATATCTAGGTTACAGTTTATGCAGATATCTATTTTACATAAGTAGTGCCTGATTACTCATGAAAATAGTTATACTCCAGTCTCAACTCAGTTGGCAGGGCGTGAGAGATGCTACCCAAACCCATTCTCCATCATCAGTAGACATCTTACAGTTTTGTCATTTTTTCAAGCCTAAATTGGTATAAAGCAAAATTTCATTGTTCTTGTTACATTTCTCTGGTTGTAAGTACATATGAGCATTTCTTTATATGGTTATTGCCTTTTAGGTTTTCTCCTTCCTGAAATGCCTGTTTCTATCCTTTGTGTGTTCTACTATTGGAGTTGGTCTGCAGGCCTTCCTTGCATATTCTATCTATCAGTCCTCTGTCAGTTTTAGACATTGCCAATGTCTTCTCCACTCGGGCAGCTCGGGTCTATCTCTGAGCTTTGTATTCTATTCCATTTGGTCTATATGTCTGTGTCTGAAGACTATTTGTGTCACCACGGCTTTGTTGTATGTTTTAATATTCGAATAGATAAGTCTCCTCTTTTTATTTTTCTGTTTCTTTCTTAATATGCACTTAGCTATTTGTGAATATTTATTTTTTCATAAATTTATTGAGTTCCTGAGGGGAAAAAAAGCCAACTGGAATTTTGATTGAAAGTACATAGAGATGATATACTAACTTGGGGAGAACTGCAAATAATATTAAATTGTTCATCCAAGAACATGACATTTATTGAAATCATTGTCTATGTCTTTTATTAAAGTTTTAAAGCTTTTCCCCATGGAGGTCTGATGTAATCGCGGTTAAATCAACTCCTACATACTATGTTGTTTGTTACTATTAAAATGGCATCTTATTTATTATTACATTTTCTGGATGAGTTAAATGTGAGAAGACCATAGAGCGCAGCAGGAACTGACACTGTAACTTTGTTTAACTTAATTATTCCTTCTTACCAAGAAGGGAAAGCTGTCTTCCTGAGCTCAGCCTCCGCAAGGAGAATGCCCCATCTGGAAGGAAGCTCCTTCTCTCACATTCCTCCCTCTCTCCAACCCCCTCCTTTCCCACAGTCCTCTCATTCAAGTCTCCCAACGTGGGCAGCCACTCCTTCTCTCTGCAACTTCCACCACTCAACCAAAGAAGGGTTCTATCACTTTGATTTCTTCTAGTTTCTTGCAAATGAGCAACTTCAGCTGAAAAGAGTAAAGGTTGGGGATGGGAGCAGGGCCAGGGATGAGCTCCAGGTCTGAACAAAACTGGGTGCCCAATTCCAGTATAATATATTCATCTGCACCAAGAAGCACTGGGCCAACACCCAACTTGTTTCCTTAGTAATTGCAAGGAATGCCTTGCCAAGTCAAGCACTGATTTTCCTTAGGGACATCACAGTGTTATTTTGTGTGAAGAAAAGACATCCCTATAGTAAATGTCACTTTGACCTTCACCCTTTCAAAATAATTAACTCTGGCATGATAGTGTGATGGGGCCTTTTACTCTTTCCTGGGCTTCCATATGGCAACCATCATCACAGCACCTATCAAGGACTCTCTTCCCAGTATCCTCAATGGACAGCACCAGCTCCCATTAAGTTTCTTGGTTTGTTTTGTTTTGATGCCAAAGAGTGCTCTGATAGGTGGGGTTAGTGTTAACAAACTGAGACAGTTTAACCTACCAGAATCCCTCTCCTGACACTAGTAATACTATGAAAACTATGGGACCCCAAACTTCCTTTCTCTTTGCCATACCAGGGTCAACCTAGGGAAGACTGCCTGTTCCCTGGATAAACTTCTACGGGTGTACAGGGGCTAGTGGTGAGAATACCGAACATTCCAGGGCCAAGGCGTCAAAATGAGGTTGAGTTGTAAGGGAATTTGATTGTTGACAGTTTTACCAAATTCCAAGGTATTTGCTTGTGAGCTGGGATCACTCTAAACCAAGCGACCAGCTCACTTGCAGAAGACATCAGCTTCATTCACTCTCAGAGCTGTTTCACGCTCCTGTACCTTCAGTCACACTTTTCTCCTCCTTTAACCAGACTCCCAACCCTCCATATTCTAAAGCACCCCTGGTTTGAGAATCACTGAGTTAGTGACACAACTAACTGTAAAGTTTACAGTGAAATTCAGCTGATTTTTTGAAAACCGAATCCTGCAGGGCCTTTTATATGCCCATGTTTTCATAACAAAATTCCCTACTTTCTCTCCTCAATCACTGTGTTGCTCCCAAGCAAACACACTCAAATAGGCAAAAATAAAAAATAAAAATCCAATTCTCTTCTCTTTCCTTCCTCTTTCATACTGAACTGTGGCTAAAAACAGCACTCACTATTAGTGATACTTATTTGGTACTTAATTATCCTTAGCCTCACATCTTCCCTTAAATCTGTTCACACTTCAAAAATTGGACTGTGAGCTCCACAGAAAGGATCCCTACCTGGTCGATTTCTCCTGGTCCCCCACAGGAGATCCAGCATTAGGAGCTCTCAATACATATTGAACTAATGGGCCACCTCAATTTCTAAAACTTTCGTGCAGATCTAGTGTGTGATGGCAACCTCAGCAGAGAGGAACGGGGCAGAGGTAGTGTCTACCTAAGTTAAGTCATTGGAGCTGAATGTTTCCTGTATCCCCTGGGTTTGGCTTTTTCTCTTTGAAGAGGGGATTCCTGTTTCGCATTTTACTGTCACATAAGAATTTACTGACATCCGAATGTGAGGAGGAGACCTGCTCTAGCCTCCGTAAAGTGTGCTGGAGGAGCGGATATTGTAGCCCCAAGGATTTGTAAACACACCATTACACATTCACAATGGAGAGGCGCATTGTTAAGTTTTCAGCAGCCAGCAAGAGGGAGGCCCTGCTGAGCAGGATGCAGAAAGTGCTGCAAATTAATTGGTCGAGTTGAATTGCTAACATTCTCTCAGTTTTCCCCAGCACAGGACTCTAGACTGGACGGCTGGAGGAAATACCTGGGAGTGGAGAACGGGAGTGGAGGGTGGAATAGAAGAGAAAAATCTCTCATTAAAACCCCAATCAAGAATTTTAGCACCCCCCTCCACCCAGGCATTTACTTTGAGCCCAAAATGATATACTTGTTGAACACTATTATCATAACAGATCTCTGCTCTTTCCTAAAACCTGACATTATTTGCTTTCCTGGGGAAATTTTTGTGTGTGTATTGAAAAGCTCACATGCTGGATCCTCAAGAGAGCATATGTTTGTACTTTAGTGTCTCTGACAACATGTCTTTCTGTATATAGGCACACACATGTACCTACCATGTGAGACAGAAATGTGTGTTAGGTCTGTTCTTTCTTCCTTTCTTTCTTCTCTCGCTCCCTCCCTCCTACCCTCTCTTCCTACCTTCCTTCCTTTCTTGTGTGTATGTTGGGATGAAAAAGAATTGGCTAATTCTCAAAAGTGGGCCTTAGGTCAGTGCCCAGAAAGCCTTTGCTTATATAAAGATGGCTGTGATAGCAGACACCTACTAGATTGTATATCCAGGGCTCTTTTCTGGAACTACCCCTGTAACCGGACAACCAAAGGGTCCAGGTTGCCTGACACTCCTTGAACTAAGCAGAGACAAGGTTGAATCATGTATGAGCGTTTATTCTAATAATGCTGGCAGAATGGGAGAGCAGCAGGTCAGCCACAAAAATCTGCTCTGCCTCTCCCCATAAGCCAGTTGCATATATGGGTAGAAGGACAAAGATTACGTGGGAAAGTGGGAATGGGTAAAGTAGGCACGGGATAATCATTACAAGTTACAAGTCATGCGGGTTTGGCGGGGGGGGGGGGGGGGGGTGGGGCGGGGGGGGTTGCACCCTGAGACCATGTTACAGGTAATAGGGGCTGTAGGTTGTAAATAGCAGGTGCCTCTGGGAGTAGATTGTTTCAGCCACAAGGTTGTAAATCTTTCCATAATGATAGGCAGTTCTGAGGAAAGGAGGATGGACTGCTTTCTGATGTTAGCTCCCATGTCCCAAGTTGTACAACTCTCAGTCAGGTTAGAATGTGCTTTCTCTGATCAGAACAGAACCATCACGGTTAACAGAGCATGATTAATATTTCTTATCATTGTAGCTGGTCCTCAATATTCTTTTTCTGCTCCTAACACCTCCACCCTCCTGCCTTGGTTGCAGGGAGCTCCCAGTAGCCACGTGTGTTCACAGTGGTTATTTAGCCTCAGCCAAGTTGACTGGGACAAGCATAGGTGCCAGACTCATTCCAGACCAGTGAGAATCCCAATTTCCAGACCCCAGGACTTTGGAATAGGAATTAAGGGGTGGACATCAGGGTGTGGCTGTGTTTGCCATGTGAACTGAGGTAACAACGAACTCATCCTGTGGAAAGAAAGAGGAAAATAAAACAAGCATGCAAAAAGAAATGGAAGAGCAAAATGGAAGGAGATTGCTGTCTGGATACCCAGTGGCCCAACAAATGAGCACTCAGTCTCTGGGCTTGTCTGTCTGACCTCTGCATGTGTGGAGCCAGGGCCCTTGCATGGACATTCAGGGTGGGAAGAAAGGTCAGGAAAGAAAGCCCCCCTGAGGATCCTAAGAAAGGACTCTTCCTGGGAGAAATGTTCCTATGCCTCCTGTATTATTTCTACCTCCTCTGGCAACAAAGTATTTCATCAAACACATCTTATTCAGGGTAAAAGTATCAATGTACTGCTATGATAAAATTTGACCCATATCAAAATAGCTACTCAGAAATTCCATGTGCTATATATCCTTATCTGCCCACATTACTGAGAAACCTGCAAGTATAAAGCCTGGGAGGAAAGGCTAACTCTGTGAATATACCCCACACATTCCTAAATATTGATATTTACACAGATGAGGTCATTTGAGTGGCATTGGAAGGACTGCCTGACCCCAAATATCCTTAATCCTTTCTAGCTGCTATGCTGCTACATGTAAATTCCATTATTATAATCACCCCTCTATATTGCTATGAATTCTCTGTTTCCAGAAATTTCTTCTGAGATGTGAATATCATATAGAAGATTTCCACACTAAACTAGTAACACAACAGCATGAATTTATTCATCAGATTATTTAGTTGATATTTTAAAAGCTTCAAGATCTGGGCTATCAGAAGATTTTATTTAATGTGTGAGAAAACAGATTTCCCTCATGTTAGACACTGTGTGTCTGAGATTCTATTGGTGATACTTAATGAACATGACCCTGTTCCTCTCTGTTAAGTGGCAGGTGGGATAGGTAGACACATAATAAGTATAAGACATCTCAATATGTGTAATAATTGAGGTAGTTGCCCCTGGGATTGAGATAGGGGCAGGGTGGGGGTGGGATGGGGAGGGATAGAGAGACACCAGTCTGTGCTCACAAGTGGCATGCTAAGGACAATTTTTTAAAAAAACAAAGGACACCATGAAGAGAGTTAACCCTTTGCACTCGCTTGCTTTTTTTCTCGATTCCTTTATTCTACTCGGGATTTAATTTTTTAAATACCCCAGATTTTACAAAGCGCGGCAGTAGAATAAAAAACTGGCATTTCTTTTCATACAAACTTATTTACTTGGATTTTTTTATTTTTCAAATTATTGATACATTCAATAACCGTCACACTCGACATCCGAGTGCAAAAGGTTAAAAACGTATTGGAAGAAGAAATTTGCAATGTCAAAACTGACAAGGAACTACAATCTGAAGTATATCTGAGGAACTCCTGCCAACCTACAAGATCCAGGCAGCCATTCTGGAGAGTCTGGCAGTACCCAACATAAAGACATAGATCTGTTGTGACCCAGCACGCCTGCCCCTGAGTCCTGTGTATACCACAGACTCTTAGGCAGTCTCCCATCAGTCAACAAGGGGGGGGTGTTTGAGGATGTTCATCCAGCGTTAGTGGTAATGGGGAGTAGGAGGCAGTCACCTGCTCATCACTGTGGGAATAAATGAGTAAAATAGGACTGCTGCACACAAAACCCGGCACCTGTTAGCATGCAGAGTGGAAAAGAAGCAGAATGGGGTTTCTTATATACCATTTATGTAAACTTAAAACACATGTTCACAACACAGAAATACGTGTTTTACAAGAATACAGACTAATAAATTGATACAGGCAAATACGTTAAACTTGGTGTCTCCAGAGAGGACAAACATGGGGGTGGGGAAAGGAAAAAAGGAAAACAATCAATCACTCAAGAGAAGAGCCTTGAAGAGATCAATGAGTATGGTGTGCCATGAACTGGCCTTCTGCACCTGAGGTGCACAAACAAGCAAAAACGGGCGAGGGACGCCATTGGATCATCAGGTCTTTGAGGAGAGGATGCAATGAGCACCTTTCTGAATCCCCAAACACAGCCAGCACCACATCCTACCTTTGGGCAATAGATGGATGCCTAAGCAAATGGGTGAATAGAAGGAACAAATAACCTAATGGAGGGTCCTTGGAGACATAGAGTCACTCTCCATAAATAAATAATTACTGAAGCTCTCCTATTGCCAGGCACCATTCTAGACCTTGAAGATGAAATGAGTGAAGAAGGAAATGGTTCCTGTCCTCACAGAGATCTGCTAAGTGGGGAAATGGATGAGTCAAGTAGCAATTATGACACACTGTGTTGACAGCTATGATACAGATAAGCAAGGGGACACTGCAGAGGGGCTCCTAATCCAATGGTGAATGTTCAGGGAGAGCATCCCAGAATATACTGATGCCTGGCTCAGTCCCAAAAGATAAGTAAAAGTTACACACGCAAGGAGGAGGGAATGAGGGAGGGTGCCTAAGAGGCAGGAGAAATCGGGTATGCAATGGGGCCTGTGGTAAGAACTTCACTATAATAACTCTGATATCTATTTCAGAAGGGCCTGTCTGCTTAGTCTTAAGATGTAACATAGCAGTTACTTTAACAGGTGAAACTGCACATATTTATTAGTGTTCTTGAGGCATCTTTATCAAACAAATAACTGATTCCTTGCCTTCAGTTCTCTTCTTAGAGCAAGCAAGTATGCACATCCAAATCTTTATTGCCTAGAACAGTCCAACAGGAATCAAGCATGTGTCACTGTTCTGGGAAATCATTTCAGTTTGACTAAGAGGGATATAGAATTCTGAATGGAAAGGCTTTTAACCTGCCAAGATGGTTCACCTTCCTATAGTTCATCCCAGGATTATAATTCTTCATTTATAGGTCTGCAAGAATGCTCACAGCTGACATACAAAGTCTCTTTGGCAGTGTTATCGTGAGTTTGTGGGGTTAGGGTTTGAACTGGCTTGATAAGCAGAATCTAGCAGTCACACAAATGCCAGTGCTAGAAATATAGTCTAGGGGCTCTCAAAGTCAACCATGCATCGCATTGATATCTCCTGCAGGGCTTGTGAAAATGATGCAGAGTGTTGGGCCAACTCAGTGGATCTGAGTCAGGAAGTCCCAGTTGGGGGTTGAGAATTTGCATTTCTAACAAGTTCCCAGACAATGCTGATGCTGCTGGTCAGTAGACCACATTTTGAGAACCACTGAACTACTCTAATTTTACTGATGAAGAAACTGAAACTCGGAGGATGTAAGTGCAAAGAAAACCTACACTGCCCTTCCTATGTGTCTCCTTTACCTTCACACCACTACCACACTCACAGCACTTCTGACACCAGATATGTGTATGTGTATGTGTATGTGTATGTGTATGTGTATGTGTATGTGTATGTGTATGTGTATGTGTATCAGGAGGGATTGGGGGAGGGCATTCCCACACCAAGCAATTCTGCAACACCATGTGAGGTCCTACAGTGAAACTCAATTCTGACACTATCTACCTGGAGTTAGTATTAGATCCCACAGGTTAAAGGCTCAGCCCCACAAGACTGCGCCCCCCTCCTACTTCAAATGCCAATCACCAGGCCAGATTGTCACCTCTGCTTCTGACCAATCAGCTATAAATTAGAGGTTCCCACCACCCCCTCTTCAGGTTCAATTAATTTGCTAGAGCAGCTCACAGAACTCAGGAAACCAGTTTACTTACTGTTTGCCAGTTTACTATTAAAGGATATAGATGAATATCCAAATGGAAAAGATGCATAGGTCAAGGTATTTGGGAAAGGGTGCTTAGCTTCCATGACTTTTTCAGGGGTATTATTTTCCCAGCACCTCCAAATGTTCACCAAGCTGGAAGCTCTCTGAACCCAGTATTTGGGGATTTTTGTGGAGGCTTCATCCCATAGGCACGATTGATCATTAACTTCATTTCCAGCCCTTCATTCTCCTCTTTGGGGAATGGAGGACGGGGAGGAAATAGAGGCTGAAAATTCCAAACTTGTAATCATGGGTTGGTCTTTCTGGTGACAAGTCCCCATTCAGGAGCCCACTAGGAGTCACCTGATTAGAACAAAAGAAACTGCTATTACCCAGGAAATTCTAAGAGATCTAGGAGCTGTGTGTTGACAACTGAGGTCAAAGACCAAATATTAGAACAAAAGACGCTCCTAGTCCTCTTATCATTCAGGAAATCAGAAGGGTTTTAGGAGCTCTGTGCCAGGAACCAAGGGCAGGGGCCAATGTATACATTTTTTCTGTTATCTCACAGCAAGAAAATTACATAAGATCATAAAATTACTGGTAACCCAACCCAGATCTTAGGGGAATATAGTTGATAGGAAATAAAGAGCTACAAAGATTTTTGAGCCAAGGACCTACCAATTATTGCCTCACAGGTACATATGAAAAATCTAATCTGGTTCCTAGAACCCTCTTCCTTCTCCATTAATTCAAGCCTGAGAGGTACCACCGAGTACTGAGGGAGGAGAGAGAGGTTGGCAAAGGGTGCACAGCAGCAAAAGAGATGGGGGCAGGTCCTGATCATCAACAAGTCCTAGAGGTACTTGCAAGTCAATGAAGGTAGAACTTAGCGCTGTGTCTCCAAGCACTGTGCACAGTACTCAAGTCAAAAGCATGGGAACCAGTGAGAACTCTGCCAGAGCCTCCTTAACCCAGGCTCTATGACACTTGAAAAGGACAAAAATGTGTTCCTGCAGATCAGCTCGAAAGAACCTGCTCCACCTGTCAGCCCTCAGTACCTATACGGGGGTGGCTGCCTCAGCCTCACAAACCCCTTGAAACCTTCTGAGGCACAAAGGAGCTGCTGCCAGACTCCCTCTCCCATTGTCACCATGCCATTGTGCAGGTTGTATTCTGGGAGAATGATGGCCCCAGCAGTTGTAAGACTTGCAAAGCTTTAAGCAAATGGGGGAAGGGGAACTACACAAAAGCAACAGCAGGCCTGCTAACCAGTGAAGGCTTAATGGGTTTAAAGAGAAAGAGCAGGAAGTCTGTGCTTTCATTCTCATTTGTCTGCAGTGAGGTGAAGATGGATAAAGTCTCTGGCTTGTCACCCTTGTTTTGTTGTCCACACCCCACCCCCTTTTTATGAGGAATTTAATGGGAGAGGAAAATAAGTCATCAGCTCAGGAGCCCTTGCCATCAGCAATGTCGGTTATGGAGTTGGAGGTGCATTGTTTAGGCATTAAGAGTTCAGAGGTCAAGTGTCTCTGACTATTTATCTAGGGCCTAGAATATCTGAACATCTACAATTATTAGCTGAGATTTTACTTAAAAGTTATTTTCAATGGACCTCATAATGCTCTAATTATAAAGTTGGAAATGCCCTACTTTGCAAGAAGTGTGATTTTGAATTCCACCAAAAAAAAAAAAAATGATAGTTCTGTTCCATGAACTGTTCTGCTTAAAGAGACATCACAAGAAAATCATTCCACAACTGCTTAACAACTGGCGTTACTTCAAAGCTACAACTTCTAAGTTTGCTTCAGGTTCTCTTTCAAAGCTACATAGAAGCTACATGATTTTTCTCCAGAGACTTGGATTACAATGTGAATTAAGAAGACAGTGTAGGTAATTCATTCCAATAAATTCTGGTTTTAGTTGACTAGCTGATAGTTGAGCAAGCCATGTAACAAATATTTCATTTTATCAGAGAGCAGATATTTTGTGAAATCTCATAGACTAGTATTTAAAGCAATTACCAACCTAATTTTGAGAGCTGATTGTTGGAGGATAATCATGGCAATCTGACCACTAGCCTGAGCTGAAGCTCACGTGACCTCTTGTAGCCACTGCTGAAAAGGCTGAAGAACTCAGGACCAATCTACGAAACCCACAGAGGTCTTAGTTAGAAAGGTGTTGGAAGCCAGGTCTTCCAAGATTGGGTCTAGAAGGGCAAATTCTCATTCCTTTTACTTTATTTCTGACTGAATAGCCTTGCTCAGTCTTTAGAATTTTGAAAAGTGGGGGCTCCCAGAATAGCAGCACACACCATGATAAACCACCTCCTCTTGCTGTGCTGTAAAGAGAGTTAAAACCTCCTCCAAATTAAGTCCATTCTTGTGGTTTTTATCTTTCCCCCTGATCTGCTGCCCACAGCAACATGCACACTGGTAGAACACGGATGTGGTTTGGGGTTTCCAAGGGTCATCCCCTAACCACTCAAGACTTGGGTAAAAATACTCCCGTAAAACTCTTTACACATTTGTTTTTAAATTGTGGGAATGGCTGATTTACTTCCAAAGAATGTTCTGAGATCCTTAGAGCTGTGCAAGGATCCATAATTGTCAACAATTGCTAAGGCAGCTTAACCCTTCTGTAAAATATTATGCATACAAATAGGTTTATTTTGAACCAGTTCACACTATTGAACTTGAGCCTGGTACGGGGTTTATCCCAAGGCAATGCTCAGTAGCAAACACCTAGGCTATATGTCTTCCTATTTGGTTGGCTCGTTTTATATCTTTGCATGTTTAAATAGGCAATGGGAGTGCTAATTAAAATGCAATCATGCAGATAAATTATACCATGTTTCTAAAAGGTAAAATGAAAACCCTTTGATTTCAAAATCTTTGTGATACTCAAGGTAAAAGCACAGTGTGATTCTGTACACAGAGAAAAACCTGCATGATTATGGCATATTCAAAACTAAAATTCACTACTATTTTGATTTTAGATATATGGAACATTTAACAAATTAATTCTGAGTCATTTCTTATGGGAGTCAAGACTCAGGCTTTCTAGTACAAATGTTCAAGTCGTGGATCACAATGAATAATTGGATCTGAGTTCTGTCTGTAAAATAGGAAGTATAATGTATATTTCAAAGCCTCCTTCAGTCTAGGGGCCAGGGCAACCCCAAAACCAATGGTCAAGGCTCCCTAGTGGATTCTCCATTTTGCTCTCAGGTGAACCTTGCTGCCAGCAGCCAAAGATAAAAACAAGTATGCTCCTCAATCTGAACCTCAGTTTCTTCCCCTGAGCCTCCACAGGGCATTGTTGAGTGCTTTTGAGATTATAGACTTATTTGAGAATTTGATGAAAGCTATTTGCACTGTTCAAAAAACCCAGCAGTTGTACACATTACCACAGAAGTGTGCACATGCACCCACTGATGCTCCGATGCATATCCATGGACCTCTAGTTAAGAACCTTGAGACCCTGCAGGAATGAGATTCTGCATGTCTTCATCTGAGACTTCCTTCTGGGCTCTAACCTGCTCCTTTCACTTACACTGTGCACTGAAAAATTCATCTTTGCCCAAAATATCATATAAAAATTAACCTTTGTTTTAGCATGAGTATATTCTTCTGTGTATACCATTTACAGGCTAGGAAATAACTAGCAACCATTTAAATTTTGTATAGTTGAAAACATTAGACAACCTGGAGTTCTTGTTTACCCTCTCCCTCCTTTGAGAAGGCATGTATGAACTTTATCCTGGTCCCTCGCTTCAAGGTCAAGGTCAGTTTCTTCCATAGATTCTCACTACTTTAAAGTTTCCAGCCCCTGACTGAAATATACTCTTAGCCCACTTTGGTGCCTAGAGCAGGACCCTGTTGGGTACCTGGGTCTCACCTTTCAACTTTTGAGCCACATCCCTCCAGAGGTTTTAAAGTGTCACCTGAACTGTCCTTTCCCCTCTCCAGGTATGTTTTAGAGCAGCATTTCCCAAAAAAAGATGCCAGAAAACAGTGTGTTTCATAGCCAAATGAATCTGGAAAATTCTGCCCCTTGGAGACTCCCAAAGCATTTTATCACATCAAAGGCATGAGAAGTCCTTCATAAAGAAACTAATTTAGTTTTCTTTTCCCATTATTTCAAAAATGTATGGGAACACAGGATAATTCTTTCCTATATTATTGTAACACACTTGGAGAAACTCAAAGATCTGGTTTCTGTCATGTCTTCAGCCAATGTGCTTTCCATGAGCTTAATCTAGATTCTCTGATCAGGTCCATTGGTCATTCCTTTCATCTAAAGATCATGTTGTTCAAAGACCTCTCAGGTCTTTCTCAACTTTGCTTGCTGATACTGTCAAGCCACCTGGGTCCATTCTCTTCCACTAGCAGTTCATAGCCACCCTCCCTTTTGGAACTCACAATATATTTGCATGTGAAAAGACAGTCATCATTTAGTCCAGGATGTAGCTTCCACTATCTCCTGCTCAAGTGTGTTTAAATAGAGTCTTAGTGATTTGGAACTGAGATGAGGTACTTAGAGATCCCCCAGTCACTCTTCTAACTTTATAAATAAGAGAACAGAGAAATAAGAGCAGAGCCTGGGCTTTCTGATTCCCAGTCCAGTGATCCTATGTGGTGGCTCAAACTTCCCAGAGGCACATGAGATTGATTCATACCAGAGAGTAAATTTAATAATTTGCAATGAAGAGTGAGATGTGTCTGGCACAAGTCTGGTTATCTAGAGAGAGATCTACCCAACTATTAAATTGCAGTTGGATGCTTTCTTGATGGGTTTAGAGAATGAGAAGTTAGATTTTCTCAAGAAATTGATGTACTGGAGAGAATATTGGATTGGGAGTGAGGAGGCTGATTCTAATTCCAATTCTCCCACCCCAAGATCTTACTGTCATTGGGCTTCTGTTTCGTCATGGAGTAAATGGCAAGAGATTAGATAATTACCATTCAATCCCCTCAGTTTCACATTTTAGGATTCTGTGATTTTGAGTTCTTCCCTTTAAATTACTTTGCCTGTGTATGTTCAGCATCCTTATATATATATACACTTTGGCCCTTGGTCTCAGGTTCTTTTCATCCATAATCATCCAGTTTTTGGAGTGAGTCCTTTTAATCCTATCTTGGACATTAGATAAATTTTCTCAAGATTCTTGAATAAAAGATTCTTTAAAACATACAAAACAGGTATCCGCAGCTGCTGATTTGATCTTGAATAAATATTAACATCCTGTCTCTTCCTGGACTCTCTGAATTATTGTAGTCCCCCCACAGTCACCAATATTTTTTTCATTTTATTTCCACAGCAAGACCTAAAGCTCCTGGGAAAACAGAGCCACATAGTGAAATCTAGACTACTCCGTCTGATAGTCACAGTAGCTTCCTGCAACACCAATCACAGTGCCATTAGCTTCAGATTATAATGACAGGGTCTCCTAATTCAGGTCTGTAAAAGCGCTTTTAAATCACTCACACTACTAAATTGTTTCATTTGTTTAAAGAATGTCCACTGCCCTCAGGGCCTCTGAGCATGGGTACAAAATACTGCTATCAACAGGGGTCCACAGCAGTCCTCAGTATGCTCATTATCACACTTTTACCAGCAACACTAGTACATCAACAAGGATGAACTATAAGAAACATATGATTCTTGTTCACACTTACACAAAATAGTGACAATGCTGTTAGTAATTAGTTACCAGATCCTCAACTGCTTTGTTTTTTGGCATTAGTAATATGCCACTTGAAGTTTTACACCAAATTAACATTACCCACATTCGACTGTTTCCAAGCCCCTTGAAAATGTGCATCCTCTTTATAAGCAATGATGCTCCTGACAGTTAGACGTGAACTTTGAATTATTTGCTAGTTAAGAATGGGCAGAGTGGTCAGGCTGGTGTGGTTCAGTGGTTGAGCATCAACCTATGAACCAGGAGGTCATGGTTCAATTCCGGGTCAGGGCACATGCCTGGGTTGCAGGCTCAGTGCAGAAGGTAGCCGATCAATGATTCTCTCTCATCATTGATGTTTCTATCTCTCTCTCCCTCTTCCTCTCTGAAATCAATAAAAATGTTTTGTAGGTGTGGGGTTTTTTTTTAAGAGTGTGCAGAGTAGAATCCATTTTGGTATGGGATCAGACTGTTCTGACATCATTAGTAGTTGTCCAATGTGATGAAAGATTATTTCACTATTTGAAGCTACCTCACCTTATTGGAAATGAGTTTATTAACATGTAACTCAGTCCAACCTCAAGGCTAATTTTAAGGTGAGGGAATGTAAACTCTGAGTATAACCAAGGCACTTACTCAACTAGGACTCATTCTGGTTCTACGGTCAGCTCATAGACAGAAACATATGACAGAATTTTAAGGATTAAATAGTTTTATAATCAATGCTGCTAAGTCCCTTAAAATTAGTTTCTGCTTTTCTATTTGCAAAAGTTAATGACATCTGTTGATACCCAAATTCCTTATGATGCTGAGTGAGATAGTAATGATATAAATCACTTCCATTTTTAAAGAAAAAGTGCTTCTGAAGTAAAAAGTATTATTGAAGACCAGGCAAAATCCCAAAACCAGTCTCCAAATTGTGTTCCAAAAAAGTAAGCACCTATATTCTCAAGATACAAAAAACAATGAACTGTAATTCCATTTGGAGAAACTACCCCCACTTTTGTCTTATAAACAATCCTACAGACAGTATATAATTTACTTTGTTTTGTTTTCTACTGATACTATAAATCAAATGTTTTCAATTGACACTGTAACTAGAAAACTGAATCTAAATGCCTCACTGGTTAACACAGCCTTACAAGATCTGGAATCTTCTGGCTTCACTTCCAAATCCAGAGCTTTGACTACATATTTCAAATTGAAATATGAGTGTGTCAATTAGTGGCTGAGGGGGTTCACATTGAATCCAGAAACTCCAGATTTTTGCTATAGGATTAAATATTTTATGTGCTATAAAGGCATGTCCTAGAATTATGGTTAATCTTTTTCTTCCACATATTCTACTTTAACTAAATGTGATATTTTTGTTGTTGATAGGTTAATAGTGCTTTCATGTATGGAAGTCCTGATTCATCAACAGATAGAAAAACATGCTCTTGAGACTCCATTGTTTCATCCTCCATTTCACAAAATCCCTCTTGCAACCATAAGAAAGGGGCCCTGTGTTAAACTAAAAGAGAGGTTTTTGTCTGGGAGGAGAATTTGCATTAAGTAATATGAAAGAAATTTAAATTCATGATCTTTGATTCTTAATATCATGGTCTAATAAATTGAACTAACCATTCCAAATATTACAAAAATGTGATCCAACATTTATTGGGAAAATATTACCTTAATTATTTAGTTAATGAATGTATTCTAGATTCTAATGTTTTTACTACATTGGCAAACAAGAAAAGACCTATAGGATTGGTAACAAATGTTTTGCTCCTGCAAGTAATTACTTCACTTAAAACAAAATACTCAACTTTTTTTTCTCTTCCACAATATGAATTCTTCTATCCTTTTGGATAAAAGGCTCAGATGATCTGTTTTCTCTAGCCAGAATTACTGCATATGTTCAAATAATATATCAGTTTCATCAGCCGCCATAGAATAGGCACATATGACAATAAATCATTTTGGGAACTTCCTGAATCCCAGCCAAGTTGTAGACAATAAAAGATTCTGCTTGTAAAGGCAGCTATAAAAGTTAATTTCATACAGGTTCCCCAGCACACATGCTACGGTTCAGTTCCAAACAGATGTGATCTTGGAACAGCAATGGAAAATGGCATGAAGTATTTTCACTAACTTTCTGTATCAGGAGACTTAGATACTTAGTGTTTTGTGCAACCTTTGGTCATTAACACATTGCAGCAGGTATGAAAACTAAAATCAGGTTTCTCCTGATTTTAAACAATAGTTTGATTCATCAGAAGTTGCATGTTTGTCTGAATTTTTGTGATTTGAGCCATTCTCTATACACTAGCAAAGCTCCCTATTAATGGTTCTCTGGAATTGATTTGCAACAATAATGATGAATCCTTTGGTTTATCTTTTGCTGGAATAGGGATTTTCTAAACATGGTAAAGATATACCCTCTCCATAAAATCCCTGCTGAGCTTGAGAGTACAAAATGCAATTGGAGTCCAAGAAATTGTAAAACAATTCAGTGCTGAGGGCTGAATGAGAGCATCATTAACATTACTCATACACCTGAAATTAATTAAGGCCAACCTAAGGATTAAGGTAGTCCAGGCCAACAAAGAAGAAAAGGTAATCCTGATGATGTTAAGTGGTGGATATTTATATAATCACACTTTATTCCAGGAGATTGCTTTAAAATTATGTATGACACTTCCATCCATTAGTTCATGTGAACATCAGACCAACCTCATAAATTTATGAGGCCTTCTTATTTTGAGGGTTTGAGGAAACAGCTGGCTTAGTGACATTAAATGGCAATCCCCAAAAATGGCAAATGAAATAAAAGCCACAATCCCAGGTACATGGCCTTGAAGGCCAGTAGACTAGGAGTTCTAACAGTTTTAAGGGGTCCACTGGCAGTGCATTGTGGGACTGAGCTCCAGGAGGGTGTTCCCACTGAAGACACAAGAAATAAGTTCTATCAGCTCAGCCACTGACCATCTGTGCCCTCCCTTTTCTCATCTTTAAATGTGAGAAGGGTAGACTAGAAAATGAATTCTAATTTCTCTTCCATATCTGACCTTCCTCCACTTGGGTCTTCTGGATGGAAGTGGCAGAGATTAACTATTATTTATTGGTAAAAGGCACTAGGAAACATGATTTGTGAGACTTAGGTTGATGGTATCTCTGCCCCTTAGCCATGTTTTATCACAAGTGCTTTGCATTTTCAAGAAATAGATAAAATGTGTCAAACCATGGGTGGGGTGACCTCAAAGCCAGAGGATATATGCTTTAGTACCAGGGTGAGAGGCAGAGCAGAACTCAGGGCAGGCAAGTCAGAGAGCAAGAAATAAGGTCAGTTTCACCAGACACTGTGAAACTTTCAGTTAGTCTCACCTGGGATTGGTTCTAAGTTTAGTAATTGGTTTTCTTGGAACTAAGAGCAAGTGGTTTTGCTTCACCAAGCAGGTCAGAAACCAAATATCTTGATTGTGACTAGCCTGGTCCTTGCCTGAAGAACTGAGCTGATTGTGGTGTTTCTCTTCAGATTCCTACAACCCCCACTTTTGACCAATTGAGCTAGTGCCACAAGCAGGAATGAGTCTCACATCCAGGTCAGTAATCTCCCCTTCCTCTCCCATTTTTGCACTTCAGAACACAGCAGGTCTTTGTTAGCAGTCAATCTATCGGTTGAATATTAAAGGTCCCAATTGTTAAACCTCTAATCTGAGGCGTTCAGTAGAAGTAGGACTGGTTTGATGTCCGGACTCTACAATGAGAATGATTCTTTCATTTAGCAATCCTATGAAAGCCACAGTCCTATGTTTACAATAACAAGAACATCTATAGCTCGTAGCAATTACGTTCTACCATCATCTGTTATAGAACAGACCAACTCAAAGATAATCAAGTTGATTTTGTTTTATCTTATCTAATGATTAAAACAGCTCTTTGGAAACAAACTGAGCATTCTATTAGGTAAAAAATAGTATGTTAGTGACAGGAAGAGTTTGCATCTGGTTTGCAGGGCACAGCTCTTTACCTGGCAGGATTTGGATCATTGGTTGTTAGTTCGTATTACTTCCTAGAAGGCATTTGCTGCAAAGGAGCTCTTCTTTATACATTCCTGTGTTCGAAATATGTCTCTTTTATCCCACGGAGGAGTGTACTCCTCTGGGAGTGTCTAATCCAAGACCAGGTGGTTTTGAACAACCTCTACTCTCAAATGCCTTGTAGCACCCCCACAGAGCATCCTGATGAGGTAGGAATCCACCAGTGGGCTTCCCATTTGACAGATGAAGAACCTCACGTAGAGAAGAGATGAGCCATTTGTCCAGGGACACACTCATGGTGTTCAGACTCTTTTTGCTCTGTATCACCAGCTCTTGAAGAAAATCATAAAAGAGCAGTTCAAAAGAAGAGCCTCTTATGTGGATTTTTGTATTGACCATGGATTTCCTTTTATCTTGAAGTTATTCTATAGATAACATAATAATGCCCTGGGCAACTCCTCCAAGTAAGTAATCCTTGAACATGATCATTTAAGACATTACCACCCAAATACAACATTTCTTCAAGTTGGCTTCTTGTTGAGGGAAAAAGAAGTCACATACAGGTACTGTTAGCCAGGAATCCCCCCAGGGTATTTTCACCATCACTGGGCAGATTTTGTTTTTCAGTTATAAAATACATTTTATTACCAAAAAAATTGCATAAGTCTTATGCTTTGAGAAAGAAAATGAACCCTGAAGACATCTAAAGATAATTCAAAATACTCTAGAAAACTTGTGTTTTCCTGAGCAGAGATTATTATAGTCCCAATCCAAACATTGAAATTATATTTGTAGTTTTATATAATTAGTGGTTAAATTTCAAAATACCCAAGCTGATATCTGGCCATTCAAAGTTATTTAAAAGTAAACTGATCATTTAAAAAATAATAAATAAATAAATGTAAACATAATTAATTAATAATAGTCATAATAAAATCTACCATCTGTACAATGCTTGAGAGTTGACCAAAGGCTTTCACACCTATCACAATAAATCCCTAAAAATTTCTCTAAATTGGCTATAATCCTCCTTTCATAGATTAACATTGTGGCCAAAATACTCAAAAACAGGATTCATACTCAAGTCTTGTGAATCAACATCTAAAGTTTCTTTCATTTTACCACAAATAAATCTCAGCAGGGCCAGGTCAATTTACAATCCAAGTTGAGGAATTGTTAGTTGGATAAAGAGTAATTTTACATTTCTGAAATCGTACATGAACTAATTTTAAAATAGATAAAACATCATAAGCCTAAAATGATTAAGTGCTAAACACGATGTATTAGGCAGTTCTCCTTCAGTTTTAATTCTTTGCCCAATGCTGTGTCCATTTATAATGTTTTCCCAACAACCAACTAAGATTAGTTAAGTTCTCTGGGGTATAAATCTTGTTCTCTGGTGGTTTGACTCTGTATCCCTCAGAGGATGTCATCATCTCACTCCATCTCTCTTTCTAATATGCCTCCAGAGGAGAAGGCTTCAGATTCCGGGTGAGCTCTGTATTGTCAACATCTATAGGGTTACAGGTGCTTTGCAAATAATGTTCAGCAACTACTGCTTCTGTTCCCTGAAACCTCCTTGAAAAAGAACAAATTACCTCATTGATCACCAAGCAAATACCATTGAGAGCTGTACTATCATGGGTCTAGCAAGAGAAAGGGTTCAGAATAGGCACCCTCAGATGTGCCACTTGGGTGTGTGAATTACTTTGAGCTAAAAACAATCAAGGCCCTGTGGGCTTATGAGAAATTTTTACCACTCCTTTAAAGAGTTTAAATTTGGGGCCTTGCCCATAGTAAGAGTTATCAGCAGAGATAACTTTTTATGATCTATCTACACGGCAGGGCAAACTGCTAATTACTGAACATCTGCTCTTCTTACCATCCTGCAATGAACTCCCTCCCCTCTGCACTTCCAAGGTGCCTTACTTCATCCTTAGCTCAGAATGTCATATATGCTTCATTTGCCCTTTCTGTCTCTGAACCTCTCATGTATGCAGGGTTCCCATACGTACACATGTAATTATTTTTATTTTTCTCTTGTTAATCTGTCTCATGTCTATTTGATTATTAGACCAGCCAGAAGAACCTAGAAGGGTAGAGGAAACATTCTTCCTCCCCTACAAAAGGGAAGTCCAGAAAGAGATTTGGCCTACAGAGAACAAAACTGTTTGCCAGCAATTGGTGATTAATTATTTGTTTCTTCTATTAGAATTTTAATATTTTGGTTCATGGGTGTTTTACCCAACTCCTAGGAAAGCATCTGTAAGTAATAAGGGTTGCATTAATGTTTATTAGAAGGGGAGGAAAGGAGGAAGGCAAAGAGGAAGAAAAATAGAGTAAGAATGAAGGAGAGAGAAGGGATAAAGAGGAAGAAGGGAGGGTTAGAGGGAGGAAAGAAGGGAGGTAGAAAGGGAGGGAGAGAAAGAAAGAAAGAAGGAAGGAAGGGAAAGGAGCTGAGGACAAGAGGAGAGAGGAGAGAAAGCTCTCAAGGAAAATTTAGCTTAGGAACTATATCAGAGGTTACTTGTCCACCAATATTCATTCTCCCCATATTTAATAATGCAAGTTCTAAGTTGTACCTGGGCACAGCCCCTCAGCTGCAGACTGTATTTCCCAGCCCTCCTTGCAGCTTGGTGAGGCCATGAGCAGAAGGACATGTGCTGCTTCCAGGTCACTCTAAGGCTTCTTTCCCTTCCTGCTGACTGCAGCTGTAGCTGCTGCCCTGCCTCCAGACCAGCCTGCTGACTTCTGGACTGTCACATAGAGGAGAAGAAGCTTCAATCCTGATAATGTCAATGTATTTTAGGATCTTTCTGTTTTAATACGTTAGCCTGTGCCTTAACACACACAGGGACTTGGGGCTTTCATATTGTAGTAGTATGTAGCAAGGCATCCATCTAAGCTGTGATTTAATCAAGTCTCCTGTTTAAGTGAGTTTGTAAGTTTATGTCAATCAATTTACTAACAGTTAATATTTCTCAGCATGTGCTCTATTCAGGCACTCTGCTTGGCACTATAGTTATATGTGACATCATCCAGCCCCCAAGAAATTGACAATCTAGCCATGAAGACCAGACAGAAAATACCACAAAGCAGCCCTGTACATTCCTACTCTCCACACAAGTGGCATCAATGGCGAAATGACAGCCCCACTTCTTCCACCTTCATCAATAACACTCCTCCTGGCCCGAGGACCCTCCCAACTTGAAATAAGATTTTATGGTGTTTGAATACGTTTTCCCTTCCCAAATCACTTCATTTTCCTCTACCTCAAATTTTCCAATTATGAAATAGTCCCAGTGTGACTATCAATGTCTTCATCCGTTTGACTTTATGACTTAGGCTTCCCAACCCCTCCAATTGGCCTCCCCCTCTCCAGTCCTAAGGCACATGGAAGTGGATCTGGGGCATTGCATAGTATTTTGTTTAAGTCATGCACCATGGATGTTGAAAATAATCACTCAATGCCTCTCGTCCCACGCCCCCCAAAGAGCACACCTCACATCGCTGTGCTGGCTGTTGCTATACATAGTGCTGAGTGGCTGCCTTCCAGGAGCCAGAGAAGGGTAGCTGTGCAGACTGGCCCGGACACCCAGGACCAAAGCCAGAAAAGGAAAAGGTAAGCAGGCTGCACAAAATCAGGAGGCGGATTGATGAGATGAGAAGGAATATAGATTGATTCTCATTATATGCCATTGGCAAGTGAGTCTAAAGAGATGGATTGATGAAATGAGAAGGAATATAGAATGATTCTCATATTCCATTGGCAAGTGAGTCTAAAGCTGTTTCTTAAACTAATCAAATTGTTTCACTGTTCACCACAGGCGAGAGTAATATCTGTTTATGATGTTGACCAACATTAAATGAAACACAAACACGAAGTGGAGCTTCATCTATTTCTTTGGATTAATTACATCTCCAACCTACTCATGAGGGAGAACTGGAGCAATTTCTGTTAGGCGAGGGTGAAAGCAATCTCCAACCTCCTGGCTATGAGGGGAACCATTTGAGATATAGAGAAGAGAGTTGTTTTGTGCTAGAAGAGCTGCTCAATTAAAAATCTAACTAATTGAGTGACAGTATTTTCGTGTATAAAATTAGATAGCAATGCAGGATTTCTCTGAAAGTTACCGATAAAGAAAATGCCCAGCCCACTGCCTGATCCAGAGGAGTTAATCAGTATCTGTTAGCTCGATCAGAAATGAACATTTAAAAAGGCTAACATTTTTAAAAAATAAAATAAAAAGGCTAACATTTGTTCCAAAATGAAAATAAGAACCTAGCGACATGAAGGAAAGGGCTGCCAGAATGTGATATGAAAAAACTAGGAAAATAATTCCTGGGAGGAAACCTATATCCCCTGAAAAGGAACGATCTCAGAAAACTGGCAAAGACACAGCATGAAGTGACAGAGAAATGTGTAGGAATGTTCTGAAACTGGAGGGGATCTCCAAGGACATGAACCCAGGAAAGAAAAAGAATGATTCATTGAGCTTTCCTAGAAGCAGGACAGAGAGCAGGTCTAGCCTAACACAGACTCGAGGGGTGCATGCAGATTATTTCAGCCGCACAAGAGGGAGGGCCTTGTGGAACTTCCCCTGAAATCAAGGTTGAAAAGAAACAAAAGGAAAATCTTTTGGAGAACTGGAAAGAGATTCAAAAGCCTGAGATACATGGAATAAAAAAGTAATGTAAGATTCTATATTCCTGTCATTTGCCAAACTGTTGACCTCAGGAGACTTCCATATGTTGTGTGGAATCACTTTGGATGCTGACAGCATGTGTGGTGTTTCACAGACACAGGCTCTGAAGAGGGGGCGGGGCTGCCAGGGTGGACCCTAAGCTGGCATGAGGAGAGAAATGTGCCATCATTGCAAGGATGGAGAGGTGGGCCCTGGGAGCCTGTATGCCTGGCCCTTTGTCCAGTGATACTCCAGTGTCTGCCCACTGTGCCCACCCTGAGCCTGAGACGTCATTTGATTTGCACCTTTTTTCTAACAGAGTGAAGGATGGGGTGACTGGATCCCACCAGTGTCCCCTCAGCCGGAAAAGGCTGTTCTGTCCCGGTAGAAGCATCCACCTCTGCCTGACAGGTAAACAGCCCACAGAGCAGAGAAGTGACTCCTCCAAGGGACGCGAGAGCTCCTGGTAATTAGAGAGGAAGAAAGGGAAGGAAACCCTTTCCCGAACCTCTGACCACATTCCCAGCCAAGTCCCACTAGCAGGTGTGGTTCTGCTTTGCTTTCAAGAAGGAGGCAGAAACCCTACACCACCCACCCCACCAGCCTCCCGCCTGTGGGCAGAGCTGGGGCACCCGCCCTGTGCCCGCACCTTGGGGGCAGGGAAGTGCCAGGAAACCCTCAGAACACTGAAGCCTGGTTTCCTGCCGTCTCCCACTGGATGCACCTGCCCTGCCCTTTCATGTCCCTTCAATCCTGCCCCCACGCAGCACCTGCATCCCAGTCGTGGCCAAGCCCGTCCCTAAGTCCCACACCCCAAAGGAGAAGAGACAGGGAAGACAAACGCAGGCAGAACTGCAGTCTGACCCACATGGCGGCCAGATGGCTCTCTTTCTGCCTAGGAATGCATTTCCCTCAGACAGCTCAAGCTCCAAGGCTGTGAGAAGGCCTGTCGCTGCAGGCAAATGTCAGCCTGGCGCTCACCCCGATTCAGCAGGACGGAAAAGCAAGTGCACCCTTGCTTCCCTGGGCCCTCACAAAGTCCAGGACCATTTATTTTCCTTTGCTTAATCTCCCCTCCTGACACCAGGACGGTGTGAGGCCTGGAAATCTGTGCTCAGCACAAGACAAAACAGAGGAAGAAGCCGGCACAAGTGTTTTCTCCGGCGTGCTGCCTGGGGAGCCGGGCCTTGCCTTTGACATGTGCTGGAGGTGTGGTGTCCAAAGTAAACCTTTGAACTATTTTTTGGAACCTCCAAAAAGACCCTGCACATCAAAGGGGATCTGATCCCTGCACCGTGCGTTGCAGGCATCGTTAAGCATTTTGCATGAATCAACCACCTTCTGAAAAAGAAAGAAAGCCCAAACTCAAAGCACATTGCCAGTCCTTGGACCCAAGCGTGGCCCCAAGCACATGCTCACCACATGGCTCCTTCCTGGTTCAGTGGAATCAATCCCTGCAGACACGCCCCGGGCTCCTCCATTGCTCAGCGGTCATCACAGAGCCGCTCGCTGCAGACTCCAGGGACAGGATACAATGGAGCCACTTGTTGGAGCAGCCTCGTGCCCCTTGCCCATGCCCACCTCGAGAGAGTCCACATGAGCTCTGACTCTAGTCATGAGGGGAGCCCTGCTGGGCTGCCCACCCCAAAAGCCAGCACAGGATGCAGCCTGAAGCTGAATAGGGAGTCCTGTGTGAGCTCCTTGGCACCATGCCCAGAAAGCACTGGCATTGGTGGGCATGGCAGAGAATTCCAGTTTCTGAAAGAAGGCGGAGTAGGGGGCAGATCCTGAGGCTTGAGGCGCTCCTGCCATTTACCTTCCGTGGAGTTCACTCGGTTCCCCAAGGCAGCCAAGGTGATGAGCAGGGGTGAGCCGAAGCTGCAGAGGCCACAGTTGCCGCAGTAGCTCCTAGAAATTGGTAAGATATTCTCTTCTGACCAGTCTGAGGAGGGAAGCATTCTCAGGCCCTCACCTACCAGCCATGCTATCTACAGCCCACAGCTGAAGCCATCATTTGAGGACAGCAGGGAGTGGCCGGGAGAGGCCACTTATGTACTCTCCAGCTCCTCACAACTTCAACCCAGTAACAGCCTTCAAAGCATCAGGAAGATATCTGACCCTATGATTTCACTAGAGGTACATGATACAGTTTTTAAGACAAGATGCTGTCATTCTTGGCAACTGTCTTTTTTAAAAGTCATTTTCTCTTCTAGATTCAGGAAAAGAAAAAAGGTTTAAAATTGCTAATGCATCCTCACTGGTAAGAGTTTTAATTAGCAGTTCAAAAACTGCCCACATTCTGGCTTTCTAATTAATAGGCACAATTTCTGTTGAGTTCTACTTCAGTAGGTGCTATATAAAACCAGTGAGTGGGTGACATTATTCCATTCAAAAAGGAATTATAAAAAGAAGGAAAAAAGCTGAATTAGAAGGAACAGAGAAGACACATGAACTGTTTCTCTGGGTTATACCTTTATAAATAAACGTTCTTACCTAATACCTCTTGCTAGAAGCCCTTAGCCCCATGGTCGGCAAACTGCGGCTCGCAAGCCTCATGCGGCTCTTTGGACGCAAGCCACATGCGGCTCATGTGGCTCTTCCACAAAATACCACAGCCTGGGCGAGACTATTTTGAAGAAGTGGCATTAGAAGAAGTTTAAGTTTAAAAAATTTGGCTCTCAAAAGAAATTTCAATCGTTGTACTGTTGACATTTGGCTCTGTTGACTAATGGGTTTGCCGACCACTGCCTTAGCCCCATGGCCAATCAACCCCTTGAATCATTTTAACACCTTGATACCCTGACCCCTGAATCCAGATACTGGGGATCCCAGCCAGATATCCTCGTTCAACAAATACTGACGGAGCATGCTACCTGCCAAGCACCAGGCAGGAACCAAGTATTCAGAGATGACAGAGCTGGTCCCCACTGTCCAAGGGCTCATAGTCTTATGGAAGATAACCACCTAAGGAAAAAAATGTTGTATGACTAGACTATAAGCACCCAAGTGCAGAAATGCTGTCTTATTCATTTTTATCTTCCCATGATCTAGACAAAGTCTCAACACAGTAGGAAATGATTAGGTGTTTGCTGAATGACAAAGACAGGGCGAATAATGGGTGCCTCCACATGTACAGTGGTGACACAAAAGAAGGATGATCAGCTCCACCAGGGTGGGGTAAAGCCAGGTGACAGTTACCTGGTGCACTGAGGGAAGGATTTCTCCATGGCATCTGTTCTAATTGCTCAGAGCCCAAGCAGACCAGCTGGTAAGTATATTGGTCATCACCATAGGGAGAGCACTGAGACCCTGGATTTGAGTCTTAAAGACCAAGTGGGAATTTCCCAAACAGACAAGCTGGGAAGGGCATTCTGGACAGAAGCAGTGATACAGACAAAGGCAAATAAACCTGAAATTTACCAAACAAGTTGGAAAGTCTGAAGAGAGAGCCTGGGCTAAGACATAGGAGCGAAATTCTTAAGAGTGTCATCTGTCACCCACAGGAAGGCAGCTTTTATCCTGAAGGTGATGAGGAGTCATCAGAAGGCTCTAATCAAAAAGAGACCTGATGGCCCTAGCCGGTTTGGCTCCGTGGATAGAGCTTTTGCCTGCGGACCAAAGGGTCCCAGGTTTGATTCCAGTCAAGGGCACATGCCTTGGTTGCAGGTTCCTTGGACCCTGGCCCTGGTCAGAGGCAACCAGTGGATGTGTTTCTTTCACATCGATGTGTCTCTCTGTCTTTCCCTCTCTCTTCCACTCTCCCTAAAATCATGGGAAACTATCATCGGGTGAGGATTAACCAGAGAGAGAGAGATAGATAGAGAGAGAGAGAGAGAGAGAGAGAGACCTGATGAAACCAATTTGATGAGAAAAGAAACAAATCTGGGAAAGGACAAGTTCAAATGAATTAGAAATGGGTAAGCAGAAAAGTGTGAGAGGCTGGAAGTAAGGCACTGAGAGTGGGTTAGACAGAGGGAATACATGAATATGGGCATATCTGTGAGGTGGACTCTCTATCCTCAGACCAAATTTGGGAACGTGTTAGATGAGAGAAGAAGAGAAGAAGAGTTTAAAATAACTTCCAGCTTTCTGGCTTGGATAATAGGGGTGAGGAAGGGTGGCGGAAGGAGTCTACTAACATGATAGGACACAAAGGCGCCCAGGAAGGTTGGGGCAGGGAAATGATGAGTTCTAGGTGGCGAGTGCTGCTTTTGCCATGACAGATGGAGGAATCCAGTGTGTGTCCTAGAGTTCTAGAGCTCAAGTAGAGACATGTCCTAGAGAGCTCAGCCTCTACTGGTCTGGGACTTGCATGGATCTTGGTGTTTTTTGTTTTATTTTGTTTTGTTTTGTTTTTTGCAGTCTTATGAAGTCTCTCTGTCTCTCTCTCTCTACCTGCCTCCCCTCCCCCCCCTCTGGCTCGCTTTCTTTCTCTGTTTCTCTCTCTTTGGTTCTCTCTCTCTCTCTCTCTCTCTCGCTCACTCGCTCTTTCTCTAGTACATGCGCATGCATGCTCTCGCTCTCGCTCTGGTTCTCTCTCCCCTAAGATTTCTATATGTGTCACCCCTGATGCTAATTCAGAAGATGCCACAGAAAGCAGTGCACCATCAGAAGGCAGCTATGACATTGATGAGCTAAAGTTATGATATATCAGACTCCAGGAACACTTCCAAATAGGGAAAAATGCTCAAACATCATTTCTCTTACATATTCCAAAGAGGTCAGAATGAACCCCCAGTGCTCTCAGCAACCTCAAGGAAACTTTCCTCCTTTAAAAAAAGAAAAGAAAGAATAAATAAAAAGAGAATCTTGCTTAGCACACATCATCAGTCTTAGCTATGCTCAGCTGCTCGGTCTGAATCACAAGGAGGCTTTTCACACACAGTGATGAGACATCTACCTGTTTATTCTGAACAAGAAATCCTGATCATTCGATGGACTATCTCCTTCCCTTCAGGTATTTCTCTTATAGTCCTGGCTTCCTCAAAAGCCAAGTAGTTCTTATTGAATCTTCACACCAATTAATCTCACTCAATTCAATGAATCCACTTCTATCTGGCACACACTGTAACTCCCATATGGCAAATAAAGCCAGGTAAATGTCCAAACCTATGCTGCCAAAATCTCTTCCTGATCACCTTGATCTTCCACCTGACCGGCCTATGAATTAAAGCAATCCTATTGGTCACTTTACTACCTGGCTTGGGCCACAGGTCGAATAAAAGACTTTCATGAGACTATACAGCAAATTGGTTGTAAGAGCTCATCCTTAAGATGATGATGGTCAGGAATCCCTGTCATTGGAGAAATGAGTTCTAGCCACCCCTGTGAATAGGGCAGTTTGCACATGTGTTACTGCGCCAACTTTTAAACTACCTCCCATTCAGATGCAGTCTGAACCCTGAGGCCAGCCCAGGTGAGCTGCCCAGCAAGAGGCACAGTGAGGAGTTCACAGGATCTTGTATGTTACAAGTAGCGTTGACTCTCATTATTCATCATAGTTAAGTTCCATAATGTCTCAGTGAACACTGACCCATTGCTCCTGGGGAATTTCCAGGTTAGGTTCCTGCAAGTGTCTGGTCACAAGCTCCATCAGCCAATCAGTTCCATCGGCCATTGATACATAACCTTGTTTTATGTGTGTCTGTTTAAAGACACATCATTCAATATATATTGTTGATTCATTAACATGGAATTCACAGCCAACGGCACTATAATGCATGCCTGAACAAAGATTCTCTAACACACGTGCTTAAAACACATTACAGCCTCCTGCACTTAGGAACACTAGACAGCACTTCACTACTGTACTTGGGGGCCATTTTAAATGGTGAAATCACCAACAAAAAGCACAAAAATGTGGAAATGTAGCACAAATAGACCATGAAAAGGACATTAGTTCACAGTATGAGAGCTGAAACCAGAGGCAGAGCATGGCCTTGTTCAACCTCAACTGGAAATGTGAGTGCTGAGTGACTCAAATTTTTCACCATTCTGTGTATGTCCACAAATGACTGTGACAGCACTATAATTATTGACTTAGCAGTTACAAATACACTTTAGCCAGTATGCACATTTGAAACAAGAATCTGTGAATAATGAGGATAACTGTAGGTTGTACTTTAACTCTTTCCTCTAACCTAGATATTCTGTAGGGGATCTGGACTAGATGTTTAAAGACATTTAAGGCAGTTCATCTTCAAGGTCTTTCAAGCCATTTTCCCTTTTTGGAGGATTTTAGTATATTTTTAAAAACAAAAATAAAAATGAGGAAATGACCAATAGGGTTATTAAACTTTCAGTATAGTAAACCCCTTTTTTCCATGGGAGATACGTTCCAAGACCCCCCAGTGGAAGCCTAAAAATGTGGATAGTACCAAACCCTACATATACTATTTTTTTCTATATATACAAACTTTATTTATAATAAAGTTTAATTTAAAAATTAGGCAAAATAAGAAAACAACAATCCTATATAATAAAAGCCTAATATGCAAATTGTCCCCTCGGGCAGTCTTTCCACCAGGAGTTTAACTGAGAGACCAGAAGTTCAACTGCTCGCTATGATGTGCGCTGACCACCAGGGGAGCAGCGCAGAATATGGCAGGCATCGGCGATGCACTGCGACCTCTTGCCAGCTACCTGGGGACGGGGGTGACAGGGATGGAGGTGCGGTGAGAATGCAGGGTGTCCCCCAAGCTCGCTCTCACTCCCCATGCTACCTTCCCCCGGGACACCAGGGCTTACATGCCAGGGAAGCCCCTGTGCTCAGGTGCCCATGAGGAGCCCACCCTGCACCCGCACAACTTCTTCTGGGTGAGCCGGGCCACAGCCACTGGGACCGGTCAGGATCCCCATGGGCTCGTGCAGAAGCCGGTCTGCGAGGCCGGCAGGCTGGGAGGGAGCATGCTGCTCGCCACACTTCCATGTGGCACCACTGGGTAGCCCAGAGGCCCATACTGTGCTCTGGCCTGCTGCATCCAGCCATGCTCACCGCATCTCCATGTGGGGACTCAGGAGCTGTAACTCAGGCAGAGGGGGGCGTGGGGGCCCAGGGGCCCAGGTGCTGCTCAGGGTCCAGAAGTCAGCTGGAACCTACCCTTCCACACCAGACGCTTGCACTTCGATCGCCAATCAGGCCTAGGAACTGCACCTGTGCATGACTTTTGTGCACCAAGCCTCTAGTAACTACTAATAAAATAAAACAATTATAACAATATACCGTAATAAAATTTATGTGTGTGTTTTCCCTCTCACTCTTTCTGTCTCTCAAAATTCCTTATTGTACTGTATTCACCTTTCTTGTGATGATGTGAGACAATAAAATGCCCATCCTACTCCTGAATCTGTGTAATCATCCCTTACTTGCAGTACATGGCTTGGTGTCACTCATTTCGGGAATCCCTCGCAGAAGTCTTCCACCCACAAATTTAATGCTTTTTCGATCTTAACTAAGTACTAATCACACACTGAAGCCATAAGTTTCGCAGTTTGAGATGCAACAGCAAAACTAGCAGGAATATCTTGTTCCTTATTCACAATTTCACAGATAGCAGATTTGTTCTCATCATAGAACTTAGCAACCTCAACATTATTTTTTCTTTCCCTGATAAGTCAAGAACTTTCACCTTTTCACATAAAGGAAGCACAATTGTGTTTTACTCCATCTGGATTTCTCTCTGGCATATCTGAATTGCCAGCTTCACTAATCTTGAAGTGAAATAAGGGTTTCTTGAACACAAGCACTGGGAAACTTTGACAGTGGATCTGATAACCAACCAAGCCCCCCTACTAAGTGACTAAAGGGCGGGTAGGATGCACAGCATGGATACGCTGGACAGATTCACATCTCAGCTGGGACAGTGAAATTTCATTGTGCTACTCAGAATGGCATGCAATTTAAAACGTAATGAATTTATTTCTGGAATTTTGCATTTAATATTTTCAGACCACAGCTGACCACAAGTAACTGAAACCACAGAAAGAGAAACCACTGATAAGGGGGCGATTACTGCATATTGTAAACATTTATATTTGAAAAATTAATTCCTATAACTCATAATACCAAAACAATGCAATACAGCTGGCACTAATCTTAAGATAATTAAAGATTTTTAAAATATTGCTTCATGGATCTTCATAGGCAGTATGGTCTGACAGAGTAACATGAGTTTTAAGTTGTACGATGACAATCGTCTTTTACTCCATCTAGGTATTTCTGTCTGTAACCTCATTTGAAGAGAATCCCAGTGTCTATATTTAGTGAACAGGTGGCTCTAGCAGATGATTTTCCTGAACCTACTTTGGACAAGCTCATAAACCAATGGTGATCAAGGTCTCTTCAAGGAGTTAATCACTCTCCAGGTCACAATACAGTTAAAGGAACCTATTGTTTTATTTGCTGGGTGAATGACAACAGAACCCTCAGAAGAAAAGAGTTCAGGACGCAGTAAAGAAACAGGTTGAACAAATACCAGAGGTGAGACAGATCTACCACAGGTCCCTTTCTGTCTCCAGGCCTCAGTTTCATCAATTGTAGTTAGGAAATGCTTCAGATCAGAGGTTGGCAAACATTTTCTGGAAATGTCTGGATAGTAAATACTACAAGCTTTATGGGCCATGAAGCAAAACCAAGGATATTTGTAAGTACTTATATAACAAGAAAGAAAATTCATTTTCACAATTTTTTCTCAACCATTTTAAAATTTTACATTTTAAAACGTAAAAGCCTTTCTTAGCTCCTGGACTGTACTAAACAGACAGTGGGCTGGACTTGGTGGGGGAGATGGAGTTTGCTGAGCCCTACTTTAGGTCAGATGGGTGCTGTCCTACAGAACTCTCTGTGAAGATGGAAATGTTCTTTATCTGCGCTGTGGCTATTGAACATTGGACATGTGGCTAGTGTGACTGAGGAATTGTATTCTTAGTTTTATTTCATTTCAGTGAATTTAAATTGGAATAGGCACATGCATCTAGTGGTCAAGCACAACTTTAGAACTTCTCGCCACTTCCTTGGGCCCTAATATTTTACGTTTCTACTAGAGGCCCGGTGCACAAAATTTGTGCACAGGGGGAGGGGGTGGTCCTCAGCCCACCCTGCACCCTCTCCAATCCAGGACACCTCAGGGGATGTCCGACTGCTGATTTAGGCCCGATTTCTGCGTGATCAGGCCTAAACCGGCAATCAGACATCCCTCTTGCAATCTGGAACTGTTGGCTCCTAACTGCTTGCCTGCCTACCTGCCTGATCACCCCTAACTGCCTCTGCCTTCTGGTCTGATCACCCCTCACTGCCCTCCCCTGCTGGCCTGATCACCCCCTAACTGCTCCCCTGCTGGCCTGATCACCCCCTAACTGCTTCCCTGCCAACCTGATTGCCCCCTAACTGCTCCCCCACCACCACCGACCTGATTGCCCCTAACCACCTCTGCTTCGGCCCCTGCCACCATGGCTTTGTCTGGAAGGACGTCCAGAAGATGTCCAGAAGATGTCCGGTCTAATTAGCATATTACCCTTTTATTAGTATAGATTATTAGTATAGATAGTCCACTGCCTTCAAGAGCATCTGTTGTATAAGGTTGACAGGTATGGACAGGCCTTGGAGATTTTGCTGTCATTGACTCTTAGAACAGCATTGATTTTTCACTAGACACATGTTTTTCTACAATGTGTCTAGTCTACCATACCCATCCTAATGCTAAATTCCAATGGTGCAGAGAAGCACCATGAGAGCCACAACAAACTCAAAGGGGTGCCACAGAATATTTTATATTTGAAGAAACCACGCCATACTCGGCATCCATCTAACTATCTATACTAGCTCAACATCTTTCCAATAGTTTGTATAGTGCTATAGTTCATAGCTTCATCAGTAGACAGTACTGCATTCCTTTCAATGGAGTCATATCTTTTAAAGGCTGAGTTTCAGCTGCAATGATAAAACACAAGAACCACAATGTTGTCTTAGTCCATTCAGGCTGTTATAACATAACAGTTTCACAGACTGGGTAACAGAAACAACAGAAATTTACTTCTCACAGTTCTAGAGGCTGGAAGTCTAAGATCGTGGTGATAGCCTGGTCACGTTCTGATAAGAGCTCTTCCAGGTTGAAGACTGCTGACTTCTCCCTGTGTCCTCACATGGTGGAAAGAATGAGAAGGTTCTCTGGATTCTCTTCTTCTAAGAGCACTAATCCCACTTATAAGGGATCCACCCTTATAACCTAATTATCTCCAAAGGCCCAACCTCCAAATACCATCACAGTGAGATTAGGGTTTCAACATATGGATTTTAATCTGTTGCAGGTGTCCAATCTAGTTCCAAGATTTTATTTTTTAATCCTCACCTGAGGATATTTTTCCATTGATTTTTAGAGAGAATGGAAGAGAGAGGGAAAGACAGAAATATATGTGAGAGATACACCTCGATTGCTTACCTTCTGCACACACCCCGACCAGGGCTGGGTCAGGGAGGAGCCTGCAACTGAGGTATGTGTACTTGATAGAAATCAAACCCAGGACCCTTTGATCCAGAGGCCCACGTTCTATGCACTGAGCCAAATCAGCTAGGGCTAATTCCAAGACTTTTAAAAACACCATTTTTATCCCTTTCTTTCATTTTACCTCAAAAACTGTAACTCTTAATTTTTCTAATCCACAGGACTCACCAACTTGATAAATTTTCCAATGCTCGTTAGTCTTAACAAGAACAAAATGAACATTCCCTGCCAAGATCTGGCTAAGGCAAGATTTTGTCCAAGGTTTTTGAGAAAACTTTATTGAAGTACAATTGACCTTTAAACAACATGGGAGCTGTGGTGCCACACCCCATGCAGTCAAAAATCTACATGTAACTTTTGACTTTCCCAAAACTTAAATATTAGTAACCTACTATTGACCAGAAGCCTTACTGATAATAAATATAACATATTGCATATATATATATATATACTGTATTCTTATAATAAAGTAAGCTAGAGAAAAAGAAATGTTACAAAAATCATAAGGAAGAGAAAAATTTATCAATACTATAAGTTTACAAGAAGAAAAACATCCATAGTATAAGTTGACCCACCCAGTTCAAGAATCATCTACATTTGTCCAATGTAAACTGGGGTTTTCTAACTTGCCATTAGAAGTATCTATTTATTTGTAAGGCCTTCAGTTCTTGTTTTGTTTGTTTCTCTAATGGCTAATTCCATCTCCCACCCCCACTATTCCTGCTTTTGCAAAGAATGGGAGGAGATTGGTTCTGCTACTGATCAACATTCTCGCTGCCAGAGAATAAAAGCCCATTACATGATCATCCCTACAAGCCAGTGATTGCAGGTCAGTGATAAAACACTCCTTACACTTTTTGTGTCTGCAGGTCAAGTGGAGACAGGGATTTTAATCTTGACCTGCAGACACAGAAAGTGTAAGGAGTGACCTGCAATCTTTATAATGCTCTTTCCAACTCCCAGGGTTCTCTGGTGTCTGGATGCCACCTATTAGAACAATGAAACTGAACTTATTAACATTTTTTTTCCATTCTGATCATGGGGAAAAGTTGGGAAACATAGCAAGGGTCAGCAGGGAAAAAATATAGAGTCAGTGCTCTGTTTTTCCTCTAGAACCTTCAGCAAGAATCTGAAATCTAAGGAGGGAGCTATGTGAATGGTCACCCTCTGCCAATTATTGAGGCAGCTCAAGGGTTTCATCCAGGTTTATGGTAAAATATCTACAATTCGGGCTGCTACTCCCCATCCCCAAGAGAGTGGGCCATACAAATGCATTTCACCAAGGGGGTCAAGTTTTTGGAAGTTCTGGCATTCAACCCTACAATTTCCCTTGGCTGAGATACAGCCTACTTTACTTAGTTACACTCTACTTTGTCATCCTGGCACAAAATCTCTCTTTCCCATTGAAAACATATTAGATCCATATTACTAAAAGTAAAAAACATCAAGGTCCTATTCAAACACCTCTGAGTTCTAGCAACACCTACTGATGGGCTAGTGGGAGCAGAGTGGCAGGGGAGGTATAAGCCGAGCAAATTTCTCCTTTACAAAAACAAAGTGCTTATATTTAAGAGCTAAATGATCTTCTCATTCTGAGATTTCATGATTCTATGGACAGCTCTGAGGGATTTTGTGGGCTCTCTTTGCTATACAACTATGAACAAATTCTATAACTTCCTTGTCCTCAAATAACTCCAAGAAGATGTTAAAAATAAAAGATGTATAAAAAATAATGTCCTCCAAGAACATGGAAGTCAAAGACTCTGAAGAGAGGACATTACCTGGGAGGCTAAGCACCCTGTCCACTGGGGTTGAGCAAGAGCATCTCAGACAGAAGGAAAGCATGAGCATGGGAGGGACACAAGTAATGCATTCAAGAAAGAGCAAAGGCTAGCCTTTCTCAGCCTTTCAACTTGTCTTTCACCTCTAGCATTTCCCTTTCCAATCCATTCTGCCTTCCAAACCAGAGCAATCTTTCTAAAATTCAGTTCTCTTGGTAGATATGCTTGGCATGCTTGAAATGCACCCCACAGCCTGGCCATTCCTTATCTCTCCAGCCTCACCTTCATCAACTGACCAGTCCTTCGTAGCTGCAACTCTGCTCCAACCACCACCAGTTGGCTAAGTCTACCTGATCTTCAGGACTTAGCTTAAGGGTGGCTCAAATGAGAAGTCTTTCTCTCTCCCAAGGCTGGTTTGGGTTTGTCTTCTAAGTGTCTACAAGTATTCAGGAGCACACATCAGACTATATCATAACGACCTTCTTGCTTGTCTGAACCCTCCAGGACTGTGAGCTACTAAAAAGTGGAAACTCGATAAATATTTGTGGAAGAAAGAAAGGAGGGAGGGAAAAATGGTGGGAGAGAGGATAAAATCCTGGAGAAATCTCAAATGTGAGAAATAATGAAGAACAAAGAACCAGAGAAGGAGTAATGAGAAACATGAAAGAAAGGTACTATGGTGTGAGCAGAGGAGAAGAGAGCTTTTAGTAAGAGGCTCTTCTCATTGTAATAGAAATACTCTAGAGAAATCAGGTAGCTGATGATTAAAACTGGGTTCTTTACCCTTTTTTGTACCATGAGTCTTTTGGCAGTGTGGTGAAACCTACCGGCCTTTTCTCAAAATAATAGTTACTTATACAAGATATAATACATAAGATAATAAATAAAACTACTTACATCTGAATGTTAAAACATATTATAAATCATATATATGTTTCTTTGCTCATTTATTAAGTAATAAGATCTAGCAGTTAGTATATAAACCATTGTAATTTCCCAATAGTAATAAAATAATATCTTCAGATATCTATATTAGTTGTAATGTGATTTTGAAATACTTCTGGGTACTACTAGTACTTTTGTGGTTTGTTGCCTACACTCAGAATTGAAGAGAATGCTAAATTTCCATTGAAGATTAATATTTCCCCATGAAAAATGATAGACCCTAACCAAGTCACTGAGTTAGCCATGAGATCCTAGCTGAGCTTTGCCAGATCAATTTCAGGCAGTGATGGGGCACAAGCCAGAGTAAAATTAAGTCATGAACGAATGGGAGGAGAGAAAGTGAAGGTCATAATTGTAGGCTCCTCTTTCCAGATGTTTCTGTGAAAGAAAAAGAAAAGGCTTGGAGTAGCCTAAGGGGCGAGGGGAATGTCAAGGGGATAAAGAAATTGAACATCTTCTTGTGACCCAAAAAGTAATGTCAGGAACACAGCTAAATCACTATAGGAAGCCATTCCCCAATCATGAACAAAGGACAACAGATGAGGACAGGGAGTTATTAGCACTGTGTGTAGTAGTACAGGGAGATCAAGAACTGCACAACCTCACTGTCAGAACTGCAGGAAAAAAGACCATCAAAGCCATAGCATTCTTTTTCGTTGAAAAGTAACCAACTCTTGTTGTTTTCAATAGGACAGATAATGGGTTGTCTTTGGAGTCAGTCTGCAATTTCCACTTTCCATGTAATACTGATTATAGAAAGGACCATGAAAAGAATTCTTCTTGTCCACAGAGAAGACAGAATCTCCCAGAAACTTGCTCCAGATATAGCCTTTCTTGTACAGATGAGAGATGGCCTCGGGGCAATAAAAGTTATTGAACCTATCTTTTTCTGGGTCAAAATTGAACACTATCAATATCTGTTGATATTAGAGGCATCAGATGCTTTGTAAAAGAATGTGTACATGAGACACATACAAAATTAAAGAACATGGCCGAACAGACCCAATGGTTATTAAACACAGAACGCAACTGAAACAAAAATTGAGAAAGTTTGGCTTTCTTAATAACTTCCTTTTCCTAGCCAAAGTTAAAAAAAAAAAAAAAGACTCCTGAAATTTGACGAGCTGTGCAGTAGGGCCTTCTGAGAGTTTGGGGAAACCATGAATGGAAGGAAAACTGTACAGATATGCAAATACCTTATGCAAACCCAGGCTTTGCTTTTTCTGCAACTGAGGGTAATTAAGTGGTTAGAGAACTGCTTTTGAGCCTCTTCTCAGAAACAATAGTGGATCTGTTGGCTAGTTCACTTCATCAGGCCTTAGCCAAACTGAGATAAATCACATTAAATGTCCACTGACACAAACCCAGGGCCTGTCGACACTGGGAACCCCTAATGCAGAGCCTGTGGGTGTGAAGCTGGCCATCCCTGGGACTGAAGCTCAAGTTCTGTGAGGCAGGAGCCTAAAGGGAGATTGTTGGACATTGTTAATTGTGCTTTTCTGTGTAAGGAGCCCAACGCCCTTTACAGAAGTGACCTCCACCAGGCACACCTCACTTCAGTGAGCTCCACCTGCCACCAGAGTGTTTTCAGCCCACACTCAACTCCAGAGTGAGAGAGAAGGGGATTTATTCAAGGTCACCCAGCAGATGGAGGACAAACCTTGGGTAATACTAACTCCTAGCCCTGTGTCTTATCTTTCAGGCACTCTTTATCTCAGCCTGTGGCTTCCAGGGAAACAGAAGGCGGGGCGGGGGGCGGGGGGGGGATTCTTTTCCAAGAGCAATCAAGACTGGCCTTTCTAGAACCAACCTGGAGTTCTCAGAATACCTAGCACAGGAGTTAAGAGATAAAGATCACATTTTCCAAACCTAAAGGCTCAGGTTTCTAACCCCCCACCTTCTGTGCACAGAATAAACTACCTCTGGATCTGTGGAGGCAGTACAAATTGAACACAGTGTGTCAACCGGAGAGTTATACGTTTCTGAGGAATATGAGACTATGTCAACCCTCAGCTTTGGGTACCTCAGACCTCAGAGATGCAAGTGCTGATGTACTTCACACCAAAGATGCCCTCAGAACCACCTCGCTCACTTTGAAGATTCAGGACCCCCACCACCACCACCACCACCACCACCTCTTCCAGCACTCTCCACTCCATTTAGTAACCAGTGTGTCCTTCAACAGCACAAACCAGTGAAGCTCCTGCTCCTAGAAGCACCTCTCTGCTTGGAGAAGGGGACACGGGCTGGCCTGCCATCCAGGGAGGCTTTCAGGTAGAGCCGTCTCAAGTCTCGGCACAAATGCTGGTTTCCAGAGCAGAGGGTTCCTGCGAACTCTGACTCATTTGCCTGTACAGGTTTGCTCTGTGTGCCCAAGTAACTAATGAGAACCTGAGAAACAAACACATTCTATTTCATTCTCTCCTGAATGAGGAAGGGAAGGGGCAGGTGTCTGCACTCACCTGGAGGTTCCACCTTCTATTGTTTTCTCCCCTCCCGTCTCTGCTGTGTTTTTGCCTGACAGTAAATTAGAAGCCACGGTACCCAGATTCCACACCTATGTCATCCAGCCACCTGGGGAACCCTCACATCCGGTCAGGACACAGAAGCTCTAATGACTCAGCTTTTAAAAGGCACCTTCTGTATCTATGAGCTTTGCCTTTTCCTGAAGCCAATAACACCTTGACCATGTGAAAATGCCTGTGAGGTACTTTAGGTCAAGACCTCAAATTGAATTTAAAAGAAAGAACAAAAAGAGGCTCTAGCTACTTCCCAAACACACAGATTGTGAGGCACTCAATTAGAGTTGGGGCAAGTTATTTATTGCCACATTTAGTACCTTAGTACTTCTGCAGCACTTAACATATGCCATAGAATCCACCGAGTCCAGTGGCTGAAGGGAACCCTGAATTCACCATCTGCTCATGTGAAATAAAATGTTCACCTGGAGACATTTATGAAACGATAATATGCATTGTGGGATCCTTTCTAAAGAAGAAGTGGAAGTGGGGACCTCCACATCACCAAGAGACCCCTTTGCCTCTAGGCCCTGCCAAGGTCAGCAGGCCGATCACCGGTGCAGGGCATCGCCACACTTATCTCCTCCACTCCTACTGAGGCCCAGGACCCCTGATGAATAAACAGTAATGCAGGCAGCCCTGCTCCGAATCCCAGATGCACAGTCAATAGAAATCGCTCCTCTGCTTTACCATCTTTGATGCCTGCCCATCTCCCCTCACACCTCCCCATGGGCGTTCCAGAGCTCCCTCCACACCTGCTAACCCTGACCTCCAGCTCCAGCCTGCTTCTCCCTTTGCTTGTCGTGTGTCCTACCAGCCCCAGAAGTCCAGATTTCCTCCTATTTAAGGACAATGAGACCTCCTCTGATGTTTAAACCCTTAATACCTGAGGGACTTTACTATTCCCTCTCCACATCTTTCTTCTGGCCCTTTCTACAGCTGATGCCTTTCTGCCTTAAAACATGCAAACCTTGCCCTAGTTGGTTTGGCTCAGTGGATAGAGCACCAGCCTGTGGACTGAAGGGTTCCAGGTTCGATTCTGGTCCAGGGCACATGCCTGGGTTTCAGGCTTGATCCCCAGTGTGGCATGCAGGAGGCAGCCGATCAATGATTCTCTCATCATTGGTGTTTTTATCTCCCTCTCCCTTCCTCTCTGAAATCAATAAAAATAAAAAATAAAAACTAAAATAAAAAAAACATGCAATCCTCCCCATCTCAGGATGTGGATGTAGGGGAGTTCCCTTCCAACCGCATTACCTCCTTCCTCTCAGCCAACCTTTACAATCTCATTCACTGTTGCATTTCTGTAGAGCTCATTCATTTCTTACCCTCAGGCCGGCTGGCCCACATGGCTCCGCTGAAACCATGAGCTCTCAAAAGTCAGCAGCAATCCTTGACCACATCCAATAATAACCTCTCCTCATTTCTCATTCATCTTTAATTCTCTGGGACATTTCACAATTTGGTAATAACCACCCTCATTTCAATTTCTAGCACTCTGCCCTCCTGGTTTTATTGCTACCTGGTGTTTCCCTTCTGTCTCCTTTATGGATCCTCTTCCAAAGGTGGGAGCAGGGGGACGATCCTCAGGCCTCATCCTCATCCTTTCCTCATCAACTACCTGCTCTGAAATAGCCCACTGGTCCTCATTGTTGATAGAGCAAAGTATATTTCTAGCCATTGAGGTCTTCCACATGACCTCACCCCACCGACCTTATCTCTACTCTTCCCTTCAGCACCAGCCAAGCTGTGTCCTGCCCGCTGGACAGCAGGTGTGAGTGTGCTAATCAACTCCAAAGTTCTACCTGGGCCACGTCCCTTCTACTTTCCTCCTCCCTATGCAAATCCTACTCCTATTCCAAAGTCTAGCTAAATTCTCATCTTCTGTCACTTGTATTAGTAATGCACAGAAAACATAGGAGGTGTTTAATCCCCTCATAATCTATGATAGACATATGGAAACAGAACAAAGCCAAATATATCAAAGGTATTAAATAAATCTATTTCATAAATATACTTAATCTCTACATCCTTTTGCCATGACCATCACAGCAGCAAGCAAATTGTAGGACATAATTTTTGTTCAAATATTGCTTCCTTTGCAGATATCAGTAGTCATAAAGTCTATTATTATACATTACAATTTTTCATTTCATAGGTTTAGCTTAACAAATCCGTACTAAGTAGACCTATTTGTTTCCTCCTACTTATTGGCAGGGTTCAGGTAGGTTGTTATTAGGTAGTAGCAGTGTATCACACTTGGCTATGTGGTCTAAACAGGATGGCTTATGCCATCGACATGGTTTATCTGAAATAGTGAGAAGCGGGCTTTTCCTATTTTACAAAATAGAGCGCTTTGTTAAAGCATCTAAATTTAAACACCCAATAATACCACACCAAATACTGTGCTTTAAAGATAACACCAGTGTAACTTACTACTAGAGAAAACAAGCACCTAGGGAAAACGTAATATCTTTCTTATTCATTCTTAATTGTTAATAATTTAATCTAAACTTTTATTATTATCTCACACATTGATTAAAATATCACTTTACAAACCACATCTGTTGTATCAGAAACAGCTAGTCGCGCCCCCCCGCCCCACCCGCCCAACCCAGTGTGCATTCCCCTCTTTAGTAGAACACCCAGTTCTTAGCTGCCCACTGCCCAGCCTGCCTTTCAGCTCGATATGGTCTGTGACTATGTCTGACGAATAGGATACAAGCAGAAATGTCATGTGCAGCTTCTGAGACGTGTCAAAAGGAAAGGAGTGTTCCCTTCTTTCACTTTTCTTCCTTCCCAGTGACCAAATATAGATAAAAACCATGGACCCTCCAAGGCCATGAGTGGAAGCCTCTGCGGAGGCTGGTGGAGTAGCCAAACAGAAGGAGCCTCGTCCTTGATTTTTTTTAAACATTTGAAATTCTTTTGCAGGGATGTAGCATTCTTACAATTGTAAATGGAAAAAGAGTAAATAGATTGGCTTATTTTTGTATGTTTAGCATTTATCATGAATATTCTGACCAAATATATATATATATATTAGAGGCCCGATGCACGAAATTTGTGCAAGAGTAGGCCTTCCTTCCCCTGGCTGCCAGCACCGGCTTCCCTCCAGCACCCAGGATCTGGGCTTCCCTCGAAGCCCCGGCTTCATCCGGAAGGACGTCCAGTCTAATTAGCATATTATGCTTTTATTATTATAGATGTGTGTGTGTGTGTGTGTGTGTGTGTGTGTGTGTATATATAATCTAAAATAAAGATATTTTGTCATGATAAAGCACATATTTTTGTTACTCAAACTTTGAATTTTGCCCTTTAGAAACAATCTAAATTTTATTCTATAATCGGTCTTAATTTCCTAAAATAAGATTTTATACATATAGGTTTTACAATTCTTCTCTGCAAAAAAAAAAAGAGAAATTAAATATTTATCTTGGAGATTGTATACATTTAGCTTTTGAATTTCTTCTCTGAATAAAGATAAAATAAAATATTTATCTTGTGGAATATGTTAAACTTTCTACTACATAATCCACATACAAAATTGATAAAAATGTCCCTGACCAATAACTTTAAATACCACTTTCATACACTAATTCAGGACAGTTGGGTTTTTTGGTGTGTGTTTTTTTCATGACTAAAGCACATTACTACATCTTAACTCAGTATTAAGAACCTTTCTTAGATAAACTAAATAATTGTTGCAATTATTTTGCAATTTTCGTTATTACTATTTAATGCTTACTCACTTGTAGGAGCTGAGAAGCATAGCCTGGTTCTTGGTTTTTGTAGACCAGACATGCTTGCCCTGCAGTACCTGCCTCCAGAGTTCATTTCACGAGAGAGAGATAAGCATCTATTCTATTTCACTGTTATTTGGAGCTTTCTGTTTGTTATGTGCTGCTAGACCTGATTTTAACTGACATACCTGAGGATCAAAACTCATAATTCAATTTATAACTTCCAGAAATTCCAAAACAAAATCCTGACAAGCACATAAATAGCTTTGCTTCCAAAGTCCATGTATATGCCTTCCTTTGTATAGTAAATGGATCCATGACTCATTTCAACTAGATGGACTAAAATAAGCATTATTGTCTTTCCTCATCTTCATTCCTTTGTGACTTTCTTTACACAAAGACAGGTTGAGTGGTCGTGTGGAATGAGTACGCAATGTATGATACACGAAGCTTAAGTTGACTTTCATCTCTGCCCTTTATCAGCCATGTGACCCTGAGTAAATGACGTCCTGTACTAAATAAAATGGAGTGAATAATTTCCATTTGAATCATCAAAATCCCCACCAGGGTTGCTGTTAGAATTAAATGACACAAATAAATGGCCTAAAGAGCCTGGCCAGTGACTGACATGTAGGAGGGGCGCAATAAATGCTTGTAAAATCTAAACAAAAAAAACAAAAAAAGTCTTAACCACAGAGTATACAACTCCAAAGTAATTGGTTTCTAATCAATAGTGATGTTCTCACTTTTTAAAAATATATATTTTATTTATTTTTTTGCAGAGAAGAGGAGAGAGGAATAGAGTTAGAAACATCAATGAGAGAGAAACATCGATCAGCTGCTTCCTGCACACCTCCTACTGGGGATGTGCCTGCAACCAAGGTACATGCCCTTGACTGGAATTGAACCTGGGAACTTTCACTCCACAGGCCGATGCTCTATCCACTGAGCCAAATCAGTTAGGACAGTGATGTTCTCTTTTAAGTGGAGAGAAAAACTGTACCACTCACAACAGGGATTAGGGTCTTCTGTATAGAGCTAGGTACTGAGACTACTATAGTCTAGCTCTTCTATAGGCAGTAAAGATTCATGGGGAGTCCAAGACAAAAACCTTTATTTGGTGCAAGTTAAAGAGTGCCGTAGATCGTCTGCAAAGATGGCAGCCAACCAACCTCTCAACTCCATATGCACATGCACATACCATTCCTCACAGTAAGAGAACTCTTTTGCTCTCCCCTTGAGATTTGCTTTCACCAATAGAATGCAGAAGAGTGGCATCTTGTGAATTGTGACAGGCCTAAGACATAAGAAGCCTTACAGCTTGTTTTTGCTTTCTTGGAAGCCAGACACCAAGTAAAGAAGCTTAGGCTAGACTACCTGCTGAATGAGAGATATCCTAGAGAGAGCTCACCCAATAAAAGAAGAAGAAGGAGGATGAGGAGGAACAGGAAGAGGAACAGGAGGAGGAGGAGGAGGAGGAGGAGGAGGAGGAGGAGGAGGAGGGAGAAGGAGGGAAGGAAGGAAGGAAGGAAGGAAGGAAGGAAGGAAGGAAGGAAGGAAGGAAGGAGGGAGGGAGGGAGGGAGGGAGGGAGGGAGGGAGGGAGGGAGGAAGGGAGGGAGGGAGGGAGGAAGGGAGGAAGGGAAGGAAGGAAAAGAAGGAAGGGAGAAAGGATGGAAAGAAGGAAGGAAGGAAGGAAGGAAGGAAGGAAGGAAGGAAGGAAGGAAGGAAGGAAGGAAGGAAGGAAGGAAGGGAGGGAGGGAGGAATGATGGAAGGAAGGAAGGAAGGAAGGAAGGAAGGAAGGAAGGAAGGAAGGAAGGAAGGAACCCTATTACTCTAGCAAGCCATCATTTTTCTTGTCCTTCATTCTCTGGAACAGTACTGGATGAGAATCGGGGAAATATTGATTTTAGTTCTAGTTATACCACTTGAGTAAGTCACTAACCATATTTGCTGGTATATAGAACATCCAAATATTACAAAGAAACGTTTTAGGAAAAAATAAACTGTTGAATCATGCAGGTACTAAAAGCAATTTTATTTTTATTTGTTTGTTTGTTTTTTATATTATTTTTATTTATTTCAGAGAGCAAGGGATAAAGACAGAGAGAGAGAGAAACATCAATCATGAGGGAGAATCATTGATCAGCTGCCTCCTACATGCCCGCTACTGGGGTCAAACCCCCAACTTGGGCATGTGCCCTGACCTGGAATTAAACCTTGACCTGGTTTATGGGTCATCGCTCAACCTGAGCCACACCGGCCAGGCACTGAAAGCAATTCTAAAGCGGCTTGGTAAAGGGAAAAAATTTTTGTATAAACATACTACATTATGCAGTAAAATTAGATAGAGTATAAAAAGTCACATGGCTACAAAGAAACATTCTAAAAAAGACCAAGCAACAAAATATACTAAATTTACTGGTAAATGAAGTCCCATACCATGGTGAAGCCAGGGTGAGGACTTTGGCTGTATTCTGAATGAGGAGGGAAACAGTTACGGGAGGGTTTTGAGATTGCATGTTTAGAGTCACTCTGTCTGCCATTTGTACAGATGGGGAAGGAGAGGTGGTTAGGAGACCATGTAATAATCCAGGTAGAATATGATGGTGCTTGCATCCAAGTGGCAACAGAGGAAGTGGTGAGGAGCAGCAAGCTTCCAGAAACATTTGGAAAGCAGAGAGAACTACATTAGTGTTAGCATTATTATGCCCATTTTACAAATAAGGAAACTAAAGATGGTGTAATATTACCCAAAATGATACAGCTAATAAACGCAGAGCCAAAGTCAAAGCAAGGTTTGATTCGAGAGCTCATCCTCTTTGCCACGCTGCCCTACTGCCTTACTTTTAAAACCTCTGAGCTTCATAAGTCAGAAATTCCACAGATCAGACTGTCCCAGTTCTACCCCGCCCCATCCACAGATGACATAAAAATAGGCCAAACCCCAGTGTCAATTTAGCGGATTGTTGAAAGAGCATTGTGCCTTATGACTCGAAGAATCCCTCCCCTTTACATGAAAGAATACCCAAACCCACACTGTTGGACGTGGACAAGCTCTTGCCCCAGACTCAGCAGGCCTTACCCATCACCCACAATTGCCTAAAATCTGGGTGAATGGCTTTCTTTCTTACAGAGCTTGCCAAACAAGTCCTTATAACTGACTACCTAACGAGATCAGAACAACAATGTCATAAAACAATTATAGAGAGGACTTGCGGAATAGTAAGGCATGTTAAAATGATTTTATCATAAGCTGCCACTCAGTAAAATTAAATGGGATCTTGGGAACAATTTCCATGAAGTGAAGATTCTCTTACTCTACTTGAAATTCTGTTGCTCATGACCTTTCACAGTGACACAATGTGACCCAAACATGTTTGTGTGGGTGCTTCTTAGAAGAGACGTGTGTGCACAAAAGAACACGTCACTGTGAATAATCAGATGGTAATGACCTAGATGCATTCTATTTTGAAATAAATAATATAAAAAATTTTTACCCTGGCCAGTTTGGCTCAGTGGTTGGAGCATTGGCCCTGGGACTGAAAAGTAGCGGTTTCCATTCCAATCAAGGGCATGTACCTCTATTGCAGGCTCGATCCCCAGATCGGGTTGGGGCAAATGTGGGAGGTAACCAATCAATGTGTCTCTCTCACAATGATGTTTCTCTCTCTCTGTCTCTCCCCCTCCCTTCCATTCTCTCTAAAATAAAATCAATGGGGGGAAAATATCCTCGGGTGATGATTAACAATAACAACAACAAAAATTATTAGTAGCTTAAAACCTTGTTAAAATTCTCTAACATAAAACATATTTCATAAGAGGAGCTAAGTTCCCTTCTCCGATTTTCAAATGTCCTGTCACCAAAGTTGAAAACAAAAGGGCCTTCTCTTCTCTGAATCTCTCCCCCACCACCACTGAACCCCTTTCCAAAGCAGAGGACTCCAAGATTTTCAGCTGCAAAGCCTTGGAGACCCCAGAGTTCAACTGTTAAGAACACCAATTTCTGACTGAGGAGTCACATGCAAAGACAGTGAAGTTTAATTGACATCACAATTTATTGTCCCCAAAACAACCTTCCCAACTCAAAGCAAAACCGTAATTACTGGTGAGAAAGACACTGCCTGTTAACTGACTGTGAAAGAGTAATTTACAGTGTGTCTCCCTGGCAGCAGAAGTCCTCTTGGCAGTCACAAACGTGGGTTTTGTGTATTCAGAAGCAAAGCTCAGAGGAGCAGAAGGGAGTAAAAAGGATTCGGCATGGGAAGTGTGCCCTTTCCCCCATTTGCCCCAGAAAGTCACAGCACTGAGAGCTCTTGGAAAATTCCCCATTAGGAACACAAACTTGCACCACGATAAGGACAAAGACTGGGCACTTTTTTCTCTCTCTCTCTCTCTTTTAAGTAGTTTCATATCCATTGAAATCTCCCACGCCATGTTTAGGGCTTATAGGAAGATCACACTAACACAAATGAGGAAAATGCTCAGACAATTTTCTTTTTTTAAAAAAGAAATATATTATTTTTTTATTGATTTCAGAGAGGAAAGGAGATAGAGAGATAGAAACATCAACGATGAGAGAGAATCATTGATCGGCTGCCTCCTGCATGTCCCCTACTGGGGGTTGAGCCTGCAACCGGGGCATGTGCCCTTGAGTGGAATCGAACCCAGCATCCTTCAGTCCACAGGCCAGTGCTCTATCCACTAAGCCAAATGGGCTAGGGTTGCTCCGAAAATTTTCAGTCACAGAATGACACAACCTAATCTCGCCAGAGATAGACGACATAAAATAATATTAAATTCTTGTACCTGAGAGACCTGTCAAGCATTAAGGTAAAACAACACTAGGAGATAAGCAGGCATTACCAGGAGAAAGGCTAGTTAAGAGAGATTGCAGGTGGGAGAATGAAAAGGGTGGGAGAATGGAAAGGAGTCAGGAGGAAGAAGAACTCGCCCAGGGAGCAGAGCTTCAGAGGAAGTGCCTACAGAAAACTGCCTGGCAATGGGACCCCTCTTTCCTGCAGTCCCACCCCAGGTAGCATCTTCCCAGAGGGCATGGACCAGGAACTCACTGGCCTACTCCCAAACTTGGAGAGCTCCTTACGTGTTTGTCCTTAGGACCTAGTTTTTCTGAAACAGGTGGCCCCAACTCAGTTCCCATCTAAGACAGACACGATCTCCAAATAGGATCCATCTTTGGAAATTTCCACCAGAGGTTTGGAAAGTAGTCCATTTTAGGACAAGTGGGAAATGGCTATATATAAGAGAGAAACGAGTGGATTGCAATTGTCTTTTCAGAGTTTTCTTTAACAGACCTGAATGTGTACACCCACAGAGTGAAAACCTATGAAATCCAGAACAAAATTAAACCTGGGGTTCAAATCCAGCCTGTCTTTGAGGAAATAACTTACACTCTGATTCTTACGTGTGAAATGGAGTTGGAACAACTATATCAAGATGTGCTATGACTATGCCATGAGGAGATTCATCCAAAGTGCCCGGCACAGGGCCACCACTCCGTTGGTACTCAATGAGTGGAGTGTCCCTGAATTAATCACCTTCAACCTAGACACTGGCTCTGGGGGTTCACAGAGAGCTAAAGATCAGTTGGCTGTGTTGGTTATTTAGAAAAATAAAATAAAACATCTAAGGAAAAGAAATAGGATGTCCCCTGTCAAGAAGACTGGATTTTATAGAGAAAGGAAGGAGCAATACCTGCCAGCCCATCACGCCAACCACAAGCTTACATCACAGAAGGGATTACCAGAGAAGGGTCCGGATGCCTTTGAATTGCAAGTAAATAAGGAATAACTTCTTAGTATAAATATGTCCCAATTATCGCAAGGACATACTTGTACTAAAAATGTTATTTGCTATTTATCTGATGTTCAAATGTAACTGGACATCCTCCATTTTTATTTGCTAAATCCGACAACCTTATCATTGGTTCACCAAAGCAATTGAGAAAGAGATCTGAAATATTGTTCATAAAGTCAGAAAAAAAAGAGATTCAGGGAGCCCATCATCAACTTAGCACTGACTACAGAATGTCACCCTCCTATCGCCCCCATTCCTAGGCAGTATCGAGTGGCTGGGGAAGAGAAAGTCTAAAGGAACAAAAGTGTAGGAAAGAACAGACCCGGGATTGGGATGAAGGTAGGGAGTGAAGAAGGGGGAAAGGAAAGCAAGAAAAAAAAGCAGGATGGAAGGAAGACTAGCAGGACTGAAGGAAAGCAAGTAATCAACACAAAGAATTCCTTAGCTAGTTTTGATACTATTGTAATTAGCTAGTTGTTAATAATAGGAAAGAAGCAAAGGAAAGGTCAGACATTATAGACATGTCATTTGGGCAGCTTCACCAGGAAGTTGCAACTTTGCACTCCCCAGGGAGCCACCAGTCTATTTTGTAAAACGCTGGATAAATGGGAATGGACAATGGGGAAATAGACACATGCCCAGTAAAGTTGGATGTCATAAAGAAGGTACTTGCCTGCCAGTCACACTTGGGGACAGAGATGGTTGGCCAGAATGGGCATGGCCACTACAAGTCCTCAAACATTTGGGAACACAAAATATACTAAATAAAGAAGTTCGCTCTCTTGTTGCTCTTGATTCTTGGCTTATAGGTGGGTTTTTTTTGTTTGTTGGTTTGTTTTTTGCTCCTGTTTCATTGCATTCAGTGTGGGCCTCACACTCAATGAACTAATGGACTGCAGAAGGAAATACAAGATAAGCTAGGCTGATGCTGAACTGGACCTGGCTCTAACATGGAAAGGAAACTCTGGACACTGACTCTGATGTTAGCTCTACTGAAGCCCCAGCTATACTTCTTCTGTGGTTGGACTAAGGGAAATGTGACTTTGAAAGCTCAGGATATAATTCTACAGAAAAAAAGCTTTCTACCATATCTCATCCTCCCATGGAGGCCTCTGAAAATTCTTATTCCTGTGGTACCCCAAGAACCCCACTTTCACAAGCAACTGGGAGAGATGAGACCCTCTCTTATCTGATAATAGTTTGAAAAGTTATCTGAGCATGTGACACATCTTACACTATTTTCTTAGCATTTAAGAATAGATGTTGCCGAAACCGGTTTGGCTCAGTGGATAGAGCGTGGGCTTGCGGACTCAAGGGTCCCGGGTTTGATTCCGGTCAAGGGCATGTACCTTGGTTGCGGGCACATCTCCAGTAGGGGGTGTGCAGGAGGCAGCTGATCGATGTTTCTCTCTCATCGATGTTTCTAGCTCTCTATCCCTCTCTCTTCCTCTCTGTAAAAAATCAATAAAATATATATTAAAAAAAAAAAAGAATAGATGTAAAATCCATTTCCTGCCACCAGGTGCCAGGGGTGGGTGTCTGTCTTCTAGGAGTACTTTCCAGCACACAGAGAGTTAAGGATCAAGATTGCATCATCATTGCAGCATCCCTAAGCCTCTCAGGGAGCAAGGTCACTGCTCAGGTTCCACAACAAGAGCCTGGGCTCTCTGAACTCACATGATTGCTTTTCTCTAGACACCTTATTGCATTTACCATAATTGCTATGTCTCTCCCCACTTGAGGGAGGAAGCACACCCCTCCCCCCAGTTGGGTCCTCCCATCATCCAGAATATAAATCACACCTGCAAGTTGTCAGCAGCGATTCCCCTTTCCCCAAAGCCTGTACTGCAGGCAAAGCTGGGGTGAGTGTGGGAGGTGAGGAAAAGAACACTGGAGTAATGAGACCTTCCCTCAGGGGTCCATGGCCACCGGGCTGAATGGACACACTGAAGAAGGCCTTGAAACCTTCAGAGGGTAAAGTCCAAATGCATACAAGATAGACAAGTAGATTTGAAAACACAGCCTTTAGTTCCTCTAGGCCCAGGGAATATTCAGCCTTTTGTGACATGTTGAAGCTTTCTCCACTCAATAAAGATCAAGGAAGCTGGACCCAGAACTAGTGCGAGACAAAGAAACCCAGGGGCCCCAGCAACAAGCAAAGTGTGGTTTGTTAGCTGTAAAGAAAAGACCAACTTTTGAATTTCCTTCTTCCTGCTGTGGGAAATGCATAGTTGATGAAGCCCATTCTATCACCCACGACCCACACACATCATAGAACGGAAAACTCACATCTGAACGTCAAAAGAGGAAGGTAGGGGAGGAAATTGCAAGGTCAAAGTGACCTCCTGGGGAAGTCTGATTACTCAACATGTTTAAAGCATTATTAGACAGTCTGGAAGTAGTAGGCACAGAATGAAAGGGGGAGGCAGCCCAAAAGCTGTAGGAAGAAAAGGGGCTGTAAACTTGAGAGTCCCTCCTGGAGTTTTACTGAACCGCCTGCCACACTGCCGGGGTAGAAGTTAAGAGAGGGCAAATAGGTGAGGAACCAGCCAGCCAAACACAAAAGGAAAGGACTGTGGAGTTGAGGTTAATTGTGGCCGTCAGAGATGAGTGGTTACATGGGGAGATTCATTTAAAATTAATGAGGCGTTGGTTGCATTTTATAGGTCTTCCTAGGTAGGAAGATCATAAGCCAAAGGGGCAGAATGGAAACTTTTCCCAACCCATCCCTTCAGGCCAAGTAGACAGACATGGGGTCTCCACACCAGAGAAGCAAAAGGTGCGTGGATGCCAAGTGCCAAGGATAGGAGAGTATCCCATCCAGTGTGCCCAAGAGAGGGCACAGCAGTGCTGGGGGAAGGCCCTGAGCATGGGCATGCTTAACACTTGAAGCCGAACCTTTGCTCTGTCCTGAGATTACACGAAAGGAAGAAAACCTCAGTAGCACTGTGTTGGAGCTTCTGCCTCTTACTCTCACCACCCTTGGACCTAGAAACAGCAAAAACAGAAGAGGGGAGGTATGTTTCTTTTATTCATGCAGGCAGTGCCAATAACTGCTTGGCACAGGTGTTTCTACAATCTGACTTGGTTTGGGTGTGAAGATGATGTCTCTATCAGCATGATCCTCATTCACAAAATCGGCTAAAAGTTGCTTCCTCTGAAGCCCAGGCTGATTTTTTTTTAAACTACTGTTTGATTCAGGAGTGAGAACTTTGTCTTATTTATCTCCATTCCCACCACAAGGCATAATGAAAGCTTAATAAAATTGTCCATAGGTAAAGGAAGAAAAAGACAGAGTGGGTTTTTAACTATGATAATTAACCAGAAATGAGGATGAAACAGAAAAAGAGGTAGGACTCAGGGGAAAATGAAATGAGCATGTCCTAAAGCTGCAGGCTCAGAAGGAAAGAGGATCATGGTCATGAGCAAGACATCCAGGAATAGTCCAGTTGACTTTGGAGCATGAAGCTGCGAGTGCTGGACTGGGGAATAAGCAAAGAGAAGACATTGAAATAAAAAGACAAAGCACCCATCTTTTCTTATAAGATCAAAGTTTCCCAACATCAGGTAATAGATATTCATAAGTCTGTCAGAAACCAGACTGGTCATAGTCTGATCTGGCCCCCAGATGTGTTTGCCTTTTGGGATACTGATTTTAAGCTGATTATTAAAGGGACTCTAAGAACCTTTGACATTTCCCCTTTCCTGCTCAATAGATGGAATCAGAGACACCTGCTTTAGGAAGAGACTGTTGGCTTACTCACCTTAAGAATCTTCACCCTAGCATTAGTCAGGAAGCCTCCAAACGTGTTAGCTAGGTACCCTGTGTCCCACTGTTTCTGAGTTGCCAAACAAGAATTTTTCTGCCATGTATGTCCCACTCTTCCTCAACTACTCATAAATCACTCATGCTTAAGACCCTATTCCAACCCCCCTTTTTTTTCTCCTTTGTTCAAAATGCCTTATATACCCAATGTTGCCACACTATTATTGGAATTTCATGCTTACGTAAATTCCCTATGCACAATTTTCTCCTGTTAATCTGTCTCTGTTGATTTTATTATTAGCCCAGCCTAGAAGAACTTAGAAGGTAGCAGGAAAAGTATTAATACGTTTTTTATCTTCCATAACTCAATTTGAACTAAGTATGGTTGATAGGAAGGCCCCAGGCAGGATCCTGTTTATTAGATTGCCCTATGTCTCATTGTTTCTGGGATGCCTAGTAAAGCTTTACCCGCCATGTGTGCTCCTGCTCTTCCTCAACTACCTGTAAGTTGCCCACTCCCTATGAAATCTCAGACTCCTAGCTCCTCTTTCTTCTTTGTCCAAAATGACATATATACCCAATTTTAACTCACTGTCTTTGGAATTTTTATGCTTCCGTGGATTCATCATGCACATGTGTTAAAATTTGATTATCTCCTGTTAATCTGTCTCAGTTAATTTGATTATCAGCCCAGTTAGAAGAACTTAGAAGATGGGAGGAAAAGTTGGGTTTTTTTTAGCCCCCATAGCCCTAATGTCAAGATGTCAAAAATAGTAACTATTGGTTCACCAGTAAGTTTCTCATCAAATCCACCTTGTGGAGAAATCTGAAATAATGGAGGGAGAATCATGATATAAATTGACCAGCTCACCCTTTTTATCTCTAAAGAAGAGAATCTGCAGAGTCTTCAGGTAATACCCACAGAGAAGAAAATTGGAAATAAGTTGTTCAGATGAGGCATCAGGATTCAAAGTAATAATCAACAAATTCGAGCTGCATGTAAATTTTAAGCTGCACACTGGTCACCACTTTCTTCTCCTTGGCAAGACCTCACTAGTACTGCTTTGGAAATTTCAAGCACAGACCCAGTGGCCAAAACACTTTCTTCCTCTTTATTCATAAACAAACACATTGTGAACCTCCAGGGTAGAGAAAGATTGACTTATATTTCTTTTACAAGTTTCCTTTCCTCTGAATAATGGGTAGGCCCATAGTAGCTACTCCAGGCTGCATGACCAAGACACAATGAGAACTAGGGAAGACAAGTGGTTCAGGACTGTTATTATGAGTGTAAAGGTGAAAGCCAACAGGAACTGGATGGATACGGCCCATGCAGGCCACTTAGAAGCTTTGTCTTAACTCTGTAAGAAACGGGGAGCCATTAAGGAGTCATGAGGCCTTCATCTCAGATAAGTGATGCTGCAGGGGTGGATTTGAAGACAGACAGCCTAGAAGTCATTGCCATAGGGCAGGCAAGGGCTGAAAACGAGTTAACTGGATCCTGCAGAATGAGGAAGGAGGAGAGGCATGAAGGTGGTGTGTGTGCCAGGCACTGCAGGAAACAGAAGGCAGATCACACAGTCCCTCCCCTTGGACTCTGGGGAGGGACCAGACTGTGAGTTGCTTGTGGAAACAAATGCCATCATTGAGATGATTGGTGGACCTTGTAAGCCAGACTTACCTTGTGGATAAATATGGAACTTCCTTTTTAAGGAAACAAATGTCCCCATTGTCAGCCATATCAGACCATGGCGATTGAGTGAACTTTGAACTCTGGGAAGGTATCAAAGAGAAACTGTACCCAACATTTGTTTTAAAATGGCTAGACAGATTTTATTTGAGCTACTGCAGTAGGGGAGAGAGACTTCAGTATAGAACTGAACTCAACTCCAAGCACAGCAAGGACAGCTGCAGAGACATAGCCCATGGGCAGAGTGAGGGGGTCAGTGGATGGAAAATTACTAAGAGGAACTTGATCAGATATTCAGTGTGTGTCAGGGGTTGGGTATATTCTCACTATACCAGGCTCAGCAGGCCAAGGACAAGGCCTCGTTGAGAAGAGGGTTCACAGGAGCCTGACTGAAGTTTCTTTGTCAGAGGGGAGGAGGATTGTTTCCTCTGTCAGAGGCCCAGTGAAGGGCCTGGCGAGCTCTCCACAGATACATGGAAGCAGCAGGTAAGATATGCGGGAATCTGCTGGAAGCCAGGAAAAGACTGATGAAGCCAGGCTTAGGGACACTAAGACCAGAGAACCCACTCCTGGGGTGAAGGAAAACCAAGTGAGCATGCGACCTGGAAAACTCCATGATTGAGGAAAAGAGAGATCAGCAGAGCATAGTGGCAGAACCAATAAGAGTGGATTCATATATTTAATTTAAATGACAGAATCCCACCCGGATGAATCTGTAGAGCAAGTTGGCATTCATCAGATACCCAGAAACTATAAGAGGAATCATCAAAGAAACACTGAACTCCCTGCATCTGGATATAATAGGGTTCTGGCTATCGCAGATTTTATCTGTGTAAATGTCCTATGTTCTAGGGACCAACTCCACCAACACAAATTAGTAATGTTTTCTGTTTGTGGGGTGGGAGAGAGCAAAGTCAGCCTGAACTCAGAGAAATATTTTCACCTGAGGACTCAGCAGACTTCTTTGTCCACCCAGGCCCAGAGATCAACAGCACAATTCTGGCCCAAGTGACTCTTCCAGCATCCAAGCAAAACTTAATAAGCAAAGGGCTCGGCTGGATTCAATTCATCATGTTCCAATCCCTTTCCCAGCCCCACACCCAGCTTTATTATATGATCAAGTGAGTTTGAATGAAACTGTCTCTAAGTCCTCATTTTTATTTCATACTGACAATATTATTTTTATCAAGCTCATATTTCAAGAAGCTTTATTCTACTCTGACTTTCCTGAACCAGGGGAAATTATCTTGTTCCTTCCCTTGGGTTTGAAAGAAAACCTTTCCATAACTAATGTTTGTCAGCAGCACAATTTCTTTTGCAAGAAATTTGACATAGCAAAGGAAAAGAGCATCAGGCTGGAGATACAGACACCAAGCGAAGCTTTCGGAAAGGGAAGTCCATCTTCCAAAACACCGTCCTCTGTGTTTCTTCCTTGGGCTGCGTGCTCTCCGAGTGCAGCCAAGAGTGGTTTCAAAACAGATAACACCCAGTGCAGCCTGGAAACTGACCAATTAGAACACCCAGTGCAGACTGGACTCCTGTTGGGTGAGCTGTAATGCTTTCATGGGAAGATCTCTGGAAAGGGCAGCAAAGAGCGTGTATCTATTGTTCAGGGGTCTCCAGAAAAAGAACTAATAGGAGAAGCAGAGACAGAGAGATTGGCTCCTGCAATTCACAGAGGCTGACTAGTCTGAAATCTGTGGCACAGACCAATAGCCTGAAAACTCCAGCAGGCTTCACTGCTATAGTCTTGAGGCAAAATTCCTTCTGGAAAACCTGTTTTCACTCTTAAGGCTTTCAAGTGATTGCATGAAACCCACCCCCTTATTGAAGGAAATCTCCTTTTCTTAAGTCAACTGGTAGTAAATGTTAGGAGCATCTACAAAACACCTCACACAGCAACGCCTAGAAGAGTGAATACTAACTATAGCCTATCCAAGTTGAAACATAAGGATAACCATCACAGTGAGGAAGGGTTTGGGGGAGAGGAAAACAGGGAGGCGGTCACTCAGGGGATTTGAAGCAGCTGCTACTCATTGCCACATTTTAATTTTTTAAATTAAACCTCCCTAAATGGGGTTCTATAAACGCTCATCAGCCCGGCTGGTGTGGCTCATGGTTGAGCGTTGACCTATGAACCAGGAGGTCACAGTTCGATTCCTGGTCAGGGCACATGCTCAATCCCCAGTGTGGAGTGTGCAGGAGGCAGCCGATCAATGATTCTCTCTCGCCCTGACCGGTTTGGCTCAGTGGATAGAGCGTCGAACCTTCGGACTGAAGGGTCCCGAGTTCGATTCCAGTCAAGGGCATGTACTTTGGTTGTGGGCACATCCCCAGTTGGGGTGTGCAGGAGGCAACTGATCGATGTTTCTCTCTCATCGATGTTTCTAATTCTCTATCCCTTTCCCTTCCTCTCTGTAAAAAAATCAATAAAATATATTTTTTAAAAAAATGATTCTCTCTCATCTTTGATGTTTTTATCTCTCTCTCTCTCTCTCTCTCCCTTCTTCTCTGATATCAATACAAATATATTGTTAAAAAAAAGAGCTCATCACCCTTTAGGGGTTGTAGCTACATTGCTTCTCCTGGTTTTGTGCATGTAGCCTCACAAGGGTTGCTGGTGGGGAAAGCAGGACAGAAGGGGCCACCCCAAAAGAGGCCTCCAGGAGCAGTTCCCAGGAGGACCTGCTCTGCAGTGACAGTGGAAAGTGAAAATGTCATTGGTCTTCATGACAACATTCTGCCTCCAACCTTCATACTCACTTTCAGGTCATTGGAGGAAACTGTCACCATCACCCTAAGAGGAAAAGTAAATTTACTGCTATTCTCATAGCAATGACAGCTCCTCATTATTGAGAACCTGCTAAGTAACGTGGTATGAAACCCTCAATAATACTTAAAAGGTAAGCACTGTTATACCTTTCCTACAGATGAAAAAAACTGAGGCTTCAAAAGACCAAGTAGCTTATCCATCCCCATGCAGGTAGTGAGTGGGAGGGCTGGAATTTAAACCCATCTCTGTTCAATTCAAAGTCCATGCTTTTGCCACAAAGTTATGGAAGCAAATAGATGTACTAACTGGAGGTTAGCATGGGAATATGGGTTGCTTTAGTTTAGGTCATCTCATAAAGGACGCCCAAGGTTAAAGACTGGCAGTTGGTTTTTTGTTTTTTTGTTTTTTGGTGTGTCTTTTTTAAATATATTTTCATTCATTTCAGAGAGGAAGGGAAAGGGAGAGAAACATCAGTGATAAGAGAAAATCATTGATTGGCTGCCTCCTGTATGCCCTACACTGGAGATCAAGTCCGCAACCCATGTGCCCTGACGGGGAATCAAACTGTGACCTCCTGATTCATAGGTCAACACTCAACCACTGAGCCATGCTGGCTGGGCAAGACTGGCAGTTTTAACCAAAAAGGGCAAGTTGTTTTCACTTTTGCTAGTTCATCTCTGGTAACCAAACCTCAGATCCTAGTGGTAGAGCTAATTTTCCAGAAGATCCATGAATCCTTAGTTTTGCTTTGGTTCTGCCAAACTCTTACATTTTCTTCCAGTTCCATAAATCTAATGCCAACGTTTCTAATAGTTAGAATGCAAACATGGTTGATACTCTAACACATGTTACTTTCTATTAGCAATGTGGTAACTAAAAAGTTATAAGCATGTTTTACTGCTATATTATTCTGCATGACATCCTCTTTACCCCCAAAGCAATAATACTTTGACTGCAAACTATTTTCCTAACCAAATATACTCTTTCCCACAGAGAACCACTACCATGGAAATCTATGCAATAAATTCATTTTTGTGACATTGCATATCAAATTTGACAACATAAGTTTGACATTTGGTAAAAGTACATCTTTGTTTACATCCTCATAAGAAGACTTCCTCTGTAGCATTTTTCCCAAGTGTTCCTATAGTACATATTTTATGCTGACATCAAAAATGGGAGGAAAAGTTATCTTGTTTCTGGTTTTGCTTTTTGGTTTATGTTTTTTAGATACCTGAAGAAGTTTTCACGAAGTTAAAAAGGTACCTGGAAATCAGGTTGTGATGAAAAATGATTGGCACGTCCACAGAGTACTCACTGTTATGAATTCAGTACTAATGACCCATCCCTCTTTTGCAGCACCCCTACCCACATGCTTTCCTCAGTGTTCTTCTGATGCCAAACTCCTTTGGAAAGATTACTCTGAATTGGATTCATGGGAAACAAATTAGACTTATTTCACTGCAAGAAATTGGACCACATATAATAAAGTAATGCCAAATTATGCTTGGAACTAGAATATGCTTGGTTCCGATTTCTTGTGACAAAAGAGTTCCAGTTTACAACCAGAGTGTACAGTATGAAATGAACCCCTTCTGATTTTTAGATATTATAAATATCTCTAGAATTGTGTTATTTGCAAAAGAAATTCTTAATTTTAGTCAACTTAACCATATTACTGTTCCTTAAAGGGCAGGTTTTTATAAAAATAATGTGTTGGACACTATCAAAAAGTATATATTTATTGAGGTTGCAAAAATGGCTTATTGTGAAATGTTCTCATAGTTTATTCCAAGGCATGAGAGTCGGGTAATGTTTCATAGTGAGGCTCTAGTAAATTCCTTTTAAATATCTACTGCACTCAATGTTAACAGCTTACTATTGACAAAATAATCTGTCATTTTACTCACTCTTCAAATGAAAAGTGCCTCAAGGTTACTGCTGTTTTAATCTCATATATGAAGAAAAACAGAGAGGGAAGCCCTACTTTCTGGTATGTAGATGAATTCTTAATGCCTCAAAAAACTTATTTCAATCAGTGATTTTTAAAAATGTATAATTGAAAGTATATGTTCAATTTATATATCCTGACTCATTCTCTAGTATTCTCCATCATTGCTTTGAGCTTAGACAAAAGGCCAACTAGAAATAATATCCTCCATTTGTTTCTGCCAAAATATTTGCAGGGCATCTCCTTTGCCCGTACCTGTGTTAGGAGGGCACAGAATTGCATTACGGTGGTCCAGTACTTGAGAAGTTTAAATGCCATTGTAAGATGATACATGCCTTTGCTTAACAATTATCAACAATAATTGGACAGTGAGCACTCTAGTTCATCAAATATTTGTTTATCAGTCTCCTGATTTATTCATCAATTTCATCTTATTTTTTAATGGATTTCAAAGTAAATTGCAGGCTTATCCCTAACCACATCAGCATATATAACATTAACTAAGTTCAATACAACAAAGAATGTTGAATATGATCGAATTGGGGTGTGAGAAAGAACCTACTGATGTCAGTAGGGAGGCTGGGGACAGTCAGGGCAGCCAGCCAAAGTTCTAGAGAGAGAGAGATGGTGTGGTCCTGGACCAGAGCAGGGGTAGAGGGGGTGAAGAGGAGCAACAATTGAAATGTAGAATTGATGAGTTTTGACAATTTATTACATGGGGGGGGCAGGATGAGGGAATGGGAGAATTTCATGGTAACTCCCAAATTTCTACCTTGAGCAACAGCTTGGAACTGACGTTAGGAGGATACAACATATTTGGGGGGACGGTCGTAAGTTGGACTTTGAATGTAATTTTGAGATACTTTTGAGACAACCAGATAAATTAGCCAGTAAACAATAGGATAGAGTGGTCTCAGTTAGAGAGACAGATTGGAGAGTCAGCAGCATTTGTGATGTTAAAAGCTTTTGTCTAGAGAGATAGTGTAGAGAGCAGCTACAGTGTTTGGACAGGTTCAAGCCTCGGACTAATGAGAGGGCATGGTCCTCTAGCCCCAGCACAATTATAGCCAAAGGCTATGGTTGTAAGCTTGACCTTATGGTCCAAACCTGTGGTCCAAACCCTGTGGCTGAGTGATGTAGGCTGCGGGAGGTGCAGCAAATAAACAAAGCTTGATCAGGTGCATGTAATTGAGTAGATTCGAAACCCACGAGAACATTGTAAACATCTTGACCACGCCCTTACTTTGCCTCGTGGTATCTGGCTATAAAATAAAGACTCGGTTTACAGGCTGTGGCACTGTCTCTCCATCAGAGAAGCAGTGTCCCCCCTACCCCCAGATTTATTCTCTTGTCTATCTTTTCTAAATCCTTCACTGCCTACTCTCAGGTTCACCCATGGCTGTGCCAGTGCGGCACAAGGTAGAATATGCAGCCAGAGCCCAGAACAGAACTTGAGGCAGCACATGGATTTTAAGGGCTGGCAGAGGGGAGGGGCCTGTAAAAGAAACTGAAAAGAAGCAGTTGGTGGGGAAAGAAGAGAACCAGAGAGAATAGAATCTTGGGAATAAAGGAAGGAGATAGTTTCAAGATCAACTTGTCAATGGTATAAAATACTGAGAAGTCAAAATAGAGGTGACTCAAGAGTTTATGGGATTTGGCAACCTAAGTGTTGATGGTGACCTTGATAGAAAACAGTTTTCATGGATCTGGGGAAGTAGAAGCCAAATTTCAGTGGGCTGGGAATTTAATGGAAGATGAGGTCATGGCAACAGTAGCTGAAGACTAATTGTTCTAGAAATTTGGGCATGAGAGGAAGGAGGAAGGTAAGGCATACACAGTTAGAGGAGGAAGAGGGTCATGGGAAGATCTGCCTTATAAGCACAGCACCTTGGCCATACATACATGAATGCCTGTACTATGCAGTTACCTGAAATGCATGGCCTTGCAATGACAAATTGTGTGCATGTATTATCTCCCTGTTAGACTGAGAACTCCCATAAACAAGTGGACCATATACTGCATTCATAGTCTTACAGAACATAAAAGCTTGAACGTGTCAGAGATCATTTACTACAGCCCTTCATCTCATGGTTAGAGAGTTGCTCAAGGTCATGCACAGAGTGGTTGGTAGGAACTCAAGGTCATGCCCAGAGTGGTTGGTGAGGAACTGCCCTTTGCATTACATTTTGCAGTAAGGAGAAAGGTTTTGTTTCCCAACACAGTTGTCTGGAAGTTCCAGTCTGGGACCAAAGGTATAGCCTCAATAATGTGGATTTCTTTCACATGCCTCATAGCAATGTGGTCATCTTTATCTCAATAGAACAAAGCCATTTTCCACACATGCCCCCAAATTAGAATTGATTTGTTTGTTCAAAATGTTCGGGCAATGTACTCTTGCAATTCTTATCACCTCTCTATTTTGCTTATATCTACCCTATTTAATGTTAAATAGGAGCATTTGTGTGTTGCTGGAAAGGAACTATTTCTTATTTTTTCTGACCCATCAATAGCAGATGTATTGTCCTGCCTTCATAACCCCACATATTTTCAGGCATAGTGTTCTATGAGTTAATTTTGGATTTCAACTAATAAATAGACTTGGGCCAAATTTTTTAACTTTCTCAATTTTCTACTCTTGCTTCTCCAGCTCCCTCTTCAAGCTCCTTTAATTAGCTAAACTTCAAGCCCTTTGAATCACCTAATGTTGGGCAAATGTAGTTGTCCTATGCAGAGAAAAAGAAGAATGAGATAACCCACTTTCAGGGCAACTGATTTATTACACAGAGAGAAACTTCTTGTTAGTTCCCCAAAGTTATCTCTTCTCTTGTTGTTTGGAAAGCACAGTAATGTTCCACTTATTCTCTACTGATGTAAAACAGATTTTTTTGAATCTTAGAGGAAGCTCCATTTTACATTGGTGTGTGTGTGTGTGTGTGTGTGTGTGTGTGTGTGTGTGTGTTTCTGGTAGGCCACTATAATCACATGGCTGTTCATGCCTATATCAGACATGGTTACAGCATTGTACCACACGTGCAAAATTTTTTTTTCTAGAAATGGCAAGAAAAAAGCCTCTAAAGGCTGAACTAATAACATCTGCCTCTCCAAAGACGCCTTAATTGTATTGGCAAAAAGAGCATTTCTTATTTTTTAAACCCTCTTTTAACTGGGTTGTTGGAACCACAGCATTAAAAGGATAATGATAATGTTAAGCTCAAATAGATTTTCTTAAAATAATTGCTTTCCCCCACCGAGTGCTGGCACAGCCCAAGTGAAATTCTGAGAGGTCAGCAGGCTCTCTCTGATGATACCCTCCAAAAGACTATGTCTTTCTCACCCATTCGTTTTTTTTTCCTCATCCACACTCACCCCAGTTTTATTAGCTATTGAATTTTGTTTTCCTACCTGTTTCACAGCCAATCCCTCTTTTTATGGTAAATGTGTAGTGTTCTCAATGGGCCAACAGTTGCTGTTTCCTTATTTTGCCTTGATGGAAATCTTTTCATTCTGGGAGTCAAACAAACAAAATCAAAACATTGATTCCAAGAGCCTCACCATCTCAGAAATAGACAGGTTGGCCATGAAAATCACAGGTCTGCATACTCTGCTTCTTAATCTTATGTGACCCTAGGAAGTGTGGCAATGGTCTGCATGAAATAGGGGGCATCCAACCCTTGCTGGGAGGGAGGCTGAGTCAGGACATGCCATGCTGCCTACCTGGACTATTTTTCTGGGCCTTGGTCGTGGCAGAGAACCTGGATTGTGTATGGGTGTAGAAGAGGCTGCCATGAGACTGTGAATATGAACCAATAGGGAATTGAAGGCTGTGTCTCCGAAAAAGAAAACCTCTAGAACCAAGTCTAAAATGTGAATACAAGAACTGAGGAGAGAGAGAGAGGCAAGACAGAGAGGTAGAACTTCAAAGGTTTCCTGGCATATTACAGTTTCCCCTTGCTCTTACTGGGCAAGGAGAAACTTGTTTGAAATCAATTTATACAGGAGAAAATTATACTACATAGTCATGTATTGTGTCCAATTCAAGCTGAGGGGGCTCGTAAACTAATGCAGAATAGACTAAACCTCTGTGTGACTATGGTAGCTTAAGAGTGGTATAAGTACAGTCAGAGGGTGAAAGGCATTGGCTTAATTTTGTTGGCTTTGAACTTCAGTTCAGCCAGTGTCATTGAACTGACAGACCATCTCGGCAAACCTAGCCAGTTATTAGGCTAATAGTTTAAATCATGTAGTAGGAAGTTCTTCTCTCTTTCCCTCTATTTAGAATTCTGTTCTAAATACACAATCAAGCTGTGAGTACTCAGTTTCTTTCTAAGTGATGCATGGGGGATGGTTGAAGGAAAATTGAAACACTTTTCCACTATGTTACTTTTTTAACCCATTTGCTTACAATTTATCAGCCACTTATGGGCTACAAAGAAAATTCACCACAATTTATTGCTTGGAAAGATGATGCAGAGAGTTTGAGAGAGAACCACTAATAAATTGATGGTGAAGTGCTTTGTTAATGTAGAGTGCAATTGAAATGCATAATGAGGATTGGCCCCTTCAAGGTCATTCACCCAAGAAGAGGCTAGACCACTGGATGTCTTACTCTTCAGCTAACAGACCCTGGTACACAAAGCCCAGATAGAGCATGTATTTAACCCCACTTGGCTACTCCTGGAAGGGGTCCTCACTTATTTCTCCCAGATAGTGTGGGCGAGGTTAACAAAGTAAAGGAAAAATAGAGCAGTGCTTCTCAAGCTTTAATGGGCAGACAAATCACCTGGGATCTTGCTCAAATGAAAGCTGTGAATCAGTAAGTTTGGGGAGGGGCCTGGGATTCTGCATATCTGTTAAACTTCCAGGCAATGCCAATGCTACCCATCCAAAATTCTGCTCCAATTGAAAGCATTTGGCGAGGTACACAGATTCTTTCAGTCATTAGGATTTCAACATGCTGGAAAAGACCATCTCTGAAGGAAGATAAAGGGTGTTTTGTGTTTTGTTTTGTTTTGTTTTGTTTTAGTGTTTAAGATCTGAAAACAAAGGCATCCAGGTAGAGGTGCCTAGAAGGCAAGTGGAGATGTAGAATTGAAGTTTAGGAAGACAGTAGATAATGTGGGTAATGTTTTGGAAACCGTCCACATAAACATGTCAGTTGATGCCAGTATAAATAACTCCTTAGAGAGATAGAGTAATATGTACATAAAATAAATAGAGGGACCTCAAACTCCTCAGTTCATGGTACATTTTCACATTGGTTCATGCAAAGCCCCATTTTTGTTTGATGTTTTAAAATTATTTCATTCAATCATTCATTTCCTTCTATCCTCGTCCTCCCCACCACAAGCAATTTTCTAATGTGCTTGGTGGGTAGCCTTTTATTTTGGTAATGTTCTTATCAAGGTATCTTATTTTGTGTGCATGATTTTTTATTGAAGTGTAGCTGCATGCAGTAAAGTGAAATAACTAATTATATAGCTTGATGAATTTATACACATCTATACACCAATATAATCAGCACCCAGATCAAAACATAGATATTTTCTGCAGTTCTGTGCACACATTTTTAATTTACATAAGTAACATTGTCGAATAGATATTATCCTGTTTCTTACCTCATTCCACAGCACACCATTTTCAAGGTTGATGTATGCATCTGTGCTTACATATTTGCTTCCAACTACTTCAGAGTATCCCCCTTGTGCACCTGCCATAATTTATTCAACATTGCCCAGTGAAGGACGTCTAGATTGCCTCCAGCTCCTTCTACCACAAGTAATGCTAGAATGAACATCTTCACTTATTTTCTCTTATGGATACAGATGATATTTTTTTTTCTGGAATAGGTAGCCAGGAATGTGATTACCGAGTCATGGTGTGCACACATAGTTATCCTAACTCAAAGTTGACAGAACGCCTTCCAGAATGGCTCCACCAATCTGCACTACAAATACTTTTTTTCTAGCATTAAATTTGTGTTTCTTTTGAATGTTCGCTTTGTTAAACTGGACTCAAGGCAGCCAGGTTTTACTAGAGTTACATTTAGATTCTGCTTATGAATGGCAATGTATTCATTCACTGAATATTTATTGAACAGCCACAATATACCAGGTACTCTCCTAGGGGCTGGGAATACAGCTGTGAAGAAGATAATTTCCAACCCACATGAAATTAGTGTTCTAGTCATTATAACTTTAAGTGGGTGGGATCACTTAGAAAGAGAATATGGAGAGTAGGAGAAAAAACAACACCCACCCAAGGGCAAAAGGTTACATAGGAACACATAGAAAAGAAACCCTGGAGGGGGATAAAAATGTTTGGAGAACCAAGAGTAAGTGTTGATATAAAAGCCAAAAGAGAAGAGTGTTTCTAAGACAGCAGTCTACAAATGGCATCTAGGAGGTGATCTGTCATCAAAACACTTTGGCGCAAGTCACTGGTGGGGAATTGGAGAATGATGGGACAGTACACGGTCTAGGGCTCTCAGTCATGTCACCACTGAATGGTAATAATGTCCCTAGACCAAGCCCATGTCCTCCACTGTTCTAAAAGCTTTGGGACCCTTTTTTCTCCCTTTGGTGTACATTTTTTTCTAAGAAACTCCTTTCTCTCTCAGTAGACAGACCTGGCTCTTTCCTCCCTCTAGAATACAGCATACGTTTTGAATTCTGATATACACACTGCTTAGTGATCAGGATAAATTTTTCTGATGATACCAAAAAGTGAGACTCAGGTCCAATGCAAGAATCTTGCAAATCAGTGTGCGTTTGACAAAATGAGTCTGTAGAATTAAGGAAGATGAAGGGTGGGGAATGAGTGGACATGTTTTCATCTGACCATTGAAAAGATAGCTTCAGATGTTGTTTTACAACTGTTATGCAGGGCCTATTCCTGGCTTTATCTTCGCCTCATTGTGTTCACTCATTTCCTTTATCATTGCATAGCATGTACAGCTGATGTTTTCCTGTAAAATGTCTGCCCTGTGTGATGAATCTTTTATATTCTCACATCTCCCCACTACAGACTTGGACATGATCCTCATCATTCCCTCCTGCATGAGTCATGGCAACAGCTGAGGACCGCCGTTCTGACTCAGCTGCCCCCTGAGCATCACCATTCTCACCCTCTCCAGAGGAACCCCATATGCCAGATCCACAGCCATTTACAACCTGGCCCACGCCTTTCTGAAACTTTGATTTTTTTATTGCACCACAACTTTAATCTTTTGTTCTTGTACTTGGACCTGCTTTGACCATTTCCAAACACACCATGCTCTTTCAGCCCTCATTCCTCATTCCTGCCATTTAGCAAATGTGGAACTCCCTTCCCACTACCCACAGTCCCTCAAGTCCCATATCCTTAACTTCCACTGCTCTTTCAAAACTCCAGGAACAGCAATTTTCAAACTTTCTGGCTAAGGATCCCTTTACATACAAAAGAAATTATTAAGGACCCCGAAGAGTTTTTATTTTATGGACTATACCTATCAATTTATTATAATATAAATTAAAAATATTCAGTGCTTGGCCAGCATGGCTCAGTGGTTGAGCATCAACCTATGAACCAAGAGGTTATGGTTCAATTGCTAATCAGGGCACATGCCCAGGTTGCAGGCTCAATCCCCAGTAGGGGGTGTGCGGGAGGCAGCTGATCAGTGATTCTCTCATCATTGATGTTCCTCTCTCTCTCTTTCTCTCTTTCTCCCCCCCCCACCTTCCTCTCTAAATATATATATATATATATATATATATATATATATATATATATATACTAGAGGCCTGGTGCACAAAAATTTGTGCACGGTGTTGGGGGGATCCCTCAGCCTGGCCTGTGCCCTCTCACAGTCCGGGATTCCTCAGGGGACGTCCCACTGACAGCTTAGGCCTGCTCCCTGTGGGGAACGGGCCTAAGCCACAGTCTGGCATCCCTCTGCAGGAGGCAACCAGACGGGCAGATCAGGGGACAGTGCCAGCCCCGCCCCCATCGCCCCTCTGCCACCACTGGTCACCACCCCCCACCCCCATCGCCATTTCCTCCCTCTGCCCACTGGTGCCACCTGCTCTCCCGCCCTGCCCCCTGACGACTGGTCATTCCACCATTCGGTTGATTTGCATATTACATTTTTATTATATAGGATATAGAAATATATATATATATATATATATATATATATATATATATATATATATAGTAATTATTTCCCCCACCAAAAAAAAAAAAAAACAACATAAGAAAAAATAACTATCTTCCAAGATGGAAAAAAAAGTGTAGCAATGCTTTACATTTTTTAAAAAAATATGTATTTTATTGATTTTTTTTACAGAGAGGAAGGGAGAGGGATAGAGAACTAGAAACATCAATGAGAGAGAAACATCGATCAGCTGCCTCCTGCACACTCCCCACTGGGTATGTGCCCACAACCAAGGTACATGCTCTTGACCGGAATCGAACCTGGGACCCTTGAGTCTGCAGGCCGACACTCTATCCACTGAGCCAACCCGGTTAGGGCAATGCTTTACATTCTTGCAAATCTTTTTAAATATCTGACTTACTAGAAGACAGTGCGATTCTCATAACTGCTTATGCATCAAATCTTCTATGATAGGTTGTTTGGGTTGAAGCATATACAGAAAATCCAGCCTCACAGAGATTGTATTGGGTTCAGAGAGGAGAATTTTAATGGTCTTTTCAGATAAGTGTGAACATTCCTTTTTCATACTATCCAAAACTGAAAAAGTCAGTTTCTCAAAAGGTAACTGCAATATGGAATCTGAAACCTTATTAGTAAACTGTCATATTCTTTTATATTAAAATGTATTGGTCTATCTTGTACTTTGAATGGATATTTTATCTATTTATAATTTTATTGCATTAAACATTGACCATTTAGAAAATATTGGTTCATGGAGTTACACAGAATTTCCAAATATTCACGCATTTCATTAAAATATGTATGTATGTATTTATATTTTAAAATCCCCATACATTCATATCACCATCAATTGCATCAAAAAAGCCTTCAAGAATTGAGAAACTGTCAAGCTTATGGTGATGAATACAAGTTTACCAGAATTCTACCTTTTACTTGAAAGCTCAAATTTTCTAATTGGTAACAAAAATGTCAGTTGCTTTCTTTAAAGTGATAGGCTTACTTTGTTCATTCCCAAGAAAATGTTTGGCAAATACCCAATTCTAAACAACTATAGTTTATCTGTCAGTCATTGTGGTAGGCAGAAAAAAAGTGCCCTCCCTGCACCAAAGATATACTCACTTCCAATCTCTAGGACCTGTGGATATTATTTTATATAGTAAAAGTTGTGATTACGTTAAGGATCATGAGAAGAGGGTTATCTAGATAGGCCCTAAGTTCAATGACAAGTCTCTCTTTTTTTCAAGAAAAACAATTTTAAATATAATGTTACATGCAATAAAAAATATTTCAAGAAAAATGATTTTAAAGATAATTATGTTACATGCAATAAACATTAATATTTCAAGAATACTATTTTAAATATAATAATATTACATGCAAAACTGTATTAACATAGTATATCACAAAAGTAGTAGGAAATATTTAAAATCTGCAAACAACAGGATTACTTCTGTTATATTCTAAAATATTCTTTCCCTCTGGCTCTATCTTCTTTTTTAATCCTCACCTGAGGGTGTGTGTGTGTGTGTGTGTGTGTGTGTGTGTGTGTGTGTGTGTGAATTGATTTTTGATTTTTAGAGAGAGAGGAAGGGAGAGGGAGAGAGAAACACCCATGTGAGAGAGAAATATTCTATTAGTTGCCTCCTGTATGCACCCCAACTGGGGGATCTAACCAACAAACTTTGCCCTTCAGTGCACAGAACAATGCTCCAACCAACTGAGCTACACTGGCCAGAGAGTGACAAGTTTCTTGTAAGAGAGAGCAAGAGAGGGATTTGAAAGAGAAGAAGAGAAAACAGAGACACAAAGAGACGATCTCAATGTGAAGATGGAGGTGGAGACTGAAGTGATGCTGGGAAGAGCCAAGGAACTCCAAGGCATGCCAATCAAGACATGCCACCAGAAGCTAGAAGAGGCAAAGAACTGATTCCCCTCCAGAAAGAGTATGGCCCTGCCAACACCATAATTTTGGACTTCTGGCTTCGAGCACTGCAAGAAAATAAGTTCCATTTGTTTTACGCCACCAAGGCTATAGTCATTTGTTAAGCCAGCCCTAGGGAAGGAATCCAGTCATTCTTGCAGGTAAAAGTTGGTGTTGCATGAAAAAGGCTGCCAGTATAGCTGGCCACTTAATCACACAAGTACTTTTCCTCAAGATGGTCATAAAGTATATTTCAATATGAAACGAGTGCCTTATGCACACTTCTCATTTCATCCTTCAAGATACTTCAGCCCTACTGGCATGGCTCAGTGGTTGAGCATCGACCTATTAATCAACAGGTCACAGTTTGATTCCCAGTCAGGGCACATGCCCAGGTTGCAGGCTCCATCCCCAGTGGAGAGCATACAGGAGGTAGCCAATCAATGATTCTCTCTCATCATTGATGCTTCTATCTTTCCCTCTCCCTTCCTCTCTGAAATGAATAAAAATATATTTTAAAGAATAAATAGAGTTAAAAATATTTTAAAGATATGCATTCAAGAATTAAGAGTTAATAAAATTATACATTTATAATGCTTCTTCAAGGACACTCTTAATTGAAGCTGCCATTTTTTTATACTAGGAGCAAGTGGCAGTAAAGAACACTGTGACTACTGGTATGGTGGGGGCTGCCACCTAGGTCCATGCTAAGGCACCAGAGTTGTACCTACTCTCACTTGGTCTCACAGGTGCAAAATCAACACAGAAGAAAGAAAGACAAATAACATTTTTAGCATTATTATGAAAATTGTTCTGACCCAAAGATTCCCTAAAAGTGTCATGGGGCCTCCAGGGCATTTGGCCTAAAATTTGGTGGACTGCTGAAGCAAATAGAGCCAGGGCTAATCGTGAAATGTAGGTGGTGGGTATATTGGTGTTCACTGTACTAGTCTTCACATTTTTCTATTTTTATAATAAAATGTGTGTGTGTGTGAGAGAGAGAGAGAGAGAGAGAGAGAGAGAGAGAGAGGGAGAGAGAGAGAGAGGGAGAGAGAGAGAGAGGGAGAGAGAGAGAGAGAGAGAGAGAGAGAGAGAGAGAGAGAGAGAGAGAGGGAGAGAGAGAGAGGGGGAGAGAGAGAGAGAGAGAGAGAAATAAAATGTTAGCTCACTTTGTGTTGCCAAAACTGAAGGGTGCAATTGCCATTCTTGCCCTGTTGTGTTCTGGCTCTGGGCCCCCTGTACAGCCTCTTCTCCTGTCCTCCAACCACTCTAATCACCTAATGACCTACAAACACAAGATTGCTGGGATTCAGCCCATGTGCCACCATCTTCTCTGTCCCCACACTTCTTCCCATGTAATTTCCTAAGCAAGAATGCTACTCTCTCCACTTCCTCCCTTCTTTATCCTTCAGGAAAATGCAATACAGTCTTCAAGTTAGGGCTCTAATACTTCCTCCCTGGAGGAATCTTCCCTCAGATTGACTGCAGGGCTTCTATTTGTAGAGCTGGATTAAAAAGCAGGGCAGCTGGGCATCTGCTCAGGACACCAGCACCCATGGGATGCTAAAACATCACAGGAATAAAATTGGATGGTTAATGCCAGTTAACTCAAGTTTCTACAGGCAACTGTTTGTATTACAGGTGAAACAGAAATTAATAACGACTGGTGAAGTACACAGTGATCCAAACAGAACCATTCTACTAGCTCACCGACCTGTCTCTCATCAGCACTTTTGCCTTGGACATGAGAAGTTACTTGAAACCGACACAGCCATTTCCGAAGTCATAGCTAGAACTTGCAAAAACTCTGACCCACAGGAACAGGTTGATCATATTACTATATACATCTTAAGCACTTTAATATGCCTCCCCAAAAGTTGCCTGGCTTCAAAAACTGCAGATCCAAAAAAGGTTAACTTGTCCTGAGGTGGTGTACATCATGAATCTTGTATTCTGAACAAAAAAGAAAAAGGTAAACAGTTTTTGTTAATAGAGAATCGTTTTCTCTACATCCACATCAATTATAGGTTGAACATACATTGGAGGAGTATCAGTTTGAAGAATGTCAAATGCTTAGCCTGCCTGGGATACCCATGTATTTTCAGCCAGTCCTGCCTTCTTCCTCTTACTTCACCCATCCTTCAATCATAGCATGATTTCATTGCAACTTAATTATTTGGATTTCCATTCCCCCAGATAACTACAAGCTCCTCGAAGGCAGGAACTGTCTATCTTTGTGTCCCAGGTTGTAGCCCAGTGCCTGGTACCTAGGACATGCCCAATAGCTATTTGTTAATTAAGTGAGTACATAATGGTAGGAAAGGCCTTGGCACATTAAAAAATTCAGGCATCCATTATACAAATTCGTCCAAAGTACCTGCACTGATAATAGAAGCTGAGGTCCCAAGGAAAAAATCCAACTCCTTTGGTGATCCACTCAATCAATCAAGTATTTGTTGAATGACAAACACCAGCACCTCTCCAGCCTCAGAGCTCAATGCTGGGGGAACGCAGAACAAAGCAAGGTCCCTGCCCTCTGCAGTGAATAATGCCAACTCTGCAGACAACCATGAAACAATTCGAGAAAGATTGAGCTTGTGGAGTTCCATAAAACAAAAGCTGGCGGAGACCCTTCAGGGGAGCCAGAGTTTGAATGAAGGATGCTACAGAAACCTGCTCCTTTATTCCCCAACAATTGGATGCACACAATGGAACTGGGGAATCTGAGGCCCAGATTTCCAAGCAAGCTAATCCATGCAGTACGTGACAAAGAAAAATTTTAGGTTAACAAGAAAGGAAAGAATTCTAAACAGCATCTATATATTCAAGAAACAGAATTTAAAAGAACTAAACCTTTTCTGTGTAACCCATGGCCCAATCAATTGTTTTTTCTCATCCTAAGGTAAATTTACCATTCACCACACCCAGGAGAGATTCACAATAATAAAAACCACATTTTGTCAAGTCATTTTATATTTGTTTACTAATTTAATCCTCACAGCATCTCTAATCACAGCAGTCCTTAGACCTGGCAACCGAGGTCCCTCTTCTGAGCCCCACACTCTGGAGACCCCATTCTCCTTCTCCCCCAGCTATGCCCTTCCCAGGGATGGAGAGGCCAAGGCGATGGGCCACCCAGAGTCAGCACCCCATCCATTACTAACATGGTCGCCAGATGTAGCAAATACAGGGTATCCAATTACATTTGAATTTCGGATAAACAGTGAGTCATTTTTTTTAAATAATATTCCATACTTTATATACAGGGTGGGGCAAAAGTAGGTTTATTGTTGTTCATATGGAAAATAATATAATAATAAATAAATAATGATACAAGAATAAACTCTGTTTTGTGCACTCACAACTGTAAACCTACTTTTGCCCCACCCTGTATATATAACATATATATAATGTCCCATACTTTATATATATAAAGTTATAAATACATAGATATAGATGTGTGTATATATAACTCTCTTCCCCTCACTCCAAAGGATAAAATTAACTCCAATTAGGGAACATCTATCCCTTACTAGTCTGTCTCATTCTTCTCCCTGAAACTATATCAAAAATCAAAATACTTAAATAAATAAGAATCTTAAAAGTTAGGATGTTAGTTACAAATCAATAAGAAAAATACAAAAGACCCCCCAGTAGGTCAGGCTATCCTTCATAGTATTCACAAACACACAAATAGGCAAAAGGGCATTTAAACAAAGCACAAACTCATTGTTATTCAAATAAATGGCAATTGCTTTTCCTTTAAAATTGTAAAAAAGAAAAACATTTAAACATATAAGACATGGTTTTGGCAACAGTGCATTGAAATGGGCATTCTCGTGTGCTGCCAAAGGAAGTGTAAGCTTGAAGGATGTCTCTGGAGAGAAATTTGTCCATTAATATCCAGAGCCTTGAAAACATTTATATTTTCTGACCTAGCAACTCCATTTATAAAAATTTCTCGTGAGAATACATCAGATAAGCACTTGAGAGTTTTTACAGCTGCACTATTAAAAAAAAAAGGAAGAAAAAAGTGTAAAACAAATACATGCTTAACAATAGGAGGATGAGTAAGTAAAATTTTAAATATGCATATAGGAAAAAATGTTGTCGTTGGAAATCAAGTTTTCAAGAGAATTCCCAACATAAAAAAATATTGTGTTAATTGGAATAGGCTAGGTTATGATGTAGTAACAACTTCAAAATCTCAGTAGCTTAGCACAACAAAGAAATTTTCCTCCTCACAGACCACATCCAAATGAGATTAGGCAGCAGGGAGAGGGAGGCTCTCTCGGGCCCCAGACTCTCAGAGGAACATATGATGACTGTCTTAGCAGGGAAAGAGACCATTGGATAGCCCCGCACAGCATTACATGTTCAGTCCAGAAATGACACACCTTAGTCATAGCTCCAACCACCTGCAAGATCAGTGAAAAAATGTAATCCTACTATGTGTCCAGGAGAGGTGAGTCAGGTGCAGGCAGCACTAAAAGTTTCTACCATTTTACTTATGATATAATAGTAAACTAAGAAGAGTGGAATACAAAATTGCATACTTAACACAATCCAATTTTAAAGAAGTATTTATGATACTCTCATATTTGTATGTATAAATGAAGGAAACCCACTGTATAATAATACAGAGATCTGGATTGTGAAATTATAGATGACTCTTATTTTCTTCTTTAAACATGTGTGAATTGTCCAATTTTTCTACCAAGAACACATTAATTGCAATTAAGGGGGAAACAAGTTTTATGTCTCAGTATTACTCATGCTATCCTGGGTTTTCTTGCCTTCAGAAAACAAATTTCTCTTCTCCCTGGTTCAGCAATTTTTTCCCAAGTCTCAGCTCCATCCATAAAATGGGAATCATGTTACTTGCTCTTCTTCTACCCATAAGGGAACTAAATGAGAAGTAACCAATAAAGGTTCATTTGTTTGAACAGTTGATTCAACATTATTTGAATCAAAAAAAGACATTTGTGTGTGGGGGGAAATACGCTCATTAGACATAAAACATTACAATGCTCCCTTCAGAACTGGTAACTAAATTGGGTCCCTCTGCAGAAGAGATTAGATAACATCTTGCTGCCAAAAAAATGTGCCCAACTCACTTGACTAATCCCTAAGGAAATATGAACCTTACCAAGTAGTTCCAACTTACAGGGAGAGAAAACAGCTCAGAATATTCACTCTCACAAATGAATCTAGGTGAATGGGTTTTATCTCTTGGTTACCAAGTTCATTGTTTCTATCCCTGAGTCTCCCTGGCTAATTTGTGCTCCAGGAGCTTTTGCCTCTCTCTGAATCTTTATTGTTCACGTGGCCTGTATCAGACAACTAACCCAAAATTATTGAACACCATATTTCAAAGACCAATTTCCAGGGTCAGGACTTATTACCCTACTAAGGAAGGGACCCTCTTAGCTCCTCTCACTCTTGTTTTTGTGTGTTACGGTGGTCTGGATCAGCACCAACATAGCTCAGCTCTGCTGGATAAAGACGTATCAGGTTTACCTCAGCCCTTCAGGGGGAAAAGTAAGTGGTGGGTATGATCCTGGTCCCCTCCTCAAAATGCACCTAACACAATGTCTTTGTGCTCATGCCTCTCCACTCACACAGATTACAAATGGGAGCAGAACACAGCATAACCCTCAGGAACCAAATTGAGATTGTATTACCAAAAAAAATCTCATGTTCTACTTATTTAAAGAGAAAAGACATAGTTTACGAGCCTGTCATCCCACCACCTTCCAGTGAAGAGTGAAAAGAAAATGCAACTGAAGGAAACCCCAGTACATCAGGGACAGATGGAAGGCTAGCGTTCGGGTCTTTTCATTTTTAATATGCTCCACTGGCCAAAGGTCTCCATCAATGTGAGGAGAAATTAATTAGTGGCAGCATCACCACTGTAGCATAGTTTAATTGCTGATATGACAGGGATGGGAAGAAAAGGCAAAAGAAGGGGATTATCACAAAACAGATGAAGTTTTAATTAATGGTGCCTTGAGATGTCATTTCTTCTGTGACAAAGTAAGAATGACCCCTTGACAGGTAACTGATCCAAGTCTTCATTCACCATACAACAACAATGCTTGCTTTACCCATATGGTTCCTGACTTGAAGGGGAGCCATGGAGAAAAATGTTGAGGTGACAGGAACATTCTCTGAGCCTCACCATGTACCAGAAACACAGAGCCCAGGCGGGGCCTCGCTGGGTGATATGTGGGCACAGTGTGCAGTCTTACCAATGCATTCACATTGACCTCGGGCTGTGCAAAATCATGCATTTTTTGACACATGAACCACGGTCTTACATTTTAAATGATTACGAGCCCCTCTTGACTTCTTAGCTGCAAGTACGAGATTTAATCATAACGTTTGGCTCTGTGATTTATGGACATCATAAATCACATTGTGTTTTTAGTCTAGTAGTGTCTGTCACAGTGCTAAGAGAACAGAGCAACTGGCATCTTAGGAACAGATAAAACCAAGACTGACTATAAAGGTATTTGGGAGCAAATGACTTCCCGGGAGCTGGAAGAAATGGTCCTAGCCACAAATATTTCATCATTTCTTTTTCATTGGGGGTTGGGCAGGAGCTGTTATTTTGGTCTTTCTCCACCACCATTCTATCCACTCTCCCCAACCAAACATCAGCACCAGTCACCACCTCCTCTCTTGATGGGGTCACAGCACCACATATGAAATCAGCATCACTCTGTTTTTGCCTGCATAAAATATTATTACTCTCCAAAGGTGGGAGGAAAACTGGTGAAAGGCAGGACTGTTTTATATTGCCTCCTGGTCCTATATTGTTTTGGGAACTCAGGGCGGGGGGGGAATTCCAAGTTCACTCAGTTAATCAAGTAGTATGTACTTGAGCTGTCTCTGAGCCCTAAACCAACTATTATTCAGTATCCAGTCCTCTCTGCCATGCTATGTTGCTTCATTTGTTTCTGATCTCCAGTACACCAATAACTTATTTTTTCTAGATCTCTGCAACTGTTGGATTCATCTAATATATAAATAAAGCCAACTACCTTAATGCCATCTAATATATATATAAAGCCAACTACCTTAATGCCATCATGACCAGAATGACCAGAGACCAGAACACCATGGCCTCTCGCCCATGGTGGCCCCACCCTTCAGGGAGCAGTTAGGGTCGCCCCTAGGCAACAAGATAGGGTGCGAGTTTGATTGAGGGAAAGTCAAAGAAATAAGGAGGAAGGTCTTAAGGGTCTTCGGGGTAGGTTTGGAGTGTTCTGGGGAAGGAAGAGGAAGATCAGAGTGGAAAATGACTCAGCACAGTACCTTTCTCATTGCGAGCCAGGACGGTGCCAGTTGTGGACTGAATGGGCGGTTGTTTCATGAGTGCGCTTGGGACCGACATGTTCATGGCAGCAGTAGTGCTCCCAAAACTTCACTGATTCCAAATAGTCAACAGCTATCAACGCCAAACAGAAAAATCCTCTCCAACTAGAGGCCCTGGCTATTGCAACGTGACTGAAGGAAACACCACTTAAGGAGGAGCTAGAAAAACTGGAAGTATGTAACCAGAGGATTGTGGGATTGTGGAGGATGCCTGGGCACCTACTGCTAGAACGTGAGCCTGTTATTGTGCATATACATAGTTAGCCCTATAGTCCTCAGTCTTGCAGTATTTGGACGTGACTTCTGGCGGGAAGTTATTTCAATTGAGGTTTGCTGTTCCCTTGTGGCGAGGAAAATCAGAATTAAAGGTTTCATTTGTTACCTTGTTTTGAAGCGGAGGAAAACGGGATAGTGACGAATAATAAACTTTATGAGATAGTGAAGGGCAGTTTGTCCAGACTGTTGAGAGCTCCGAATTAGAGTTTAATTGGGATAGAAATCCTGCAAATAGCACCTGATGCCTGAAATCTGAGCACTCTACTTTTAGATTTCCCAGTTCAAATTTTTAGAGACCCTCCTCCCCGATTAGAACATTCCTGGTTGGAAAGTGTTTGTTTAGAAGCCCATAAGTATTAAGTATTTGCTGTGTTTACCATGCTTAGCTCTCTGAAAGGAATATGAAACAATGTTAAATGCCTCATGTTCTCAAGAAGCTTGAATTTTAAAATAAAAAATAAAGAAGAAATATAAATCTTAAAATTTTTTTAAAAAGAAGCTTGAGTTTTAGGGGCAAAATCAGGCAGGCAGGTGAGTGGTTAGGAGCCAGCAGTCCCAGATTGTGAGAGGGATGTCCAACTGCTGGTTTAGTCCCGATCCATGGGCAGTCAGACATCCTCCGAAAGGTCCCGGATTGCAAGAGGGTGCAGGCTAGGGACTCCCCTCCCATGCATGAATTTTTGCACTGGGCCTCTAGTGTTTAACCTTTTGTACTCGGATGTTGAGTGTGACTCGACACTGTTAGCATTAGAATAAAGGAATTGAGAAAAAAGCAAGTGAGTGCAAAGGGTTAATAATCCAGATAAAGTTTGCTTACTGTAATTGTCTGTTAGGGCTGCCAAAACCAAATGCCACTAACTAGGTGTCTTAAACAACAGAAATTCTATTTCCTCACATTTCTTTTCAGCTCTAGACACTGGAAGTCCAAGATCACAGTGAGGGCAAGGTTAGTTTCTACTCTCTCCTTGGCCTGCAGATGTCCGTCTTCTCCTGGTATCCTCACCTAGTCATGCATTGTTGTGTGTGTCTGTGTCCTAACCTCCTCTTCTTATAAAACAGCAGACATATTGGATTAGGGCTCACCTACATGATTTCATTTTATTTTAACTATCTCTTTAAAGGCCCTGTCTCCAAACAAGGTCACATTCTGAGCAGGAGGACTCAACATATAAATTGGGGTCGGGGAGGACACAATTCAGCCCATAACATTTCTTTTCTCCTAGCATCACCTGAGGTCAACATATACATATATACACACGCGCACGCACACACACACACACATTCACACACATTGCATTTTTGTATAACTTACTCAGATATTCTTATTCCAACTATTATGGTGGGAGCTGGGAAGATGCAGTAAGAACCCAGTTTTCTGTGGCTTCAAAGAGTCTCATTGGTGTACACCAAACCATGTTCAGTAATTGCTCCCTTTCTCAAGGACTCACACATTCCTTCTTCGGGTGTGGAGGGCAGCACAGTGTCCTCCTGGCAATGGAAGAAAGGCCTGGGTCACACTCTCCTCTGGTTGCAGCTTCTCCTGCCTGAGCCAAGGTATGGACCTCTGCCATCGCTGCTGTGGTTGCTGAAGCGCCCCAGGCCAGTGACTCAACGTCTGTTCTGGAGGGGACCACATACAGTCGTTGCTCCCAGGAACCTCAGCCTCCCTAGCCCCTTCTGATGAGGCTCTCCCCCAGCTCTCACTGGCCTCACAAGTGCCCCATCATCTGGCTACAACTCCCTTTTGTTCCTCAACTCCAGCAATCACCATTATAGCCTCTCCTTCACCTTCCCCTCTGCAGGCAAGCTCACTGAGCCAGTCCCTCAGCTCCCACCGAAACACCTGATGGCAGCAGCATGAGGGCCGAGCACCATGTGCCCTTTCCTTCTCCGCAGGGCTGGCCCCCTCAGCCTGGGGCACCACGGGAGGTGACCTCCTTTAGAATCCTGAATGTGGAGTGAGAATCCAGGCCCCTCTATGTCTACTCCCCCTCCGCTTGCCCGGGATGTATTTACTACCTACCACTTCTTCACCTCACACATTCTTCCCTTCACCAAGAGGTCTGAACTCTGAAGAAAGAACTAGAACATATCTGCTTTTCCCTTTCTCTCCCTGTCTCCTCAGCCCTACCTCCCTGATCTAGAAGGATCTTCTATTTCCAGCTATTTGGGAACTTTCCTTATGTCATATTCTCTCTCCTTTACCTCATGACTCAAAATAGTAACACTTTATCCCAGGCCTCCCAGGGTTACTCTTCATATACAGATGGAAGCTTTGGGGAATTGGGAAATCGCTCTTCTCTCTCAGCAAAGCATGGATTTGAAGACTCTCTCTCACTTTTCACATAACAAATCTAGCATGAAGCCCAAAGCTAAGCCAAGACTCTTTATTCTGGGTGGTATCCCCACTTCCCCTGATTTGATAGATTCAGTGCCAGGACAACCTGATAGCAAAGAACGAAAATATTTTGTTATGTTGAGAATACAGTTCCTGCTGCACTAGCAACTGTGAAACAAATATTCTAGTACAGAATAAGCTGACTAGTATTATAAACATTTATTGATCTGGTTAGCACTGGCATTATTTACATAGTAGATGGACAACTAGGGAGGCAATGGAGAGAGTCATCAAACCTATACTAATAAAAGGGTAATATGCTAATTAGACAGGACATCTTCCTGACAAAGTTGGGCCCGGAGAAGCCCCCCAGGGTTCCAGGCACCTGTGGCCAGCCCAGGTGAAGCCGCCCATAGTCCCAGGTGCCTGTGGCTGCAGCAGACCTGGGCAAAGCCAGCCCGGGTCCCAGGTGCCTGCAGCCAGCCAGAGGGAGGGAAGCCCAGGACCCAGGTGTGGGGGCCGAGGCAGAGATGGTTAGGGGCAATCAGGCCGGCAGGGGAGCAGTTAGGGGCGATCAGGCCAGTAGGCAGAGGTGGTTAGGGGCAATCAGGCAGGCAGGCAGGCAGAGGTGGTTAGGAGTGATCAGGAAGGCAGGCAGAGGAGTTAGGGGTGCTCAGGCAGGCAGGCAAACGATTAGGAGGCAGTGGTCCCGGATTGTGAGAGGGATGTCCAACTGCCAGTTTAGGCCCGATCCTTGTGGACATCCCCTGAGGGGTCCTGGATTGGAGAGGGTGCAGGCCGGGCTGAGGGACCCCACCCCCCAGTGCATGAATTTCATGCACCAGGCCTCTAGTCTATAATAATAAAAGTGTAATATGCAAATCAACTGAATGACTGTCCGGAGTCCTTCTGGATGACCTTCCTGACGAAGCCAGGGCTGCAGCTGCGGGATCGAGGCAGCCACCGTGGCTGCAAGAAAGGGATTGAGGCAGCCTCCACAGCTGCAAAGGCCTACTCTTACACAAATTTCATGCATCGGGCCTCTAGTACATTCAATAAGAATTCACTGGCACCAACCTTTTTCGGGTCCAGAGTCAGAAACCATTGGCATCCAAAGAACTAAGTCAACAATAATAACAGCCATTATCTTCCCAGGAATATGAAGGTGTCCATTCTCCTTACTATTTGCACATATCTCATTTGGGACCACGAAGGGCTATGGAAACTGGAAGAAGAAACCCCTTGGAAAACTTCCAGTGTAGATGGATCGGATTGTTTGGGTTCCTGATAACTACATTAAAACAGAAACCCTGACTTGGAAGCAATACTACCTGGTGGTTAACGTGGGGACTAGTCAGACTGCTTGGCTTCATGTCCTGACTCCCTCTCTTACTACTTATCCCACTCCAACCAAGTTACTAAACTTCTCTACGTCTGTCTCCTCATCTGTAAAATGAAGGTTATAAAAGACCTATGTTCACAGTGTTGTTGCAAAGCTTATAGGAAGAGTTAATGCAAGTAAAATGCGAGAACAGTACTTGACACATAGTAGACTCTCAGTAAATGGTAGTATTGTTATTACTATCAGGCTATGGGAAAGTGATTATTACGAAAAATATTAATAGCCAAAATTTATTGAGTGCTTATAATATGCCAGGCCATGTTATAAATTCCTTACATGTGTAACAGGAGCTTAAAATTATTATTATAAGAATATTTTAAAGCCCTTTTTCCATCCCTTCCTACATCTGACCAGCCCACTTCCACCAGTAAAATTCTGACTTGATTCACTTGGCATTTCCCCATATCCTCAGTTCGTGAGCCTTAATCTATGGATTGAGGGAAAATACTAGAAGTCTGAGAGGTAAGGAGATTTATATTAGAAATGGAGAAAATGGCTGTCAGAAAAAAGAATAGCTCCAAGAAAGCATGGCAGAAAGAGCATGTGAAGTTTTAGTTGGCAGTTGGGAATGGAATAAAGAAAGATTTCAAGCACAGCTATTCTGTTGAAAGTGGGCACATTGAAGGCAGACAATGTTTATAAAGTTTCGATATTTACTACACATGTACTATCCTCTTGGAATTTTCTTAAAATAACACACAAATTGCTTTTGATTGAGTTTCTCTGTTGACTTGTTTTTTCTCTGAATGTGATTCTAAGCTAGGACAGAATCACATGGGAACCCACCTTTATGCAGGCTGTACACACAATCTTCCATTTGATCCTCACAGCAGTCTTGTGAGTTGGATACTATTATTCTTTATTTGAAAAAACAAAAACAAAAACAAAAAACCTGAAGCTTAAAGAGATAACTTGCCCACAGTCACACAGAAAGCACCAGAGCTTGAATTCATATCTAAGTAGTTTGACCTCAGAGCCTGCACACTAACCACTGTGCTCTACTAATCAATTATTATTCCTTTAGCCTGCATTAATTCAGGCTTCCTCAACTATCCTCCTGAGGTAGTTATCTAAGGAAACTAATGCCAGTTTTCTTCCCAATGAATAGAAGTGTTTCCTTTCAATTAAAAATCAAAATCAGAGTGTATAAGTGTATATATCTTTTAACTTTATTAAGTGTTCACATTGTTTAAAATTCAAAAGGTACAAATGATATAAAGCAAAGTCTGCCTCCTAACCTTGTTCCCCTAGCCATCTGGTTTCCCTTCCCAGAGGCAAACAATCAACTTCTATTGTATATTTTCAGATAAAAACATTACAAACAAGTACATTTTCTTGTGTTCTTTTTTTTCAATATTAGGTATATGTGTACTTAGTTTTTATTTATCAATATTAGAAACCATCTTGGAAGTCATTCTGTTTTGGTGTATAACAAGTGTCCTCATTTTTCTTTATAGCTAAAAATAATCCACTGGTATGCACTATCATTTATTTAACAGATTCCCAACCTGCTGGATATTAGAATATTTCTAAATGTGTGTTATTGTAAGTGATATGACAATGAATACCTTGTACATAATGGCATTTTACATGTTAGTATATCCATAGGATACATTCCCAGAAATAGAATTGCAAAGTCAAAAACCATGTGCCTATGTATTTTTAATAGATACTCCCAAATTGCCCTGCATAGATTATTTTTAACAAAGTACATACCTATCAGCAATGTATAAGATTGTTTATTTTCTCTCACCCTCTCCAATACAGTGGATTATTAAACTTTCTGGTCCTTGCCCATTTGATAGATGAAAATGGAAAATCCATTTCTTCTCTTGCCTCAGGTTACTAGAGTTTAAATTATAACTTGCTGCCCACAAACCCGTTTATTCATTCATTTAAATAGCACAAGGCATTCCCCACATGCAAGGCTCTATCGTAGTCACCCCTTTGCCATAAAGCAGAACCTCTCTCCAAAATCATGTTAGCTCAAGATTCCTCCGGATGGCTGGGAATTTGAGTGACTCCTGATATCATCATTGTAGAATAATAGAATAATAATAGGGATTTGGAAGGAGAAAATAAACAATATTCTTGTCCCAATTTTCTCCCAGTCCCCACCCCACCAGCTTCAAGTTGAGACCAATCAGGAGACAGCCATAGGAGTCAGGCAGATGGAGATGAAAGAATCTGCTTTGTGTATCTGATAAAGCCGATTGGGATCTAAAGCTTAGACCAGGAAACAGATGGATTTTCTCATATCTGCCCTGAAACACCCCACACACACACACTTTCCCACCGCAAAAAGCCACAATTAAATCCACACACCCAGTCACAGACAGGCCTGCACAGGGGCAGGCGTCCGCAGGAATAACCACTTATTATAGAGCCTTGGAGAAGCGTGAGTTTCCTGAGGACAGCCGAGCCCACAGGAGCCTGCAGAAGGACTGAGCCATGTGGTCCACTCAACCCGACCACCACATGTGTTCCATGTAGTCACAGAAACGTCCCTCCCTATAGCTTTAACTCCTGAGACAAGGAAGTTCTCACCTCTCTATACAAATGTAAGAAAGGAGGATAAGAATACTCCAATAATTGTTTAACCTTCAGGGATGAGGTTATCAAGAAAATTGGATCTTTCTGGGGGAAAAACGTTTTACATGTGAGAAGAGTGAAGAATGTATTGTTACCTTATTCAACAAATATTGATTGAGGATTTACCTTGTTCCAGGCTCTGTGCTAGGATCCAGGACTATGAAGACAAATAAAATTCAGATACCACCTTCTACAGAATTGATATTGTATAAAAATGGTAACAACATAAATTATTTTACACAAACTCTCATTGAAACGTGGGAAATGGAACAGACAGGCTTTACTGAGAAGGTGCCTTGAGCTAGGAAGAGTGAGTTGGGCAGGGAACAGTCTTGTACTTAATGTTATTTTGCATAAGGGGTTTGTGGGTGGGGCATGAGGGAAGGCCATATCAGAAAAAATAGCAGCTATAAAAGTAGAGAATGAAATTGGGTTGTGCTTGTGTCATGGAAAATATTCTGTGTGGATGGAGACCTATGTAAAGGGGGCGTGAGGTGCATAGGTGATGGAAGGTGAGGCTGGGGAGGTATCCGGGGCCAGATTGAGAAGCCTATGTAAGCCCCACTCAGGAGCTTGTGCTTGATCCTTAGGCAAGGAAAACTGACATGATTCTATTTATTTCAGAATGATCACTCTGACCACAAATGAGGAAGATGAATTGGAGAGAGTTAGGGACAAAATTAGCACAGTTATGATAAGGAAAAGTAAAGAGATTTAGCAAACATTTCATAGGTGGAATGATCAAGACATGGTTATTGACTGCACATGAGAAATGAGTGAGAGGAAGTCCAGGGCAAGTAGGTGTGCTCTGTTTGAATGGTGGGGGTGTAACTGATACTGGGAGCGAGAGAAGAGCAGTTCTGAGGGATAAGAAAATGAGTTCAGTTTTGGATGTTGTGTTAGAGTTGCCTGAAAGACACCTGGTAGTGATGTGTCCAGCAGGTGCCTGGGAATAAAAGTCTGAGCTCAGGAAAGAAGTCAGGGTGTAGACAGACTTGGCAGCTATTGGTAAGGGGCACAGGGGAAGCTATGGGAATGCTATAACAGCAATGTGCTGAGAAAGCAATGAGGCAGATGAGAGAAGCTGGGTGGTGCAGAGAAATGAGATGGGGATCTGGAACAGAAAAGAGGTCATTTCCCTGGGCAGTGAGGGGGTTTGAGAGATAAGAAGGAGGAACAACCCTTCAACAAATCAGGGAGGGGATCAAATTCTGCCTCCGGCTAGATGCTCAAGGCCACACAGCATGTTTCGAGGGGGGCAGTTTCCTTATCCATGCTTGACTTATAACGTTCCCTTCTCTAAGGCTTCCTGAAACACTGGGTGAAGGAGGGAAGGATGAGGACACTGGCCGATGGCCTTTTGCAGAGCTCTCATGAAAAGCTTCTGCTTGTTTGCCAGAGAACAAGCAACGAGTGACAGAGCAGGGTAGCTCTTTAGGAACACTTCCCACAAAACCTTGCAAAAGCTCTGTGTTTACAAACAGAAGGAAATCTAATATCCTTGTTTACGGGTTTCTCACCAGAGAAGCCCGACCTGTCTAACACTGATCCTGCCAGGATTCCTCCTGCCCACACCATCTGCTCCAGTCAGCAACCTGGTTACCCTCTATGCTCACTTTCCTTTAGTCATCAGAGCTGGGCACAGCTAAATCACATGCCTGGAACATCCCGTTCTTTCTATAAAATTTCTATTGATTTCTTCAAAATCATGCTTAAGTCTTACCCAGTCCATGAAGCTTCCCTTCATTTGCTTAGTATGAATTCAACATATGGCTCACACCTACCATCCTTTTACTATAGACTTGGTCTGTGTCCCCCTCCCCCGCCCGTCCATTTTTTTTTTTAACAGAAATCATATTATTTGTCATAATTATTTAGGGTTACAATAAGCAGATTTTTCTGGTTAACCAAAGCTCTACCTCTAAGAATCAACATTTTATTTATTTATTTTTAGTGTTTTTTTCCTCATGTACCAGGTTTGTTTGTTTGTTTGTTGTTGTTGTTGTTTTAATTTAAATTCTTCATTGTTGAAAGTACTTCATAGGTCTCCTTTTTCCCTCATTGACCTCTCCCAGGCCGCTCCCCGCCCCCCTACTATCTGTGTCGTTTGGTTATGCTTATATGCATGCATACAAGTCCTTTGGTTGTTCTCTTAATCAACATTTTATTTACTTCATTCAATAGACCAATATTTATTGAGCACTTACTTGTTATGTGCCAACCACTCTGCTACATGACAGAGATGTTAATTAGTGAAAGTAAACAAGGAGAACGCACTCATTACATAGGCCAAGCAACAAGCCTGGGCCTTCTTCAGGGGATGAAAAATTTACATCTTAACTACTCCCACTGATAGATCTTACTAAAGTAGATTATCCTCTTCCTGCCTTCTTAAACAGAGAGGAATGAAGAAAATCTGAAACATTTGTGTTTACTTGGGTACATCATTTTTGTACATCCTGTTGTAAAAGAATAGCTTTTCTTTTTTAATTAGAAAAAATATGTTTCTTGTGAAAAGTTGAAAACAATTTCTAATCGCCCATGGTCATACTATCCAAAAAGCAAGCACCTCTAACATATTTGTGTATCTCTTTCTAGGCTTTTATCCAAATAATTATTAGGGAGTTTTGCCTTAATAAAAATGTAATATATTGATCATAAAAGTTCACAGTTTGCTGCCTTAGAAATTCACATTATAATATAGACATTTTTCTAGTAAATATTTTTTGTTGAACAATGTATTTGCAGCAGGGTAAATTGAGACTTCTCACTACCCATTTGCCTCCTCCATCCTCCCCACACAGCCCTACAACCAGAAAATAAATCCTGGGCCCTCACTGTTTCCCCCTCCCATCTCCCCCTTTTTGCCCCCATGCATGGGAGCAAAGCTCATCCCATCCTCTGTGATAGCAGAAGCTTGAAAGAGGAGAAAAGTGGTAGACACTAAACAAATGTCTGAGGCTATAAAATTTGTGGGACTTAAGAATGAATTAAGAGACAGACTCCTCCTTATGTCTTTAGAAAGGAATTCCAAGTCCCAGGGAGTGGGGTATGACAGCCAGAGGTTCTAGATACTGAAACAGGGAGAAATAAAAGAGTGAAGCTGTGAAAAGTGAAAAGCGATATCAATAGAGGTGGGCAGTGAGAGGTCCATGTGAGGTACCCTCTGACTAGTGGTGATGTCTGTTTTCCTGCCAGTCATTGACAGAAACAAAAAAAAATAGAACACCTCTGTGAAGACTATCACCCAAGTGGAGAAGACTATAGCACATCCTATCTCAAAGGCCCATTGGTTCCTATCTTTTCCATTTTCAGGGGATCCTTCAAGACAGAAAAGGGATCTTTCATGTGTGTTATATTGGTAATACAGTGATGCCTCCCAGGATCACCAATGACCAGGAAAGGAAAGCATATTCCTGCTACCTGTTCAGGATACTCTCTCACCTTCATGCACCCCAAGGAAGACACAGGCTATATATAGAAATGTGAAAGGCAATTGCCTCTACACAAAAGGGTCCCAGAATACCATGCAATTAAATATCCGTTGTTCTTTCTTAATCTTCAATGTAGTGACTCCTAACCTTGTCAGCACTTTAGAATCACCCAAGTAGCTCCCCAAACTTCTGATACTTGTGTCTCATCTCTGCAGATTGTGATTTAATCCATCTTGGCTGTGGCCTGGGTTTAGAAATTATTAAAAGGTGCCCAGGTGATACTAATGTGTGTCAGACAAGTTTGAGAGCCACTGCTTTAATACCAGGTGCTAGGAAATCACTTCTTATAGGTGACCTATAGTCATTGCCTGTGACAGCCCATCTCAACTCTCATCTGGCATGTTCTGGAAAAGCTATCTAGAATATATCCAAAATAAAGGGAAATGAATTTGGACCAATATAAGTGAAGTGCATGGTAGAATTATACCTTTTTTTTTTTTTTTAACATGAATGTGCCTGCTCAGAGACCTCAGCTTTTTTTTTTTTTTTTTTTTTTTTTTAAGCTGGCTGAGGAAGTGGCCACCAGATAAGCAAAGTTTTATGGCATCTCTATATGTGTGATGGGTTATGTGTTCTATATGCCTATGTTCATAGTTATTTAGTCAAAAGTGATGAGTTCAAATTACAATGTCTTCCCCGAGAATTTAAGCAAATTTGAGCAGGTATCATATCTTTAATGTGTCACTGTGTGACATTTCAAAGAGAAATTTTACACTGAGAATTCCAGTAAATGTTCATAGTGGTCTGCATCACCCTGTTGCTGCTGATTCTCCCGGAGCTGACTAATGGACCAAGGAATAGCCCTGACTCCTACATGACAGGGCACTCCTTATCAAAGTGGTGTCTGGGGTCCTTCTCAGGATATCAGATAAGATTTCCTCCCAATTAAAATATTACAGATGAGGACTATTACTTATTCCCTAGAGAGGACACTGACTATTAGAGAGCTAAAAGCCATGAGTTCACCTCACAGCTTCCCACTCAACTGCCCTTTAAATGTGAAAACAATTATTTTAATCATTCTCAGCAGGAAGCTGCCCAGAGCTAGAACAGGTCTCAGAGCATCCTTGAGAGACAGGGACCAAGGAGAGAACTACTCCTCGGAGCTCCTGGCTGATGCAATCTGAGGACATTCCCCAGAAGACATACTCCTCACTTCTTAGTTTAAGAAAATAAATTAAAAGTTTAAGAAAACAACCCTAAATATCCACACTAACTGATTTCAGAGACAAAAGACAGATCTAGCCCATAATAGCTCAGCTCAGCATCCAGCAGAAGACAGAGACCGTGAGAGCCTAGATCCCACCGGTGGACAGTAAGTATTCTGTTGGTGCCACTGCCTTAAGCACACAGGCAAACCAAAGCATTCTAGTCCTCTGCCTCATTTTTCTTTATTACCCTTCTTCTTTAAAAACCACTTTTCCTCTTATAGCAGAGCCCTTCATAGAGACTCTCTAATGTGCTTAATTAACAGAGTACAATCAAATCTCAGTTGTTGCACCTCCATGTGCTACAGGGGATCCCCAAAATTCTTTATAATGAAATAACTTTAAATGAATATTTAATAAGTTGGGGTCACTTTGATCTTAAAATATATTGTGTGGCATTTGGGGAGATTGATCAACTGGTGGAGGAGGGAATGGTTTTCTTAAAAAATGAAATGAATCATAGAGTATTGCAAGACTCAAAGAAATCACAGGTACAGTGGTGTCAGGACACAAATTGTACCTGTAGCCACCTTTTATGGGAAGATTATTCTGAGAATAGCCTTTTTGTAGAAGGACGTAATCCTCTGACCTTTTGTCTTCTGAATCTTCTCTTCTGTTTTTTAAGGACTTTCTGGGCATTAGGAACCACTCTATCCTCTGAATGTTCTTGATTTTCATAATACCACTCTCTCCTGCTCTTCTCCCTAACTTTCTAGATGCTCTTTCCCTGCCCTTCTCATGAGCACATCAATCTCATGGTCCAGGCTCTTTGGGTTCTGTCCTTGATCCTTTTGTCTTATGCTCTCCCTGAGTAACCAAAAACACTACATGACTTCAACTGTTTCCTGACAGGTGATGATTTCCAGATGTATATCTCTATCCATACCCCATTATTTCCTGACTTGAGGCCGGGTGCACGAAATTCATGCACGGGGGCGGGGGGTGTCCCTCAGCCCAGCCTGCACCCTCTCTAATCTGGGACCCCTCGAGTGATGTCCGACTGCCTGTCAAACATCCCTCTCATAAACGGGCAGTCAGACATCCCTCTCATAATCCAGGACTGCTGGCTCCCAACTGCTCGCCTGCCTGCCTTCCTGATTGCCCCTAACCGCTTCTACCTGCCAGCCTGATCACTCCCTAACCACTCCCATGTCAGCCTGATTGATGTCTAACTGCTCCCCTGCCAGCCTGTTTGCCCCCAACTTCCCTCCCCTGCAGGCCTGGTCCCCCCCTAACTGCCCTCCCCTGCAGGCTTGATCACCTCCAACTGCCCTCCCTTGCAGGCCTGGTCCCTCTCAACTGCCCTCCCTTACAGGCCTGGTGCCTCCCAACTGCCCTCCCCTGTGTCCATCTTGTGGTGGCCATCTTGTGTCCACGTGGGGACAGGATCTTTGACCACTTGGGGGCAGACATATTGTGTGTTGGAGTGATGGTAAATCTGCATATTACTCTTTTATTAGATAGGATAGAGGCCTGGTGCATGGGTGGGGGTCAGCTGGCTTGCCCTGAATGGTGTCCCGGATCAGGGTGGGGGTTCCCTTGGGGCTTGGGGCATGGGGTGGCCTGAGAGAGGGACCTGTGGTGGTTTGCAGGCTGGCCACGCCCCTGGTGACCCAAGTGAAGGCCCTGGTATCTGGAATTTATTTACCTTCTACAATTGAAACTTTGTAGCCTGGAGCGGAGCCAAGCCTCCTGCTTGCTCCGTGGCCGGCAGCCATTTCTCTTGGGACTTATGTATCTTCTATAATTAAAACTTTGTAGCCTTAAGCAGAGGCCTGGGCCAGCCAGGGTGTGCGGAAAGCTTAGCTTCCTCCATTGCCTGGGAAACCCAAGCCTCCCACTCTTTCTAGCTCTGTGGCTGCCACCATTTCTGTTTGGATTTGTTTACCTTCTATAATTGAAACTTTGTAGCCTTGAGTGGAGGCTTAGGCCCCAAATGGCAGGCGGAAAGCTTGGCTTCCTTTCCTGCTCTCTGTGGCTGTAGCCATCTTGGTTGGGTTTATTTGCATACTCACTCTGATTGGCTGGTGGGCATGGCTGGTGAGCATGGCTTGTGAGTGTAGCGGAGTGATGGTTAATTTGCATTTACTCTTTTATTAGGTAGGATTGTCGAGATTCCTCAAACTCAATATGCACAAAATGAATTGCACACTGGTTCCTAAATTCCCCTTCCATTCTTTCCCTTTGCAATAGCCCATTATCTCTTCCATCGGTCAAGCAATAAATCAGAGCCCTTCCTCAAATACTTCTGCTCATCCCCTATACCCAGTTTGTCAACATTAGTCTCAGTTAGGAGTTGTTTTGGGCTGCTGGATGGAAATGGGTGAAAATCACAGTGGTTAAAACAAGGAAAGATTTTTTTCCCCGCGTATAGCATGAGGTTCAAAGATAGACCATCTAAGGCTGGTACATTGGGTCCACCATGTCATCAGGCCCCTAGACTCCTGTCCTTTTGCTCACGCTTTTCACAAGGCTCACATCCTTAAGAACACATCATGGATACAAGACGGCTGTTTCCAAGTTCCAGGCCTAAAAAAAGAAAAAGAGGGAAGAGGCAATTATTTGGCTTATATCTCATTAGCCATAAAGTGAAAGGGTAGAATGGCTATTATTAAGGCAAAGTAGAAACCAGTGAAACCCCATTCTATATACTAGTATACTCTGCTACATATTTCATTCAGAACTTTACCATTCTTCCTGTGGATGACTTCAACAGCCTCCTAATTAGACTCCTTGCCTACCACCTGTGCCCCTCGCAGCCATTCTTCAGACTGCTGCCATAACTATCTTTCTTTTTCTAATTTATTTTTATTGTTGAAAGTATTACAGATGTCTCCCTTTTCCCCATTGACCCCCTTCACCGGACACTCCCCCAAGGCCTTCACCACACTATTGTCTGTATCCATGGGGTAACTATCTTTCTTAAATGTAAATCTGGTCCCTGCTTAAAATCTTTCAGGAGTTCCCCTTTAGCCTTCAAGAAAAAGCCCAAACTGCTTTGCATGGCTTTAAGCTCTTCTCATCAAAACCATTTGTGAGCCTTCTCTCTCTTTCCTCTCCTCCCCCAAGCTCCAGGCACACCAACTACTTTCATCCCAGAACATCTTAGTTATCTCATGTCATCCTATCTTTATGAGTGCTGTCACTCTGTTTACAATAAAAACATTTTCATGAGTAATCAACATTTAAAGATTTGAGGAAATGCTCACACAGCAAGACCACCTGTTCATAGAGTGAAAAATAGTCAGCAAAATATGTTCTCTGTTACATGTGTGTAAATATCACTATTTAAAGCACAACAGACCTGCCTCCTCTGTCTCCAGAAATAATCTAAAGATACCTCTCCAGGAAGAATGATGTGGGAGACTTTTATCCATCACGCTCTCAATAATAATTAGTCCACACTTTCACAAGTCTAAGAAGAGAAGGGAATGGCAAGAGATCAACCAAAGAAATTATATGCATACTAGAGGCCCAATGCACGGATTCATGCACTGGTGGGGTCCCTTGACCTGGCCTCTGGGGATAGCTCTCCAACATTCCCTGAGGACTCCTGGATTGCAAGAGGGTGCAAGCCAGGCCAAGGGACCCCACCAGGGCACAATCAGGGCTGGGGAGGAACTGCGGGGTGGCTCTAGGGCATGTCCAGCCCATCTTACCCAGTCCCGATAGGCTGGACCCCAGCAGCAAGCTAACCTACCAGTCAGAGCGTCTGCCCCCTGGTGGTCAGTGTGCATCACAGCCACTGGTCGAACAGTAGAACAAATGGTCGGACACTTAGCATATTAGGCTATTATTATATAGGATATGCATAACCCTTGGACACAGACAATAGGGTGATGAAGGCCTGGGGCAGGAGCAGGCTAGAAGGGGTCAATGGGGGAAAAGGTGGGACATATGTAATACTTTCAACAGTAAAGATTGGGGATGGGGAAGAAAAGAAGGGAGAAAATGCAACTTCGTACTTGAGTCCACCTTGTTATCTACACCCCTATTTAGACAAAAGCAGATGAAAGAAAAAGTGAATAAGAATGAAAAAAAAGGTAAACAATGATGAAAGAAGAGCTGTACCCCAAATATATAGAAATTCCTGCAAAATACATTCACCAGCGTGAATTCAGACCTGAGCAGTGTGGCTTGTGGTCAAGAACAGAGAAAATAAAGAAAAAGCAAGAGGCTAATAGAAGCCCAATGTAATGGTGCTTTTCCTGGTTTTCTCAAAACTAAGCTTCTTCCTACAAATACGGGGGGGAAGGGAGTTCATAGTCAAAAGTTACCACTCGGTAGGCAAGGGCAAAGGTGAAACAAGGTGACATGTGTGCACAAGTGTGATGCCCTGGGCACAGCTCCTCTGGCTATTTGGAGGCCCCTGTGGAAAATGGGACCCTGAGACCGTTTTGCCATCTGTTGACTGGCTTCTTCCTGGGAGCCTTTCTTGGGCCTTGTTCATGTTAGTTCAATGTTGTCCCCTTTGCTGTAAATAAGTGCTGCCAGCAAGGAGCTGGCCTATCACCCACACTGCTACTAACAGGTGGCTGTTTTTTTCTAGCACACAGGACACAGGAATGAGATTGTTAAATGAGTCAAGTGTTCTACAGAGAGAAACAAAATGATCATCAAGACTATCTAATAACAGAAACTGCTGAGGACACTTGTATACTTATTGATTATGTATGTTACTGTAACTCTGTGAGGAAATTCTTCTTAGAGATGTTAGCAAGAAAAAAAAAACTATTGGGGATTTTAGAGTTTCAGTGACATTTCCTCTTGATCAGTTACTGCTTTTTCACTCTGTACTCTTAAAAAAAAAAAAAAAAAAACATCTTTTGGGCACAAATGGTTAGAGAAATATAAGACAAGGCAGGAAAATTCCAAAATACTACTCTATTTCAACCCAAGGCAATTTTTGTGAGAAAAATTGGATAAATTATGAAGGAAAGTGAAATAAGTATTTGGATAAAGAACAGTTGAGTCACAATGTAGGAGGAAAAAGTATATTAAGCCTTAAACTTTCCTGATATTCACATAGCCTTTGCAGTCATGGATTGCAGCCATCTTTTTGGATAGCTGGAAAACCAGACATCAAGACTAGAATACCTTGGTATGATTTTGGATTAGGGTCATCCTCAAAGCACCACCCAGCAGAGCCCCTGATGAGTGGATGCAGCCCTGGAATTGCCCATCCCTTTATACCATTACCAAGGCCCAGTAATAACTTGGGGTTTGGCCAGATTCAGTGTGCTGGTCATGCTATTGGCTTCCCACCCTTCCTTTCTTCTTGTCACCTCTAGCTGCCCAAGGTTCATGCATAAACAACATGGCAAGGAAGTCCAGCACCCTTGGGGAGCCCTAGTGGCCTACTGTATCTAGTACACAATTGACTCATTTGACATCTCTTATTTGAAAAGGACAGCCTATGGCTATGAAGACAGCTCTTCAGTCCACTATCCTTTACTTGGAGGCTCTTTGCTGAGTAGTAAAGACTTGGATCCATCTTCATTAATCTTTGGCTGTGCCAAGGTCATCAATGAAACTACAATAAGAAGGACTTGGAGTAAGTAACACAGCACTCAGTGGCATAGTTAATCATGCATGCATCTAACAACAATTTTGGAACAAGACCAGGAACAAATCAATAAAATACAACAAATCTTGGATTTTTTGATTTTTTTTTCCCTCTTCTGCAAGCTATGTATAGAGGAAATGTTCTTTAAGCGAAATTTTTTAAGGATTGTATGTATTTGAGAGAAAAATACAAAGACAAAGAGAAAACTTGTTGCAGTTAGATGTTTCTTAACTTTCAAGTTTAACTTTTGTCTCTCCCACACATTTAATCAAGTAAAAATAAACTAGATAAAGGCTACCATCCCTAACAAGATTAGACCAATGTTCCTGCCTGAATCTGTTCCAGAGTAGAGGTGCCCATGAAAGGCCAGCATCTCCTGAGTCCCAGCTCACAGGTGACAGGCCAGCGGTGGGTGAGAGACAGCTGATTGGAAGCAGAGGAAGTTGCCAGAATAAGAATTTTCCCTACTCAGTGGCAAACAACTGACTATCATCTTAATTTCTTTGTGTTTTCTTGGAGAGATATAACCTCCTCACTAAAGTATCTACCTATGGTTTTATTTGCTGTTTTAAAGCAAAGAGTTCATGGATGAAAGAAAATGGAAAATTATGTCAGCTACAGTTTTCTTGATTTTCTTCTGAAATTGTGGAAAGAAGAGTAGATATTTACCAGTAAACATGGTATCACATCTACGCCATCCCCATAATTATACATTTCAATTTGTTTTCTAGTATGGGTTGCACAAACTTCCTCGGGGAGCCATTTATTAATACTTCATTCACCAGAGAGAATACAGACAAAGCAGGCAAAAGTTGCCGTGCCTGATGCAACTTCTTTTAGGACTGAACCAAGGGCTGATGTAAAACTCTGGGGACTCTCCCAGTTAAAACCACCTAGGAAACCAAATGAAGAGAGCTCTTCCTTTTCACCACCAGCCTTCTACCGTCACTTTGAAATCCCTAGGTCTTTCTTTCTCCTGGCTGCCTGCTGTTTGCCACACTTAAGTTAGAAAACCAAAGGAAAAGAGAGGGTGTCGAACTTCTGTGCTGCAAGGCCTAGCTCGCTTGGGGACGGGTGGATGTTTGAAGGAAGTAGTCACAGGCCCACCTTCTGAGCCTTCATCTCGGAGGCTTGCGGTGCCCCTGCTGCATCAGTCCAGCTGTCTGAGAGTGCTAAGGCGCTTTCATTGAGCCTGTATGCTAAAGGATGGGGACAGTATGTGCAGGGACCATACTCCAGGAAAGTAATTCAAACTCTTTGGAAATTGCTACAGATGATTTGTTTCCTTGCACAATCCAAAGAGAAAAGTTAAGTGGACGTATATTCCCATGCCCTCTGACGTGACTGTGGGAAGTGACGTAAAGACTCCTGAGATGAATGGACATCAGTTACGACGCTGCCAATGTTTTCTACACTTTTTTTCTCCCCCTCCTTTGGCCACAATCATTCTGATGAAAAGGCTGATAAATAAAGAAACATCCCCACTACATAAAAAAGGTCATTTTATCCTTGCCGTACTCGGTCTTCCCAGTGAGAAAAACAGCAGTAACTATGCATTCTCAGTATTGCTTTTACTCAGCTACATCTTCTAGGCTTTCTTGAAACTGATGCGAAGTCTTAGCATGGAAAGTTCCAGACTTTGGGTTTGTTTTCAAAAGAAACCAGATCTATAGGCTAAGTAGTTAAGGGTTGGCTCACAAAATATATCATTTCCCAGGAAAACCCCTTAAACTTAAGCAAAAGTCTTTATTCACCTGTGGTATTTCACCAGAACTTATAATCATTGAACGTTTCTAACCAATAGACAAATGTCAGCGTGGACAGAAATTAGAAACTGCATAAACCTATGTGGCAGGCCAGGAGAATAATGGGGGTTTTTGTGATTGTTTCCATAAATTTAGGCAACAGATTATACTTTCCTTTTCTCTTCCTTTTAAAAGCCAATTCCAAGTTTAATCTCTATAGCATCCTGTCACCTAAGGAGTGATAAAGATTTAGGGAGGAAAAGCCACTTCACATTGATTTTTTTTTTAATTGGTTTTCTAAATGCAAGTGATAATGACCAAAGACTTTAAAAAAAAAAAAGTCATTTCTAAATGATCTTGTCTTCCTACCTTGAACACACATCGCTTAATTCAATACTTTCAAACGGGACCACACATTTGTACACATTCCCACATTTCCTCTATTGATCACCAGAGGCCATCCTATTAAAAGGAAATGGATGAGCCAGGATATCTCACTTTACGTTTTAAATCATAATAGTTTGTGGTGAGAGTGAAGTGGAGGCATATCTAAGAAAGAAATAATCCTAGTAAGTGGCAATTAGGAGGAAGACTAAAAAGAAAACAAAAAGAATTTCTCTTGCTGATCTTATCCGTCTTATGTTGGGGAGATCTCTCTCTCTCTCTCTCTCTCTCTCTCTCTCTCTCTCTCTCTCTCCCTGTGGACTCAAGACCTAACAAGACTGATAGGTAGAAAAGCCAAAGTTAAAACTCTTGAATATTTAGCTGAGGATATTGAACATGTTCTGTTCAATAACATGCATGGCAAGGGTTGGAAGCCAAGGTCCCACTCTCCGTCCAGGTCTCCGCAGGGAGACATAAGGAGGCCCCTGAATTCTTCCCGGTGCCCTCCCACCACATGGTACCACCCTCCAGGCAGAAGCCATTCTGGGGAGACAGCCAGCTTTACACATTGAGAAGTACAACCATTTTGTGCTTTTTAAAAATACGGATATGAAAAACAGAACACAGTCATTCTTGGACAAGTTGTGTAACTTTTCTACACAAATCAGGACTTGAAAACCTTTGGAGGGGCTACATGAGAGCATGGGGCAAGGGTGACAGGACGTAGTGAGTCATCTTAACTTCCTGCTAATCACAGGAACCCTACAAAAGCTCAATGTGTCTCAGATTTTACTGGAGGAGGCGGGGGGTGCGTGTTTCCTTCTCAATTCAGCTTCAGATTTCTATGGCTTGCCCCTTCCTTCTTTTTATTTCTCCCTATGCATCACATTTGTCCGGGACCTTTGTTGGTCTATAAATAATGTCATTGTGTTATGCTGGACATTGGGTTTTTAAATGTCAGCACCCTGTGCACAGCTTTCATGGCAAGATAACACTGTTTTTTTAACTGCATTCCTATGACACTGAACTGACGGAGGTGTTCAACTGCTAATAAAAATTTTTAAATTGTGACATTTTCATAACCTGGGGCTGTGGTGGGAAAGAACTGGATTAAGTTAATGGATAGAATTTTCTCAACTTTAGGTTTTTCTCCAGATTTTCCTTAAACTTCTAGTTCTTTGTGAGTTCTTTGACTAAAAAAAAAAAAAAATGAACAAACAAAAACTGTGAAGAAATGTTAATCTGCAATACTAAGAAGCAGGAATAACACAAATTTTTTAAAATTTTTCTGAATAAAATTTACTCTATTCCCAATCCCCAGCTGCCTGGCTGGTGGAAAATGCAGTCTCCATCACTATTGGGTCTTCTTTCTCACCCGTGTGGCAACATGAGTGCTGCACGGTCCCAGGACATGGAGGAGGGAGAAGGGAAAAGGAAGGTGCCCGGAGGCTGAGCTACAGAGGCCGCCATCATGGCCAACACTCCTTCCTTTCCCACTGCGGTTGAGTACTGGTGTTAAAGAAAAATTATTCTGACATTTGTTAGAGATGACAAGGAAGACTTGATTCAAGAGATTTCTGCAGTGAAGCTTTGCAGTAAGAGAGAGCGAGATGGAGCTCGGTTCTGAATATAAGATTAATAGCAAAGGAGCAGGAGCAGGGGTCAGTGGAAAATTCCTCAGAGGAGGCAGGATTCTGGCTAAACCGACTTGACAGGATTCTTGCTGAAGACAGGCCAGGATGATCAGATACCAAGGGTAGGAATGAGGAATTTGATCAGATATCAAGAATGACTAGATAGTGATGGCGGCAGTCTCTCTAAACTGACTTAACAGGATTCTTGTTAAAACTGGCCCATGCAGGCCCAACAAGGACAGAAACTGAAGCCCAAGATCAAAGTCTAGTTGGCTTAGAGGAACCTGACTAATGTTTAGTCAAGAAAAGAGTCTTTGTCACTGGTTACCTGACAAAGTCTAGCTAAACATTCTACCCTAAAAGGATTCAGACATGCCCCCTGTAGTCACTGTGTCCACAGACCTACCCATGAAACCCTCAGCACTGCTCGACAAGCAGTTGTCCACAATCCTTAGGAGGCACTTGGCACAAGAGGCGCCTGGGACCTTTCGTGTTTGCGAACCCCAAAGCCAGCCCCTTCCCTTAGTTTTATGGAATCTCCCACTCCCACCCACCAAGCCAATTCAGCTCCTCCATTGCATACATTTTCTTCACCCCCTTTTCTCCTCCTCTTCTAAGCACCCAGTTTAATCCTACTCAAAGGGTCTTTAAAACAAGGCACTGGGTAGGACTATCTCTTGGATAACAACAAATAGTGCTTTGGGCTCATTTCACAGAAGTTTGGTTTTTCAGGATAGAGAAAGTGAAAATACAACAGGGAGAAAAAAATAAATATCTCAATAAACTGCCCCTCACAATTGCCAGTGGGAAAGCTTAAACACATAATGGTTTTACTTTGTACCATTGTGTGTATGTCTCCATGACAATGTTTTATTGCACACCTTGCAAATACCACTGTATGATCTAGGTGGCTGGTGAAATTATTTTAAGTTAAGGATATTCTGCCAAAACCACATAATTTTCAAGTGCTTTATACCCTGAACAAGTTGCAAACCACTGATATTGTATGTGTGAAATGCCTTGTGTCCTGTCAGGATCAGGGTGGGAATGCAACAATTGTTTGTTGATTCTGAATTCCATTGGGAGGGAAGGAAAAAATAGAATAAGTTGCGTCTTGGGAGAGGGGCTTCTCAGCTAAGAAAGGGAATGATCATGGCCCCCATAGTGATGAAGACAGAAGATTCATTAGAGAGTAGGAGAACTGTCAGATAAAATACAGGATATCTTATTACATTTGAATTTCAGATAAAAAATAACAATTTTTTTCTAAGTATATACCATACAGTATCTGAGACATATTATACTAAAATTTTTTCATTTTTTATCTGAAATTCAAATTTAACTGGGTATCCTATATTTTTATTTGCTAAATCTGGCAACCCTAATTATAGGATCCTTTTTTTAAGCCTCAGCTTAAGCAATTGATAATATGGACATTAATCTTGTCAGGGGGCATCCTCTGTCAAGATTAAAACCAGAGTAAATACCAAAGTGGGTAGGTCAAATTATGTAGCAAGGCATCTTATAGGATGCAGGAGTCATTGGCTGGAAACATTTTATTTCCTTCATAGCTTCCTCTTCAACATCCAGTCCCTGGCCCCATCTCAGACTTCTGCTCTTTTTTCTTTAAGAGAAGGTTTTTCCATGATCACAGATTCTGTCATCACCTCTGAGCAGATCTCTGCCTCTGAGGTTTGGGCGGCAGCCCATGTTGAGTTCCATTTGGATTTCTCATTGTTTTCCTAAATAACCAAAAGCAAACTTGTGAGCCTACCTCCAGACCACCTCTTCATCCTAGCTTTGGCACACTGGTCTCCATTGGCCCAAACCCTGATGGTATCCTCTCTATGACTTTCTTTCCCTTTCCTCATCAATTCTCCAAATCTCTGCACTTTTTCTCTGTAAGTTATCCTTTGCACAGAGTCCTTCCCAGTGGGACCACATTCACCTAGGCCAGTGGTCAGCAAACTCATTAGTCAACAGAGCCAAATATCAACAGTACGACGATTGAAATTTCTTTTGAGAGCCAAATTTTTTAAACTTAAACTTCTTCTAATGCCACTTCTCCAAAATAGACTCGCCCAGGCCGTGGTATTTTGTGGAAGAGCCATACTCAAGGGGCCAAAGAGCCACATGTGGCTCTCATGTCTCAAATTATAACACTCCCAAAACCAGACTTTTCCTCCCCAAATCTGTTTCATTATGGTTCCTATGGCTTCCAGCTTTCTGTAGGATTAATCTAAGCTGCTTTTCCTGGCTTTCCTGGCCTTCTGTAATAAAGTCATACCCTGTCTAGGCTCCTATTCCCAACACATCCAACATATACCTCCTTCAGTAGCAAGGCCCTGACCTCGCTGTCTCAGCAACCTATCATTCTCATTTCCACCCCCACCTCACTTGTTTCCACTGGGAATGTGCTTGCCCCAGCTGTCTAAATCCTGACCATCCTTCAGACATAAGGGCAATTTCCTTTTCCCTTGTAGAGATTTCCTTGTCTAATCCAGCCTGCTTGGATCTCTTTCTACAATCAAACTTTACCTTCCAACTAAGTATTATAAAATCAAATGAGTCTTGGCCGGTTTGGCTCAGTGGCTAAAGCTTCGGGCTGCGGACTGAAAGGCCCCAGGAATGTACCTCAGTGGCAGGCTCCTCCCAAGCCTGGGCCTTGGTCACAGTACATGCAGGAAGCAACCAATCAGTGTGTTTCTCTTACATTGATATTTCTTTCTGTCTTTCCCTCTCTCTTCCACTTTCTCTAAAAATCAATGGAAAAATATCCTTGGGTGAGGATTAAAACAACAACAACAAAAAAGAATCAAATGACAACATTGTCTTTGTTTGATAGAGGAGATGGAGGTGGTCACCTCTTTTTCCCAGATTCTGGCTTCTCTCTCTTTGAACAATATCCTCAGTGACATTATTCAGAACATACCACCCTGAAATATGGTACCTTGGAATATTGAATATTTAAAGTTGAAGGATTTGAAAAAAATTACAAAGCAAGAAGGTCTCTGTGACCTTCCCACAGCCCTTCTTCCCTGACAGGTCATTAGACCCTCGTGTGAGAGGTGCCCTCCCCAGACATGGAGGAATGGAGCATCCTTACCCCCAAGACAGAGGGACTCTAAGAATCCAAGCACACAGGCCTTGTTAAGTCTCCTCCAGTTTTCTACACTCACCTCATACCCCTTCACCTGTCACATCCTCCAATATTGTGCACTCTCCACCAACCTCCCATAACAATACGCATATCTAACTGTTTCTTCAGGTCTTCATTTCCTTACAAAGGCTCCATAGCACATAAAACTTACATAAATAAATGTGTAAGCTTTTTTCCTCTTCATCAGTTTAATTTTCAGACCCAGCCAAGGACCCTAACAGGATCCAGGGCAACTTTTTCCTCCTCCACGTCACTCTCCTCTTGGTTTAGGGGTGACTGGCTCAGGACAAATCCTTTCCAGTACTGCAAGCAAAGTTCCCTCTAGACCTAGGCTTCCAATATCTCCCACCTGGGTCCCCATATCTGAGTCCCCATATTTGGTGGCATATATACTTAGAGTTTCAAGAAGTTGATTCTTCCCTTCAAAATGAAAACAATCAGAAAAAAAAACCAACTGCATTATGATAAAATTTTCCTAAATGTTAATTTAACACATAAGAAGTGCTTATGTTCATATTGTCATAGTTTTTTGCAGTGGTTGATGCTAAAAGCCAACTCTTCAAGAAGTCTCAGGTTCTTGATTTCTTGTATCACAGTTCATTCAATGCTGCCTAATTAATACCTTGCCTTCTTGCACCTCACGATTCTTTGTATCCAGCGGTTCCCATCAATGCATAACTATGATACACTGGGATGTCTTCTAATCCTTTCAAATGTCCTAGATATCCAGGTGAAACAAAGATGTTGATTCTAAATGGCCATTTTCCCCTTGATACAAATGTGTTGGGAATAACTCAGAAGATTAATGGAAACTATTTCAAATTCTGCTTGAAAATGGGTAAAGTAAAAATATATGTAAAGATATTTAATAGGCCAAGAAGTAGCAATGTAATTTTAATGATGTCCTGAGACCTTGCTGTAACTAACAAGAGGAATTCTGCACAAGGCAGATTCCAATGGGACCCCATCCAAGGATGGCCATTTACTGAAGCAACTCTGGGTACAGGATGGAGGGGAGCATAGAACAGAGGCAGTGACCCCAATTAAGAAATTATGACAACTGCCTAGGGGAGTTAATGAGGGTCCAAAATGAAATGGTGACAGCAGGAAGAAGGGACATACTTAAGAGGAATTCCGCCTGGGCATGTCTGAGAGCTGACCACCATCTATTTAAGGAGGTGTTAGACACATGGAAGGACAAGACTTGTGCAGTTGATGCAATGGGACTATGTCGGGAGGGAGGTGAGGATTGTGTTTGATGTAGATTTTGGTCCTTGGAGCTGGCCCTGTGGATTTAGACCCAAGTTCTGTGAAAGGAGATGCCGCAAGCAGAAGCCAAAGCAGTCGTTATCTCAAAAGATGGAGTGAGGCACAAAAGCACAAGCCATGCTGCTTTGTTCCCAGGTGACAAAATGTGACCCAAAATAGACAGCAGTGCTCTCTCTTCTGGTGCCCAGAACACAGGGTGACATGGCTCAGGAAAGTCTGGGAGGGATGTGCACCAGTCGGCTGGGGAGCATCCGCAGGCAGAACATGGACAGTAGAAAAGCAAGATCCAGAAGCAGGTCTGAGGGCAACTAAAGAACATCACAGGGGCCCAGGCCAAAGGAAATGAGAGAGACCTCAAGGACTCACAGAACTGACTGGAGCTCTGCGTTCTTGGGGAGGGGCACAGAACAGTGAAATTCGAGTTCTGTTGGTGAATTTGACCTCATCTGTACCCGCGGGTTGGTGGGATCTGAAACATTCATGTTATACATAGACACACCTCTGCACTTATCTCATTACAGGCAATCCACAGTTTACATAACTTTCTCCCTTGCCGCTCCGGAGCGTCTCAGGCATAAGGAGCATGTCATTCATCAGTACAGAGCATGTGTACATAGTAGGTGCTTGGTCTGTATTGGCCTATTAATGGCTGATATGCCAAGAGGGATCTCATTGTAATATGACCCGGAAACCTAGTCTCTCCCCCAACTCTAAAACAGCATTATGGAAAAACTCCAGCATAGGAAATAAAAATCAATGTGCCTCCAGTGAGAACCACAACTGCCCGGATAACACCAGGACCCAGAAAGTGTCTGGTCTCTTCTGCTACTACCAGCAAATTGCCTCTATTCCTCCATTCCTTACAAGACAGAGATGCATTTAAACTTAATTAAATGGGCTGCTTGGCCAAGTATAGCTGGCAAATTCAGAGAAGAAAAAAAAATCCTCTTTGTGTTTAGGGGACACATTAACTATTTTAGAGACCAGAAATTTAAATGACAAGGCAGGCTAGCACATGCGTCCACCCTGACTTCAATGCTATGATCTGAGAGGTGGCTCTCTCCAGGGTCACTTGGGCCAGGAAGAGATGACTAGAGATTTGTTTCAAATGAGGGTCTAGATGCACTGAGGGAAGAGCGTGAAAGGAAGCCCTGCAACAGAAAGGTCATATATAAGCAAATAGAGCCACCAACTGAATCTGCTGCCCAACTCCTCTCAGGAAGCTAAGGCTGACAGGAGGGGGAGGGGCAGACAGCCATGGAGATGCTGCTCTCCCCTCCAGAAGGCCGGCCAAGCACCCTGAACTAGGAACTCCGGGAGTCACTAAGACAACACAAAAGCCATGTGATGTGAAACCTTTGCAGCTGACAAGAGAGCAGGACAAGTTCAGTGTCCTCGGCAGTGGATCCAGACACGGTCCTCAGTCAGTCGGCTCAGCAGGGTCACAACATAGGGTAATCCCATTAAGTCCCAGCTGCTGCACCCCAGCCCCATGATTTACAGGCAAGGCAAATCTAAACCGGCTCTTGGTGACAATCCTGTGTGGGAGCCCTGGGCAGGGAGGGAGTGAAAGGCCATGAACGAAAGAGATGCTTGCATTTATGATCCATATTGTCCTTCCTCCCCACCCTTTTCTTTCCTGCCAAAGTCATTGATTGTTTTAACTGCTCTAAACTCTACATTTCCATCCCCCTCAGCTCCTCCCGCTATTGATCATCAGGAGCAGAACAACTCCCAGACCCGGGCAGGACAGCTCTTCAACACTCCGGCCATGGCCACGGTGGCCTGAGTCAGGATCAGAAGGAGCTCTTCTCAGGCTCTCCTGAGGATTGTTTCCAAACCAGGAAAAATAAGATATATCATCTATAATGTTTAAGGAATATTAAAACAAGTGCTAGGCATTCCAGCTTGCTTTTCTAGTCTTAGTGTTCAAGAAAAATCCTGTATTTTCAGGTACTGAACTACCTGGCTTTTTACTTTAAGAGTGACCTGGTGATATTTTTCCTAGGATCTATGTGGTGTAACAACCCATCACAACTGCACAAAAGGATTCAAGAGTCTCCAGTAGCTGTAATGAGACAAGAATGGTACAAGAGTATCAATTCCAGATCTAAATGAGACTGGCTTAATATGATTGGTATGATTTAAAGGCATACCAATTTTCCAGTCACTACTGAGTAGGTATTTTTGAACACTATCAATGCAAATAACCTAAAGCTAGATCAGGCATGAATCCTGTCCTCAAGGAAAATCCATCCCAGTCTTGAAGATCATGCATGTGTATAAAGGACTAGACTGGAAAGCAGATGTGATGCACGTAGTAAAAAAAAAAATTCAGAAGATGGACATGCTTCAGGGTGTGCAGAGGGAGTTCCTAGGCAGTTCCCAGGCGTAAGCTGAGTACCACCTACAAAGGACAGGGACCTGCTCTATTTGCAAGAGAGACTGAGAAGCTTCATGGGAAGGACAAATGACTGCCCATTTGGAAGCCAACAATGAGTCATTTGCAAAGACCCTCTCACCACAGAACAGCATCACAGAGAGAACTGACGATCAACTCTCATTTCCCTTGGACCACGGCCAGCTTCCTGAGAAAAGGAAGATGAACTAAACACACACACACACACACACACACACACACACACACACACAATAGCAGGTCAATTGAAAGCTCTGTCACTGTCCTAAAGCATGGTGTGAGACCTGGTGTGGGGGGAAGGAAGAATGGTAATTCCCCACCCACTCACCCACCCAAAGCCTGAGGGAATGGAACTGAGAGAGAACCACACAGGCTCTTCATTCATGAGTCCTCCTGGAAGGAGACATGCATCTAGACCAGCCAGAGCAGCTGTGGGGGTTCTGTTTGGGTATTTGCAATGGTGTCTCCATCATTGTCACAGCCATTTACAAATACTGAGGGTCGCCCCATCGGACCCCACCCCTCCCACCAGAAGGAGGACCTGGCAGCACTGGAGTCCAGCAGGGAGCTGACGGGTGAAAGAGGCAGCCACTATGGCTCCTGTAATGAGGACTGCCTTGCACCTCGGGATGGATGGCTTAGAGAAACCCCCTACCCTTCAATCAGCAGGTTAACTAAGGCCTACATGAAAGAAGTGGCAATTGAGCTTGACCTGGAGAAGGAGGGGGATTTGAACATTTGCATCAAGGAGAGACACACATCCAAAGACTTCACACAAAAGCATTCAGTGAGGAAAGAAAATTTTAAAGGAGAAGAAAAGTTTATTTTCAGGGATGAAAACCAGTGAGTTCACAAACACACACGCCCATCCTCATTGGGTTCTGCAGTTTTCCATACTTTATATCAACTCAGGGACAGAGCCTTGACCTCCCTCCAAATTTTTCCACAGCCCAGCTCTCTAAGGTTCATTCATCATAAATGTCAATACATCCTAAATAGATGTAACAGCACTCACACATCTGCTCCTGCTGAATACCTGTGACTACACGTGTCCTGTTTATTGTTCTCATTTTAAATTCATTGCCACAAATAGCCATGCTTCCTTTCTTCTTCTGTGAAGATAAGAGCTCTTCCCTGTGTTAATCCCCTGGGTTATGAAAGTCAGGGACATATCTCTAGCAGGCTGGACACAGGGGCAGGAATGGGCAGGCCAGGAGTCTCCGGCCTCCGGCCTGGACAAGGCAGGAGTTGGAAGCTGCAAGTGTTTAGAAGGGGATCAGTATCACTGTCTGGCTAGTCAACATGTGGTCTGGGGCCCAGCAGCATCAGCATCACCTGGGAATTTGTTAAACAGGCAGAATCTCAGGCCCAATCCCAAGTTACTGAATCAGAACCTGCATTCAAACAATATTTGAGTGAATGGGTCTGAGAGTATAATAATGAATAATAGACCCTCTACCTATGTTCTCTCTTTCAATCCTCAGAGCAACCCCATCCCTTATCTCCTTTTCACAGGTAAAGAAACTGTAGTTTAAAGAGCTAAAATAATTTGCCCAATGCCACACAGCTACCTTGTGACAAATCATATATTTGAGTCCAATCTGGTGGATTTCAAAGTTATTGTCTTTTCTACTGCATACATGAAGTCCAATTCAGAGGAAGAAAAGGAAAATCTAGCAACACTGGGAGATGTGGGAAGGCCAGCAGTAGGCTGTTATCTAGATCTCTGTCAGCCAGTAACCAAGTCCAGTGGGCTTAGAACTAGGGGCAGGAATCCATTTCTGAAAGCTACAGGGAGATTGGCATGAACAAGCCCACACCCAGTTCTCCAGGGTCTGTAGTGCTGAGCAGGTCTCCCAGGGACAGGCCTGTCCCACCCTGCATGGGAGAAAGGCACAAGCCCAGTAACCAGTACTGGACTCCAGTCAGCAGGCAAGCAACACAGTGAAGTCTGGGGGCTGCATGCCAGAGCATCAAACTGGCATGCCTAAATCCTTCCTGCCTAAAATCAAAGCCGGGCCCAGAAGGAAGAGGGGGTGGTCTGAAAAGATGCTGGCAGGAGTCCCTGGCAGGAGTTACTGGCAGCTCTAGGGCTTTTGCTCCTCTGGGGGGAATGGCTTCAACCTCTGCCCTCGGGCCAGGAAAGGCTGAAAGGGGATGAACTCAAGATGCTATAGGGCCCTCCCCCTTTCCACACCCCCCACCCACCCACAACCCCTGCCATGTAGTTTCCATGGAGCCCAAAGCCTTCCCTACTTAGTGCAAATACATAGTCTCAGTTTTAAAGCAAGCTTTCCATGCTTATCTGCTTGTTGTTGAGAAAACGTTACTGAAAAACTATTTCTTCATTTCTACTAGACACCCAGAAAGCAACAGAGGGATGGTAAGAAACCACATGACAGCCATTTGGCCAAGCTTCTCAGAAGTGCTGTCCTATTTTTCTCTTTTGAGGCTCTAGAGGTCCATTGAGACCTCCATGATCAAGCAAGGATCCCATTTCTTAACATTTTGCAAGTTTTTCCTTACAAATACCAGAACACATGTCTTGGACAGAGCCATCTCTGTCCTTTTCTAAAGCATGGATTGCGACAGCCCAACCTGGTCTTACTGCCCTGTACGTCTTTCCTATTGTTATCAAACCTGTCTTCTTAAACCAGCACTTTCGCCCTGTCACTCCTTTGCTAGGGACTCCTGCTGCTCGTGGGAGCAAGCCCAAACTTGGATGGTGAGCCCTCTATCAAAAGCCCACTTCACCCGTAAATGCTTGTTCCCTCACCCGGAACAGAATTTAGCCAGGCCAGGTTCCTTGGTGGCACGAGCTTTTCTACTGTGCATGCTCCCATCAAAGGTGCTCTCTTAGCCAAGCCAAATCTACACAGTGTGAAACTGAGCCAAGGCCAAAGTCATATTGCAACAGACCCATGAACTGACTGGCATCTGCTCAGCTATGGGTGTTGTATGGTGGTTGGGAGAAGTGGTGTGCTGGTAGATGTTCAACAACTGGCTCTCTGTGGGAGAAAATGTGTGTATATGTATACATACATATTATCATAAACTTTACCTGTATATAACACATACAAATAAATTCCACATCGCCTATTGATTCTCCTAGATGCTTCCATTGATTTTTGACAAATTTTCATATCTGTAGCCAATTTATGGTTGCAATTAATGAACAAGTATAGTTCTGACCTTAATGTTGGCTATTTTTATTTACATAAACAAGTAAGAGGAAAGCAAACCAACAAATATCTATGTCATGAGGTCACTCATTTGCTCATGATAAGAGCAACATCTTTGTAGAATCAGATAAGATATTAGAATATTTTCTCAATTTTTGGTGTTATCACAATGTAATGGACACATATGTTTTAACTGTATTTTTAACATTGTCTCCATCACTTTCTTAAGTCTAAGCCAAGGGTCAGCAAACTTTCACTCTAAAGGGCCAGATAATAAATATTGTCAACTGTGTGAGCCATACAGTTTCTGCCATTATAGTGTGAAAGCAGCCATGGACAATCCATTAACAAATGAGCACAGCTGTGCTCCAATAAAACTTTTATAAAAACAGGCAGGGCCCAGACTTGGTCCACAGGCTGTAGCTTGCCAACCCCTTGTCTAGACAATCACCTAAACAGTGAATCAAGCCCTGATTTGTGGCATTCGTTTACAAATCAGCCCCCTGTGGCTGATTTCAAGCTTTCAACAGGAGGTCAAAGAATGAGGAGTGGGAAGGAGGATGTGAGAAGCACATCATTGCTCAACCTAGTGTTTCCACCTGCTTTCCTTTTGGGGGTCTGCCATTAAGAAATACCACAAAAAGGGAGGGGGGAGTGCTTAAACAACAGAAACTCATTCTCTCACAGTTCTGGAGGCTGGAAGTCCCAGATCAGGGTGTCGGCAGGGTAGGGTCGGTTCCTTCTGATGCTGTGAGGGAGAATCTGTCTGGTGGCTTGCTGGCCATCTTTGGTGCTCCTTGACTAAGACAGCATTGCCATGATCTGTGTTCCTCTTCAGACGGTATTCTCCCTGTGTACATGTTTATGTCCAAATTTCTACTTCTTTATGAAGACTCCAGGCATATTGGATCCACCCTAATGGCTTCATCTTAACTAATTGTCTTTGATTTTCACATAAGGTCACAATCTGAGTGTGGGGATTAGATCTTCAACACATGAATGGGGAAGGGACACCATTCACCCCATAAGACCATGCATCTACAATATTTGTAAGTAAATTCTAAAGTATAGATAATAGAAAAATGTAGCAAATACCAGGGAAGTGATAAGTTTTGAGGGTTGATTATCTTTGTTTTAATTTTAAGTTCATATGAGACATATACAGTTTAATTTATAATAATAATAGATGTGCTTAACAACTGGCCCATAAATCTCCTGAAAATTAGTCAATCAACCCTCTCAAGCGAATACAAGCCAACTTTAGAACACCACCAGTTGAATGGAGTGCATGCTAGGGACAAGGGCCCTCAAGAAAAGTTATGTGTCTCCCAAGGCCTAGAACAGAAGAAACCAGCCCAGAAGCTATTCCCTCTCCATCCTGTATCCCTCTCCCAGGAGCCCTGTGATACAGTGTCAATATCAGTCATTTTCTTCACCCCTTTAGCCTCTCCAGTCACCTCAAATCCTCAGCTTTGCTTGGTCAAACCTGATTCCCCTACTTGGAGAGAAGATGGGTTCTTCTGCACTAAGCAGGGCATATGAGACTTTGCATCAGGACCCATTCTTACTTGTCACACTTGGCCCAGACTCTCTCAAAGCCCTGTAGAATTCTTATATCTACTAGTAGCTTCTCCAACCAAGCCCAGTCCACGTGCAGCTTTCCCTTTGCTGAATTCCTATAGAAAATGTTTACATATGGCATCACATTATCTTCTCATTGATTTCTCTTGCTTCTCTATTTAATTTATGAAATCTTTTGGAAGAGAAACTGTGTTCTTTACTATTTCTCTCAGTCCCAGTTCAGAGCTAGACCGATAATAAGGCTTGTCACTTACATAGAGAATAGCAAATAGTCATCAAAAAGCATTTTGGTTGTAAGCCCAGGTTGGAAAGAACCAGGCCTTAGTTCAGGAAAAGGCAGAAAAGAAACTCTTGGGTATCAATCAATTCTACTCACAAGTTTTAGCAAGTTTGAAAAGGAAAGAGCAGCTTAGACCAAAGAGGCCTCAGTGAGTGTGCCTTCTCAGTGTCCTGACTTTTCCTCATGGGGGTGTGCCCAAATGGAGGGAATGGCCAGCAACACATGAAGGATAAGAAATCCCTTAATTCTATCTGTCATAACTAGTACACTACAAATTCTCAAGCCTGAATAAAATATAAAGTTATTTAATTTTTCTCACATATAGCCCAGTAGTGGGCATAGGGATGTGGTGGGGGACAGGGGAGTCAGAGCCCAGGTCGCACAGCCACTGTGGACCCAGTTGACAGAGACTCTGCTATCTTCCACACGGCACCTATGCCCTGGATCTGGGGCATCTGGGACATCAGCTGGCATCACTGGGGAGAGAATACACATACAGGATCATTCAAGAGAGTTTGGGGGCCAGATATGAAAGTGGCTTTCATCGCTTCTGCCCACATGCCATTGGCCATTACTCAGTTAGTTAATCTGATGGCCCCACCTACCAGTAAATCTATATGGGAAGGGAAAGCAACAAGTTGACACTGTAGAATAGAAACATAAGTCATTGAAGGACTGGTGAAAAATTGTCCACAAAAATGGGCCTGGCCAGGGTCTCCCACTGTCCCTAACCAGAATGGAGACTTGATTAACTCTGATGTGTAAGGTTTGCCTTAAATATCCAAAAGGTAATGTTAAACCCTACCAAAGTTGGAAATCATTCATGGAAAATGCTCTACTCCAGAAGAGCCTCATTAGCTGGAAAGCATCATTTAATAAATAAGAATACACTTGATATCTCAAATCGCTTTCTGCCCCGGGAGAGTCCATATCTTACTTCCATGAGGCTGAAACACTATTACATTACTTTGTTCAAATAAGGCAAGGACCCTAAATAATCTCACATCATCATGAGATCTTCTACCCTTTCAGTGGTTCTCAATTGCACTGAGTCAGAAACCAACAACCTCACCAAGTTTGGTAGCAACATAGAGGTTGTTGTAGGCTTAGTCCTTAATGAACAATCAGGAAACACATTCTGTCAACCCAGAGATGCCAAAAGCTATAGGTATTTTGATGTCATTCTCCACGCTTCACTATCTCAAAAGGGGAACTTGATACCCAATTTTCATTTTCTAGAATAGGATGGAAATTTAACTCACCACTTGGAAATAGTCTGGGCATCTACTGAAAGGAGCTACATTTGACTTCAAAACATTTGTCACTGAGAGTCACCAGGAATGTCATGCTCTCAAATTGTTTCTTCTTTATGAGCCATGAAACAACAGAAAAACCAGCTAAAGTAAGGTGGACAGATCAATAGAATTAGTTCCCCCAAAAATGCCAAGCTATAAGATAAAAGAGCAACACTCAGATATTTGAAATAAGAGGAGATAATAAAATACTACGCTTTAAACAGCATCCACATGTGGAAAGAAGTGGAACTGAATTAAGAAAACTGTTGTGCAATGTCCCATGAAAGGAGACAGAAAATAAAAATGCATATTCTGACACACACCACAAAAAGTATATGATGTTAAGAATATTGGGCTTGACAAATCTAACCCTGCAGTTTGGAAACTTAAACACATCCAAGCTGATTTTATAACAGAAGAGGAGAAGGAAAGAAATAGATGAAGATAGCTTTATAGGAAAAAGGATACCAATGTTAAAGTTGCTATGTTTACCAAAGAAAAAGTAGAATATTCACAACAGGTCCAAAGCAGACATATTCTCCAGATCCTTGGGAAAGCAGAGGTTTGACATTCGTTAGTTGAACAGCACATGGCAGCCTTTTAGGGGACCACTGGGTGAGTGACAAATGCCTCCCCTCTGGAATACTTTCCTCTTTTTTTCCCCAGCAGAATGCCAGAAGTAAAACATATGATTTTGGTGTCTAAAAAGATGACAAAATGGATAGCATCCTACCATGGTTTTAGACATATGAAGCTTTCAAAATAAAACCTAAGGGGAAAAAACCCAGGTCAAACAACTTTAAAGTTCAGGCTATGTTTAAAAAATAAAACCAAATAAAAATAAAACTTCATACTCCAAACTGCACATCTGGGACAATTTATATTGTGAAAGTTAGGATGTAAGGGAAACTACAAAGGCCATTAGCCGCAGAGCTGCCGGCAGCTGCTGCTGTAAGAGAGCCACACAGCCAATGGTCCTCTGACGGTCCATTGATGGGACCTCCAATGGAACATTGCATCCTTGATTTGACTAACTAGAAATAGTAATTTTATTCAAGGAATATCAAAGTTAGAAACAAGGTGTCTGCTCTTTGCCTTATGACAGAATAGTTTCTACCTTGGTGGAAGGAGACAAAAGTATGCCACAGTGTCCTTACATTGGGTGGCCTCCAATATCCCAAGCCTTCTGATAATCACAGTCTTGTGTAGATTCCACTCACATTGACTGTGTTTTGCCATGTGACTTGCCTTGACCAGTGAAAATTGGCAAAGATGAGATAAGTAGAGGCTTATCCTTTAGGAAGGAATACTTGTTCTTGGAGGCTTGGGCAACCATGTGTAGAAACCCATATATCCTACTGGTGAGCCCAGGTGGAGAGATAAATGTCTAACAGTACCCAGTTTTCCCAGCCATCCCAGAGGAGGTACCAGACATATAAGGGAAAAAGCCATCTTGGATGTTCCAGCCCCAGAAGACACCTCATAGAACAGAACAACTGAGCAGAGGAGCTCAGCTCAGATGATGAGTAATAATTTGTTATTGCTTTAAGCTACAATGTTTGGGGTAGTATGCAATGCAGCGACAGATGTCAAGAACAGCTTTGTATCAGAGCAATTCTAGTCTAATGGTTATGACCTTGGGGATCAGATAGATTTTAGTTTAAATCTTATAACCAACATTTACTAGGTGTGTGGTTTGGGATAATTTCTTTAACCTCTCTTCTTTTTAGTGATAAAGTAAGTCCCTGTTGGTTGCTTTCCCATCCTAGCATCCATGCTTTTCCCTTTTAGGAAAGTCAATTCTACCATAGCTCCAGATGTTAACCCTTTGACCTAGGAAAGGCCAATTAGTATATTCCTTCACCTGACCACAAAAAAGGGTGGTTACGGCTGGGCTTGTGACCTAACCCAGTCCACTCAGGATGAATCTCAGGACTTCAACTGAAGGCATGAATAATGTTTCTTGTTCTGAAAGCTAGCCTGAGAATGAAACACTACAGCAGGAAAAATCCAACAAAAGGAAATCACAAAGAAAAGGAGCTTGAACCTGATCAAAATGCTCCTGAAACAAGGCCCTACTTGAACTTTTCAAGTAGTGTGAGTCAACAAATTGTTTTTATTGTTTCAATTAGATCAAGTTGGGATTTGTCTGTTGCAACACAAAGCATCTTAGGTAAAATAGTGAATACCTGATGTTTTCACCCCTTTCTTCTTCTGGAAATACTACTCTCTTTCTTTGGGGAAATTGGTCCCACCCCCCCACCCCCCCCACCCTGCCCAACTACCACCACCAAAAAAAAAAAAAGTAGGCTGTCAATAAAAGCACAACCCACCATCACTTCCCAAGCCACAGTGGGAATTAGAAGGCCCAACCAGACCAAGCAGAGCCTTTTCCTGATTTTTAGGACCAGTAGTGAAGCTGAGATGCTGGGAGCCACCTGCAGCCCTACTTCCAGCTGTGTGAAGAAAGCTTCTAGGAGGAAAAAATCCACCTTAGATAAGAGGAGAGTCCTGGAACATTCTAGACCCTGGTTCCAAATGATCCTGAAGCCCAACCTTCAATAAATTGACTTTGTGAACCAATGAATTCTCCACCCTTCATTCCTGGATTTTTTGGTGAGGTTCCTTCTCTTCTTTGACCGGGACTCCTGCTTCTGCCTTTCTATGCTGAAGCAGTCACTCAGAAACTCCCAGAGACAAACCTCAGAACCCTCTAGGCCCTTGTCTGCTCAGCTTAAAAATGAAGAGGTTGGATGGAACTTTCTATAGAGTTCCTCTTGGCTCTATTCTGTACCCCAAACCCTCCTACTCTGCTATAGGCCTCTGTGGCCTCCAGTGAGGATGATAACAGTACCCACTTGGACTCTGTATAACTTTTCACACACCTTTCTCTTCTTGTTACCATATCCCATTTTTTACACATAAAGATTGATTCATAAAGTTAACAGTGGCTCTTCAGCATATGTATAACAATATACACAGCTTCCATCTATTGGGTGTCAACTTGGTGCCAGGTTGGTGACTATATTGTTTCCATTCCTTATAACACACATGTCGCAGGCTTCTCCAAGTGAGGGCAAGTGACAGCAAGTGTCTAAAAATTAGGGCAAATTTACAGTCATCCCCTCACACTCAGTACTCCAGGTCCTTATTTATGCTTTCCAGTGGTCCTCTTCTCAAAATATTTCTGAGACTCCCCTGGTGTGAGTCCTAAGGCGATTGTCATAAGAATTTGCCCCCTGTTACATCAGTGAAAAATTCTCAAACCTCTCCCTTCTTGTGTCCTTCTATAAGTCCTCAAAGGGGAAGGGACCCAACTGGAAACTATGCCCTAATGTTCATCAACAATAGAATGAATAAAAATGTTGTGGTATATTTACTCAATGGAATACTAAGTTACAATGGGAGTGGATAAATGGCATCTACCCACAACATTACAGATAAATAGCACAAACATAAATTTGTGCACAAAATTAAGACATAAATGAAAATATAGGAAAGATTCCATTTATATAAAGATCAAAATCAATATGATCCAGTAATCCCATTTCTGGGTATATATCCAAAGGAAATGAAATCACTATCTCAAACAGATATGTGCACCTTCTGTGTTCATTGCAACACTATTCACAATAGCCAAGACATGGAAACAACCTATATGTCCATCAACAGATAAATGAATAGAGAAAATCCTACATAATAAAATGGTAATATGTAAATTACCATCACTCCGCTACGCCCACGATTGGGCCAGCAGGAGGCACAGGGGGCGGGACTCAGGGTGGCCGGGGTAGCTGATTGGGCCAGCAGGACGCTGAGCTCGCGGCGCCAGTGGCGCCGCGAGCTCAGCGTCTGTGTCATGGCTGCGCCGGAGGCTTTCGGAAGGCCTGGTGCACCGGCGGACAGCCGGCCAGCTCCCCCGCGATCAAAAGCCAAAGCGGGGGAGCTGGCCGGCTGTCTGCTCCGGCACAAGGCCTTTCGAAAGCCTCCGCCGCGCCGGAGGCTTTCGGAAGGCCTGGTGCACCGGCGGACAGCCAGCCCGCTGGTGCACCAGGTGCATGATTAAATCATGCACTGGGCCTCTAGTATTATATATTTTTTTCGTGCACGGGGGTGTGTGTCCCTCAGCCCAGCCTGCACCCTTTCCAATCTGGGACCCCTCAAGGGATGTCCGACTGCCCGTTTAGGCCCGATCCAGGTAGGGCAAATTTACAGTCAGCCCCTCACACTCAGTACTCCAGGTCCTTATTTATGCTTTCCAGTAGTCCTGGAAAGCATAAATAAGGACCTGGTAGGATCGGGCCTAAACGGGCAGTCAGACATCCCTCTCACAATCCAGGACTGCTGGCTCCCAACTGCTTGCCTTCCTGATTGCCCCTAACTGCTCCCCTGCCAGCCTGATTGCCCCTAACTGCCCTCCGCTGAAGGCCTGGTCACCCCTAACTGCCCTCCCCTGCAGGCCTGGTCCCCCCCAACTGACCTTCCCTGCAGGCCCAGTTGCCCCCAATTTCTCTCCTCTGCCAGCCTGGTCACCCCTAACTGCCCTCCCCTGCAGGCTTGATTGCCCCCAACTGCCCTCCCTTGCAGGCCTGGTCCCTCCCAACTGCCCTCCCCTGATGGCCTGATCACCCACAACTGCCCTCTCTTGCAGACCTGGTCCCTCCCAACTGCCCTCCCCTGCTGGCCATCTTATGGCAGCCATCTTGTGTCCACATGGGGGCAGCCATCTTGTGTGTTGGAGTGATGGTCAATCTGCATATTACTCTTTTATTAGATAGGATAGAGGCCTGGTGCACAGGTGGGGGCCAGCTGGTTTGCCCTGAAGGGTGTCCTGGATCAGGGTGGGGGTTCCTTTGGGGTGTGGGGCAGCCTGGGCGAGAGGCCTGTGGTGGTTTGCAGGCTGGCCACACCCCCCGGCAACCCAGGCAGAGGCCCTGATATCTGGGGTTTATTTATCTTCTATAATTGAAACTTTGTAGCCTTGAGCAGAGCAAAGCCTCCTGCTCACTCAGTGGCCACAGCCATTTTTGTTGGGATTTATTTATCTTCTATAATTGAAACTTTGTAGCGGAGGCCAAGGCAGGCCAAGGCTGTGGGAGCTTGGCTTCCTCCATCGCCGGGGGCAACTCAAGCCTCCTGCTCTCTTCAGCTCCGTGGCTGCCGCCATTTTTGTTGGGATTTATTTATCTTCTATGATTGAAACTTTGTAGCCTTGAGTGTAGGCCTGGGCCGGCCAGGGTGGCAGGGAAGCTGGCTTCCTCCATTGCCAGGGAAACCCAAGCCTCCTGCTTGCTGCAGCTCCGTGGCCACAGCCATCTTGGTTGGGTTAATTTGCATACTCACTCCTGATTGGCTGGTGGGTGTGGCTTGTGGGTGTAGCAGAGGTACGGTAAATTTGCATATTACTCTTTTATTAGATAGGATATATATATATATATATATATATATATATATATATATATATATATATACTGAGTGGCCAGATTATTATGATCTCTGAATACATAATAATCTGGCCACTCAGTGTATATCCTATCTAATAAAAGACTAATATGCAAATTGTCCCCTCGACCAGGATTTTGACCAGCAGGCAGGCCGGCCAACCGCCCATGTCCCCTCCCCCTGGCCAGGCTGGCCGGACCCCACCCATGCACGAATTCTTGCACCAGGCCTCTAATATATATACACACACTGAGTGGGCAGATTATTATGCATTCAGAGATCATAATAATCTGGCCACTCAGTGATATATATATATATATATATATATATATATATATATATATATATAATGAAATATTATTCAGCCAAAAAAAGAAGAAAATCTTGCCATCTGAGACAACATAGATGGCCTTGAGAGCATTATGCTAAGTGAAATAAGTCAGACAGAGAAAGACAGATACTGTATGATCTCATTAATACGTGGAATCTAAAAAGGCCAAGGCCAAACTCATAGAATCAGAGAGAAGAGCAGTGTTTGCCAGGGGCTAGGAGGTGGGGAAAATGAAGAGATATTGGTCAAAGGGTACAAACTTCCAGTTATAAGAGAAATTATTTCCAGGTATCCAATGTACAACATGATGACTATAGTTAACAATATGATATAGTATACTAGAAAGTTGCTATGAGAATAGATTTTAAATGTCCTGACCATAAGAGCAAAAACAAAATTATACTTATTTGATGGGAAGGATGTGTTAACTAATCTTATTGTGGTAAATATTTCTCAATATATATGTGTATCCAAATTATCACACACCTTAAATTCATACAATGTTATATTCAATTATATCTCAGTAAAGCTGGGGAAAGTCCATTAAAGTGGTTAATCATTCAAAATTATATACACATTAACATTTCATTTTGATGTTGGACTAAGTATTTTGTCATTTTAAATGTGGATCATTCATTGATGTTCTAAGTTGCTTTGTTTTGGGGTTTTTTTGTTTATTTGTTTTATTTTTTATTTTGCTTTATTTTTTGCTTCTTAAAAGCTGAACAAAAGTTTAAGTATACTTGCAAAGTAATCTGAGTGTAGCATCCCTTGAGATTTTTATTCTTCTTCGCAATCTTTTATTAAAAATATTTTTATTGATTTTTGAGAGAAAGAGGAAGGGAGAGGGAGGGAGAGAGAAACATCAATGTGAGAACTAAATATTGATTTGCTGCCTCCTGCACACCCTCTATTAGGGATCAAGCCAGCAACCTGAGCCTGAAACCTGGGCATATACCCGGACTGGGAATCGAACTGGCAACCTCTTGGTGCACAGAACGATGGTCATCCAACTGAGCCACACCAGACAGGGCTTTCCCAATCTTGTATGCTTGTCTTACCTACACTTACTTTGACAACAATTTTTTTAGCAACTGCCTTTATCTAGTCTTTACCAAAGCATTCAGCGTAAATTTCATTAAAAATTATGTCTCTCTGTTTTCTCATACATATTTCATCAGCTTACAAAAATTTTAACTCACTAAAGCATTAGAATAAAGGGGAGAAAAAAAGATCAAAATTGGGCAAAATAAATCCAAGGCTTTAGAAGTCAGAATAATGGTGACCTTGGCGGGGGATGACAACAAGGAAGCAAAAATGGTACCTCTAGGGATGCCAGTTACATTTTGATTCTTGATGCTGGTCATGGATTGGGATTAGTTTATAAGTATTTTTGAACTCAACACTCATGCCTTGTGCATTTTCCTGTTCCTTTGATATAATTCAATTCAGAAGTCTTAAAAGGAAGGAAAGGGGATGAGCTATCTTAGTATCTGGGTTTCAGGTCTCAGCTGCTGGCATCCTGAATTCCTCACCACTATACACGGAGCTGTAATAAGGAGCTACCACTGCATTTGGGCCACCTAGTCTACCCCAGACCACAAAGGTGCTGGTCCCCTGTGGACAGTCTCTCTGCTGCTGCTCTCCAGGATTTATCTCTCCCTGTGTCCAGTAGGGAGAAGCCCCTTACACTTCAAGTCCAATTCTTTTGATACAGGGGTAGGGGCCTCTCATGCTACATGACTTCAGTTTTATCACCCAACTCTCTGAGAAAGCTTTCCCCTGGAGAGTTTATTATGTTTTCAGTAATAAAGAGCTCTATTTCCACCACCATGTCTCCTGCCCCAGGTTGTCGGCATTGTAGCAGGGAGTTAGTTCAATGAGAGCCATATGGTATAATGGTTAAGAGCATGGCTCCAGACTGCTCGGTTCTCCACCCCAACTTTGCCACTTATTGGCTGTGTAACCTTGTACAAGTTACTTCAATTCTCTATGTCTGTTTCCTAATTGAAAAACTGCCCTTCTTCATAGGGATCAGGAAGATTAAAATACTCTATACATGTTAATTGTTTAGAACAGAGTCTGGCATATTGTAAAATGATTTTGATCTATTTTAATAATAGTGATCACTTTTCCCTACCTGCAACCTAGCTCTTTTTTTCCAAATATATTTTTATTAATTTCAGAGAGGAAGGAAGAGGGAGAGAGAGATAGAAACATCAATGATGAGAGACAATCATTGATTGGCTGCCTCTTACACGCTCCCCACTAGGGACCAAGCCTGCAACCTGGACATGTGCCCTTGACCGGAATTGAACCTGGGACCCTTTAGTCTGCAGGTCAACGCTCTATCCACTGAGCCAAGCCGGCTAGGGCTGCAACCTAGCTCTTATTGCTTGTCCTGCTCGGCAGTCCATCAGCCATGTCTGTTTATTTTTGAATCCTGCTTGTGGGCAGAGTTCATGTTCTTTCCCAAGAAACTCCTGGAGCCCATGCAAATCAGAGGATAGAGCTGAACCTCCATCTAAGTGCCCCCTAACATTCCAGGCCAACTAGAGAGACTTTATCTACAAAAAGCACATAAACAATCTCCATGAGTGGACCACCTAACTCTAAATGCTGGCACTGCCATGTCTTAAGCTTGAGCCAGCCAGGATAGCACCAAACTTTAAATAACCCTGTGGAATAGGTAATATGAGTTTTGTGCAGACGTGGAAACTGGAGCTCAGAGAGGGTGAGCTACTCACCCGAGCTGATGTAGCAGGTAAATAGCTGAGCTGCATTCCAGCCTGGCTTTTTCTGACTCTAAAACCCAGACCCTTTCCATTAATCCATGCTGTCATCTCAGGCACTGTGGGTGGCAAGGCAATAAGAGGCACTCTTTACTCCACATGAATTATAATCTAGTGGGAGAGGTACGACACGTCTAGACATACATAAGAAGTTAACATCAGCATAGATCACAGATTATTAGGCCTAAAAAAGCAGACATTCAGGAGAGCTGTTTTCAGCCAACCATCTGAGGTTAGATATTTTGTTCTCCAGAACAAAGTCTCCTGCAAGCAGTCCTGAGGTCAAGCAGAGAAAGCAATAGTCAGTGGGCCCAAATGATCATAGCAGGATTGTGAAGGATAGACAGGCCAGGGAGCAAAAGTCAGGCAAAGATGATACCAAATTTACTCTTTGCTAGGTATTGACATTGCAGACTGTACCCCTGTATTGGGGTCTCCACAACCACTCTCAGGTTCAGTGATTCTCCAGAAGGACTAACAGAAATCAGAAGAGCTATTTTGCTCAGTCACCATTCATTCTAGCAAAAGGATACATATTAAAAACAGCAAAGATAAAAGGCAGAGTCCAGGAGGGACCAGGCATGAGCCTCCAATTGCCCTCTCCCATTAAAATTGTACAGCCCATGCTTAATTATCTCAGAACAACATATGACAACATGTAGAGTATTGTCAACTAGGGAAGGCACCCGAGCCTGAGTGTCCAGAGTTTTCGTTGGTAGTCAGCAATGTAGGCATGAAGTGCTTGCATGACTGGCCTTAATTACTCAGTATTCATTCTCTTCAGAATTCAAACTGATATGGTGTGACCCAGTGCCTCCATCATCAATCACATTATGAGCATAGACTATCTGAAATGGCCTAAGGCCCCAAACAAACAATACTCTTAACAGGCATAATATTCCAAGGACTTAGAGGCCATCTCCCAAGAGCTGATAAAGGGCCAGTTTCATTGTAATGTGCAGGGTTTGAACACTCCAAACCTGCTGACGCAACCCTTTAATGCAAGTCCCATTTAATCTTCACAGATACTATAGATACTATTATCCCCATATGACAGATGAGAGAACTGAGGCTGAGACAGTTGAACCAAATGGCAAGGTAACACACTGGTAAACAGAGGAGCCAGAATTCCATTCCAAGTCCATCTGCTTCAGAGCCCATATTCATGTGCTTTACTCTGCTACTGCCCTGTTTGTGGGCCACTGGTCTCTAGAAGGATGTGATAAAGCTTGTGAATGGGTCTATGCTCCTTCCTCCAGAGAAGAGAGAACTTAAAGCCAGGCTGAGTTGGATGGACCTGGATTGTATACCTGGTACAAAGCTCTAATTCTGGACTCAGCATGTGGTATTGCTTATCTGTCTCTCCCACCAGGAAGGTGTGGAATGCCTCACTTACCTCATTATCTCTTATACCTGGCACATGTAATATAAACATAACAGTTATTGTTCTAATTACATTGAATGTCTTGCTGCTGATCAGTTTGAAAAATCATCTTCACAGGTGAAAGACAATATTTAATTCATATGATTAACCATTGCAATTAGAAAATTGCAAAATTTAGGGCCAAAATTCATTTATATACATAAACAACATGGTTAATTTTGGGTCACTGAAGAAAAAAGAAAAAAAAACAATTTAAAAAAATTTTGAAAACATGAAACTTCTACACATGTAAAGAATGTATCAAAATTTTATGTAATCCATTAATATGGATCCACTTCAGCAGGGTGATTAATCTGGTTCCAAGGAGAATTTAAGGAACAGAATTACAGTCCATCAAGAAAGGTGTGCCAAAATAAGTTTTCTGAATTTGAGACCAAAATAATAATGACCTACAGGATAATAAAACTATAAGCACTGGGGTTATTTTCTCTACTAATCAGAAACCACTGTACCTCTAATGAACAAAAGTCTCTACATTACCATGTACCATTACCACGTCTGAGCCCTAATCAAGAGTAAATAGTAATTCAAGCCAAAGTTCATTCTCTAGAGAATTAAATAATCCTTGGGCAGGCTTGTTAAACAATGTTCCAGGATGATATCTTAAGTCTTAGAGAGGTTTTTTTTTTTTTTTAATAGGTAATTTTTTTATGCAAAACTTGCTTAGAGTCTTAAATCAACAAATCACAATTAATATCTTTAGACTCTATCTGAGGACTAAAGCAATTGTCAGGCAATTATTTTGTCATTTCCCAAGCTTACCTGATAGACTTATATTACAAACAGAATTTTATTTTCAGTATTGCAATTGTAACATTAAAGTGCAACATATTAAAAGACTATTTCCACTTTCCAACTTGAGCCCAGCAAATGGCTTCCTCAAAGAATGGTGGTGAGAAGAAAGGCCGTTCTGCCAGCAACCAGGTAGTGACCTGAGAGTACACCATCAACATTCACAAGCGCATCCAAGGAGTGGGTTTCAAAAACCATGCCATGAAGGAGAGGGGAACTCCAGATGTGCACATTGACACCAGGCTCAATGAAGCTATCTGGGCCAAAGGAATAAGGAATGTCTCATACTGTATCTGGGTGCAGTTGTCCAGAAAGCATAATGAGGATGAAGATTCACCAAACAAGCTCTATATGTTGGTCACCTATATATCTGTCACCACTTTAAAAACTCTACTAACAGTTAATATGGATGAGAACTAACTGCTGATCCTATATAATAAAAGGGTAATATGCAAATCAACCGAACGGCAGAATGACCAGTGGCTATGACACACACTAACCACCAGGGGGAAGAAGCTCAACGCAGGACCTGCCCCCAGCCCGCAGGCCCTGATCACCCAATCAGGGCCTGCTGGCCAACCTCTCGGTCCCTTCCTCCAGCAGGCAGGCTCCGATTGCCTGTTGGCGAATGGGGAACCAGGGGTGGGTGGCGGCAGACGTGGGAGGCTCTAGGCCAAGGCCCCCGCCCCGCTGGTTGCCCCACACACAGAGGGTGACTGATGGCAGGGGATGGGGCCAGTGAACAGGCGAGAACGGCCAACCTCTCTGTCCCTCCCCCCCGCCAGCAGGCTCCAATCTCCCAATGGCAAACGGGGAACTGGAGGTGGGTGGCCATGGGGGGCGAAGCCAGCTGCCCACAGCTGGGGAAGATGGCCCAGATTGTAGGCCAGGCCTAGGGACCATACCGGTGCATGAATTTTGTGCACCGGGCCTCTAGTTGTTGAATAAAGTTATAAAATTGGGGGGGAAAAGACTATTTCCAAAGCAAGTAGAAAAACAGGGAAAAACAAAAATTATCCAAAAAAATCAGCTAAAGCTCTATAAAAAATAGAGCCCTCCAAAAATACTAATCCCCTAGTATTATAGTTAACTATTTGTTTAAACACATTTAATCCACTAAAGATACTGTTTTAATTGAGCCACTTGTCCTTATGAATAAATGGTAATGGGCTTGAATTTCCACAACACATTTTAGACTCTTTAAAGTCCAATAATTGGTAATTTTAAAAATTCAGCAGAGGCTGTTCTGAAGTTATCTATACATTAAAAAAATAGTTTGATACGAAGCTCAGTAGTAGCAATCAAGTTTAGAGAGAGGGCTTGGAAAGAGTATTTTAACTACTTATTAACTTTTAAAATATTTCAAACCCTTTAGAAGCATCTATTTACATGAATTCAATGCAGTAATTAGAGATTATTCTTCTCTCTTCATTAAGATAACTCCCTGAGAATCTCTATTCAGCGCTTAGTGATAGTCCCTCATCTGGCTTCATCTGAAACACCTGGAAAGTGCTTTAAAATAGAAACATAACTCAGGCCACCCCAGAGATTCTGGTGCAGGGAGCAGAGTCCAGGATCACACAGGAGAGGGGAGGGGGGAGCCTCCCCAGTGATTCTGATGCACACCCAAGTGTGGGGACCATAACCAGCAGGGGTACTTGGGATACTTTCTTCCGGTGGCCTATTTCATATGAAAATGCAGCCTTAGAATTATTTGGCTTTTGCAGCCCAAAAATAACTTGGAAAACATGTAGCCTGATATAGAAATTCTGTCTGTATCCTACAGTTCTGACTTCTAAGTGAAGTGGGCTGGACTTAGGCCCCAGATAGTTCTCATTAGTGAACAATTACTCTGTATTTTAATATTGCATTTCATAGCAGGAGCCTAGGTTCAGTCAACTTTGTCCAGTACTAGAAACTAAAGCCTAAACCAAGGGTTGGCAAATGATAGCCTATGGGCAAACCCATTCTTCTGCCTGTTTTATAAATAAAGTCTTATTGGAACACAGCCATGCTCATTCATTTGCATATTGTCTATGGCAGCTTTCACACTACCAGGGCAACCTTGATTAGTTGAAACAGACATCATGTAGCCTGCAGGGCCTAAAATATTTATGACCTGGCCCTTTACAGAAAATGTTTGCTGACCCTTGGCTTAAATCTTATTTAAATTGACAAATAGGTTATTTTTCTGCACAATAAAAAATAAAGAAGTTAAATATAAAATACAATTCTTACAATTCAATTATAAGAAGAGAGCCCAGTTTTTTTAATAGGTGAAGGACTAACTCACACTTCATTAGAGAAGATATATGAATGGCAAATGAGGACATGAAAACATATTCAATGTCATGAGTCATCAGGAAAATGCAAATTAAAACTACAATGAGATGCCACTGCGCAATTATTAAAATCACAAAAAGTAAAAAAGACTGACCATACAAAGCATTGGCAAGGATGCAGAGTAACTAAAACTACCATACAATGATGTGGGCATACAAGCCTTTGGAAAACAGTTTCAATGTTTTGTTGTTGATTTAAAGTTAAACATATATCTATTATATGACCTAGCCATTATTCCCAAAAATATTTACTCATAAGAAATGAAATCATATGACCATACAAAAACTTGTACACAAATATTATAGCAGCTTTATTTTTAACTGGAGGCCCAGTGCACGAATTCGTGCATGAGTGGGGTCCCTTGGCATGGCCTGTGGGGATTGGGCCAAAACCGGCAGTCCAATGCCACCTGCCGCTCCTGCCTGCCGCTCCCACTCATCCCGGCCCCACTGCACCTGCTGCCACAGGCTCGCACCCAGTCAGTCCTGATGGGGAGAGGCTTGCCCCGCTACAGTAGCACTCACCAGCTATGAGCCCTGCATCTGGAGCCCACCTTGAGAGGGATGGGGGTGGGGGGCCAGGACATGATTGACCCTCCGGGCTGGCGGTGGGATGCCCTTGCTGGCCCGAGATCCGAATCCATCCCGCTGACCTTTGTGCCAGTTGTTGGGAGCCACCTGGCAACCGCTTTTATATCGTTTCTTCCTTGTGGAGCATCTAGGGAGAGGAAGCAGCCACAGTGCCCGAGGCTGACTTCCAGGAGGCCAGTGGCACTTTCAGGATCATGCCAGTGGTTCCTGGCCTATTCTCCAGAGATTGGACCTGCAGAACTACTGAGGGAGTGAGTGGCTACTGCCAGGCTGGTGGGCTGCCGGGACAGGTTGGTCAGCTGAGCAGCACTCCCACTGTGGGGGCACACTGACCACCAGGGGAAGCTCCTGCATTGAGCGTCATAGCAATCAGTCGACCGGTCATTTGGTTGTTCAGTCGCTTAGGGTTTTATATATATAGATAATCAAAAACTGGAAACCAGCCAAATGTTTATCATCAGGTGAATGGATTAAAATAAAAACAAAAACCTGTGATATAGCCATGCCATGCAATATTACTCAGCAATAAACATAAGTGAACTATTGATACATGCAACAATATAGATGAATCTCAAAATAGTTATGATAAATGAAAGAAGACAAACAAAAATAGATCTGAAAAGGCAAACTATAGAGACAAAATCAGAGCAGTGAAACCCGGGAACTGGTAGTGGAGAAAGAGGATTGATACTAAAGGCAGGAGAGAACTTTCTTGGGTGATAGAAATGTTCTATACCTTGATTGCAGTGGTAGTTACCAACCATACACATTTCTCTAAACTTATCCAACTATTCTCTTTAAAGAGCTGAATTTTTCTGTATGTAAATTACACCACAACTAGAGGCCCAGTGCATGAAATTCGTGCACTCAGGGTGGAAGGGTCCCTTAGCCTGGCCTGCACCCTCTTGCACTCTGGGAGCCCATAGTCAGCAGTCAGACATCCTTAGTGCTGCCGCAGAGGCAGGAGAGGCTCCCGCCACTGCTGCTGTGCTTGCCACTCATGAGCCCGGCTTCTGGCTGAGCGGCGCTCCCCCTGTGGGAGCACACTGATCACCAGGGGGCAGCTCCTGCATTAAGCATCTGCCCCTTGGTGGTCAGTGCGTGTCATAGCGACCGGTCGTTCCGCTATTGGGTCAATTTGCCTTTTATTATATGGGAGGATAAGCCAGACTTGTAGAAGGACACAGGAGCCAGTCGGAAGGGACTCCCATCAGCCAAATTTGGGATACATTGAACATCAAATTAAATAATCATAATAAGGGATAACAACCTATTGAATAAAGAAAGGTATCTCTAGTTCATACTGAGATACATAAATAAATAAATAGAGGGATGGGGGAAATTCATGCGTGTAGAAAAAAGTAATTTATAAATGTGAATAATAACGTTAGAAAATAAGCACTTAATTACCTCTGTAATAATAAACACACTCAAGAATCATCAATGGATAAGTCTGTTGAGGAACTGAATACCTGTATAGTTTCAAATTCTCTCCCTATAAGATACTTATTAATTACAAAGGAAAAATAATAACTTTACAGTAGAGAAGCCTGGTAGACAAGTACTTTAACAATGTGATTAAAATTTATCACCTATAATGAGATACACCAACATTGTCAACCTCTGATGTAAAACACTAAGAGGATATTTCATGTCTGTGGTTTTCCTACCAAGTATGCAAAATCCAAATAGAAACATGAGAAAACATCAAATGAAAACTAAAGAACATTCTACACAGCAACTGGCCTGTACAATTAAAAAATGTTAGAGTTATAAACAATGTTTTTAATGAGAAATTATTCCAGATTAAAGGATATATGGAGACATGAGAACTTAATACAATGAGTGATTCTGGATTACATCCTGGACAAGAAAGGAAATTATTAGGACAACTGGCAAATTTCAAATAAGATCAGTAATTACATAATAGTTTTGTATTAATGTTTACTTCCTGGGTTTGATGCTTTCTCCAGTTGTTTATAAGAATGTCTGTTTTTCTTTTTCTTTTTAGGAAATACATTCTGCAGTATTTACTAGTAGAGGTAATGGAGCAATATTTTTGCAACTTACTCTTAGAAAAAATAATGTGTATATATAGTAGTGTGTTGGTAAATGTTTAATAACCAGTTCTCCAAAGATTTGTGCATATATATGTACACATATAAGTTTAGTATAAATTTTACTGATATAAAGAATGGGCAGTACACAACTTACAAAATAATTAAATGTGCAGTACGCTTTATTATAAAATCCATATAACCAATTGATTCTCACAGAATGATTTTTGCCAAACTCTTATATTTGTAGCCAACCTGAGGTTGCTATTCACAGTGTAACAGCTGCAGACAAAATGCACTATAATCTGCATTATTAGCACAGTCTCATCACTTTCTTAAGTCTAGACCAACAATAAAGCAATAAATCAAGGCCTGATCTGTCTCCCTGGGAGCTCACTGAACACCGAGTAGCACTCTATGATACTGCATTTCCGTCAGAGAGAGAATAGAAGGAAATCACCTCCAGAGCATAGTATTAGTAAGATAATTAGGAAGACATGAATCTTAAGTATTGAGTATTGATTTGAGTTTGGAGGAGGCATTAGTCACTGGCACCTGCCTCTTTACTTTATAACTTAATTTTAAGCTAAAATAATTTCATGTTTAACAATGGCCAAGTCAAATAGCTAGCTCACAAAGTCCCAGAAATGTTAACAATCAGCTCTCCTAAGCCAGAACAGACTCCAGTACACCACTCAGAGAGAGAATGATGAAGCAAATATGGTAACACCTCAATAGTCAGAGAATGTGGATTGAGGATATATAAGAATTCTGTTGTTTCTATTACTTTTCTGTAAATCCAAAATTATTTCAAAATTTCAAAGTTTAAAACAAATCAACTAAACCCCAATTCATGTAATTTTGCTCTCTTCCTGTGTATACATGACACAAATTAGTCCATCGTTATAGCACCGCCCAAGAATTGAAGGGGAAAAAAGTGCAATTGGGGAAAAGCGAGCACTACATTTCAGGGACTGCCTGAGTCCCTCCCATTTCATTAATGGCCTGTTATTTTACAACTAGAGGCCTGATGCACGAAATTTGTACAAGGGGCTCGGCCCTTGCAGCTGCGGCAGCTTGCCTCAGCCCTCGCAGCCCCGGCTTCGTCCGGAAGGTCATCCGGAAGGTCGTTCAGCTGTCCAGTATTATAGATGAAGTCAATGACAACTTGTTCATGTTTAAGTTTTTTCACAGTGCAAGAAAAGTGTAATAAAATAGGTATAAACAGAGTACCATGGGAGCATGGTAGAGATCTCTGACCTTTTTCTCCCCTGCTCCTTCACATACCCTTTACCTCTTCATTCCTGCCCTCTCTTTATGAAAGAAACAAAATGAGAAGAAAGCATTCATGACATATAACAGTGGGTTAGCATGCAGCTAGCAGGTCTCATTGCCCCATAGGAACCCATGTTTCATCTGCAAAATTGGAATGGCGGGTCTGGTCTCCTCCCAGTCTAAGATTTTAATGTTCTGCTTTAGACTTTGTGTCCAGACAGCTTGTGAGTGGAGATTGAAGAGTCTCTACCAACTCTGAAAGTTGTCCCTGCATCACTGTGGCACACCAAATGGCACTCCTCCCCCGCAGCTGGAATCGGCCATGCTTTGATACGAAGCAGCTGTTTCATGGTGCAACAATGCAGAGCAGTTTGGGACTGCAAGTGAAAGATACCACACCCTCCTGGAACTGCGGAGAAAATTTATTAGGCCTATTATCATGGCTTCACAGTTGTTAAGAAGTGGCAGTTGGACTCTCCTATTACGAAGGAGCTTGGAGGAGGCGTTGGTCACTGTGGCATCTGCCTCTGGATTTTAATCTGGAGAGAGTGTCACTGCCCACCCAGTGCTTGACCGGAAAACTTCTAAGACAATCACTCTGAATGCCCCAAGTGGGTGGTAATTGTGTTTAATGACAGGTGCCATTACGGGCCTGGGTGCACATAAAGTCACCAAGATTCAGTCAGAGCACTGGAAATACTTAGAATCGGAAATTCTAGAGATACTTGGAAGTAGCCTTGAGGCTCATTTCACCCAGTCCAACAATCTGGTCGGAGACAAAGTAGAGACTCTGGCAAGATCCCTTGTGGTTCAAGACTATAAATTAAAGGCGTCAATGCATGAGAGAGAGTACGTTCAGAAGGCACAGGGAAAGGTGTGATTACTGAGATCTTCAGGACTCCCCAAAAAGAGGAAGCTGAGTAACCTCACCCCCAAAACCTGAATTTCCAGAATAAGCCCTCCACCTGATGGAACAGGAATTAACAGGCAACAAAGATAAAAGGAGAAATGGGCTCAGGTCTTAGGGCCAGGGAAACAGAGGAACAGGTGGCAAGCTGAGAGGGAAGATTTAATAACATGAGATTCTGTTGGTTCAACAAGAAAGGTCCTAATCTTACAGCTGAATCCTACACATATGGGTTTATAATCAGAGCCCTAAAACAGTAATCAATCTTCAGCCTCCAGCAACCCAAATTAGGCACATGGGCGGAAGGAAGTAGGAAAGGAGTATCTGTCTTTGTTTGGGGATTTTGTGTGTGTGTGTTTTCTTCTGGTCTACCTTAATCCGTTTGTGTACTTAGCCCATCACCCATTGCCTGAGGAATTGTTGGCACCGTCTTTCTTCTCCAGCTTCCCCCCACTACAATCTCATTCCTTTCGCATCTAGAGCTCTGGACGTGAGGTTCAATAGGTGAATGGCAACCAACAACACTTACACTGGAGCAGACGTAAGGAGTAGAGCCTGTTTGGCAAGCCACCAAGCTTGGCTCTCTTGGAGGTTCTGGAAAGGGAGATAAAATGTGCCTTATGCAGTGAAATGTTTGTGGACTTTGTATCAAATTCACGTTGCAAACAGCTCTGTGAAGCAGCCGGACACAAAGCAGGATCCCAAATCCTGCTCGCTGCCAAGCCCTGCCTCCCGCTGTGGAGCCAGGAATTGTGCAGCCCTGGTCTCGGGTGGTCTCCAGAGGAGAAAGTCGCCAGGAGGTCTGGAGATGGGGGCCTGTTACCCACCCACAGTGGTCACATAGGTGACATCTGACAGAGGTCCGTAGATGTGACCTGAGACTGTTGCCTGCAGGCCTCCCACCTCCACGCTGTGAGAATTGGCCAGTCCAAGCAGTTTGGGGCCCTCTGAGTTTTCAGCAGGCAGTGACTTGTAAACAAATCTTCTTCATTTCTCAAGTTTAGTTAACAGACTCCTGCTGGAGCACACTGAGGTTCTTGCAACCACATAGTTCAAGGGTAAACCCCTTCCAACATCAAGCCTGTAGGAACCTCAAAGGTTAGAAATGGGTCATTAAGAGACCAATATCAATTACAGCTCTGGGCTGGCTGAGACCTTGTGACAATCCACTCAAAGGCAGGGCTGAGGTCAACCCCTGGGCCTTTCAGTGCTGCAGCTGCTTTGCCTCAAAGGCCAGCATGTCATCTTGCCTCCAAGTCATCTGACCCTGGCTTTTCTGTCCACTGTCAGATCAGGTCCAGGTCTAGGCAAAACCCAAACATCACTTCCCTTCCCACTCTGTGGGTTCCTGAAGTCACCAGATTAGAGTGATTCATGTCACCTTGCTCAGATTAAGATGTTGTAACCTGATAAAATGCAAAGACTTCACCTGTTCTTACATTGCAAGAGTTAATTTTTCAGGAAGAGCTTGCTTTTGCCCAGCAAAGACCCAAGGGAATAAGTGGGATAGGTACATTTTGTTAAGGAGGCCGAGGAAAGGGAACTTGGGAAAAAAGAGTGAGGCAGGGAGATAACCGGAAATAGAGAAACAAAAGAAGAGAAAGATCAAAGCAGAATTAACGTAAGGAGATGGCACAGCTAAGGACATACTGTTTACCTCTTTCAAATTTTACTAAAATCAACTTTAAAAACTGAATAGCCTCCCAACAGCTGCTCCATTTCTCTTCCCCTTGCTTGCAGTAGTATTTGGAAGAAAGTTATGTGTACTTGTGCTCTGATTAAAGCACATTAGATAATATGTCTGTAAGGCTCAGACCTTGAACAACCTCAGATCCACACTAAATCAGCCCCAACTCCCTCCTTCTGAAGATTCAGAATTGTAGCCACTTCCTAGGGCAAAGGTGACCCTCTGGGTGGCCTACACTCTCATCCTAATTAGTATCAGCCGGTCTTCAGGAAAGGGAGAGTGGAACGGAGGCAGAAGAACCATCATGAAAGGCACAACTGTCTGCTTTTATTAAGAAAACAATTCTATTTACAATAGCACCAAAAAGAATAAAATACTTTAAAACATTTTAGCCCACAAAGTGAAAGACTTGTATACTTGAAAATTATAAAATGTTTCTAAACAAAATTAAATAAGATACAAATAAGTGGAAAAATATCCTGTGTTCATGAATTGTAAGACCTAATATTGTTAAGATATCAATACTGCCCAAAGCAATCTATAGGTGCAATGCAATCCCCATCAAATCCTAATGATGCTTTTTTTGCAGAAATAGAAAACTTCTTCCTAAAATGTATACAGAATCTCAAGGGACCCCAAATAGTCAAAACAATCTTGAAAAAAAGAACAAAGCTGAAGGTCTCACAATTCCTGATTTCAAAACTTATTACAAAGCTACAAAATCAAAACAGTGAGGTACTGGCATAAAGAGAGACATATAAACCAGTAGAATAAAATAGAGAATCCAGAAATAAGCCTTTAGTAGTATATATATGGTTGGATGATTTTCAGCAAGGGTGCCAAGACAGCAGTTGGTATTGGGAAAACTGAATATTAAGATGCAAAAGAATAAAGTTGGACCCTTATCTTACATACCTATACAAATATTAACCCAAAATGGATCAAACACCTAAATGCAAGGCCTAAAGATATAAAACTCTAAGGAGTAAATATCAGAGAAAATTTTTATGACATTGGATTTGGCAATAATTTTTTGAGTAGTGCACCAAACAAACATACAAGCAACAAAAGAAAAAAACAGACAAATTGAACATATTTTTGCATCAAAGGACACTGTCAGCAGAGCAAACAAGCAACCCCCAGAATGGGAAAAAATACTTGAAAATCATATATCTGATAAGGGTCTAGTTTCCAGAATATGCAAAGGACTCTTAGAACTTAACAACAAAAAGACTTGAATATTTGCAAATCACATCATTTGATAATGGATATATATATACATATACACACACAGTATATACATACATATATATACAGTGTATATATATATATATATATATATATATATATATATATATATATATTAATTCCTAAAACTCAACAACAAAAAACAATAATTTAAAAATGGGCAAAATACTTAAATAAACATTTTCTCCAAAGAAATATACAAATGGCCAACAGTTATATACAAAAATGCTCAATATCACTAGTTTCCAGGGAAATGCAAATCAATACCACAATGACATATGACCTCATATACATTGAGTCAGTTACTATAAAATAGAATTTTTTTAAAAAATTAAAAACAGAAAATATCAAGTGTTGGCAAGACTGTGGAGAAATTGAAACCCTTGTATACTATTAGTGAGAAAGTAAAATGTAGCCACCATAAAAATAGTTGATGGTTCCTCAAAAAAAGAATCTCTATAATAAAGAGCCAGGATGTAAGGACTGCTCACCACCAAAGGCTGACCATCCAGAAGTCAGCGCTGGGTTGCCATGGCGACCCAGTGCTGACTACTGAGGCTGCAGGCCTGGTGACCCAGCAGTGACTGCTGAGGGGGCTTTGAATCAGGCCTGGAAAGAGAACTGAAGAGAGAAGCAGGGGCTGATCTGTAGCGTCTGAGGCAGCTTTTGACCAGCACTTGCCTCTCTCTTTCCCTCTGAGCCTGGCCAGCAGCCCTGCATCCATTTCTCTCCAGGCCTCCACCAGGGCTGCTGATCAGTCCTGCCTTTCTGATCAGGCCCTGTTGATAGGCCTAGAGACACTGACTGGCATAAAAACTGGCCAATCAGAACCAAATCTGGGTCAACTGTGAGGAGGAAGTGCCTGCCTAGAAGACAGAGTTTTTGACACAGACTGGCATAGAAACTGACCAATCAGAAGCAAATCTGGGTCAACTGTGAGGAGCCATGGCTGCCAAGGAGGTGGAGCTTTTGACGCTGACTGGCATAGAAACTGACCAATTAGAATCAAATCTGGGTCAACTGTGAGGAGCCAATAGCTGCCTAGGAGGTAAAGCTTTTGACACTGACTGGCATAGAAACTGACCAATTAGAACCAAATTGGCCAGCAGAGGAGGGCAGTTGGGGGCGAGATCAGGCTGGCAGGGGAGGGCAGTTGGGGGTGAGATCAGGCCGGCAGGAGAGGGCAGTTAGGGGTGATCAGGCAGGAAGAGGCAGTTAGGGGTGATCAGGCAGGCAGGCAGGTGAGCGTTTAGGAGCCAGCGGTCCCAGATTGTGAGAAGGATGTCCCCAATTGGAGAGGGTGCAGGCTGGGCTGAGGGAACTGCCCCCTCCATGTATGAATTTCGTGCATGGGGCCACTAGTTACCACATAATTCAGCAATTTCATTTTGGGGTATATATCCAAAAGAATTGAAGGCAGAGTCTAAAAAAATATCTGTACACCCATGTTCATAGCAGCATTATTCACAACAATTAAGAAGTGGGAAGCAACCAAATGTCCATTTATAGATGAATGGGTAAACAAAATATGGTATATAAATAACAATGGAACACTTTATTCAGCCTTGAAAAGGGAGAAAATTTTGACACATGCTATAATGTGAAAGAACCTGAGGGCATTATACTAAGTGAAAAAGCCAGTCACAAAAAGGCAAATACTGTACGATTCCACTTATATGAGGTGCCTAGAGTAGTAAAATTTATAGAAACAAAGGTAGAATATCAGTTGCCAATATCTAGGGTGGGTATGGGGTTACAATGTGGAATTGTTTAATGATCCTAGAGTTTCAGTTTGGGAAGATGGAAATAGTTCTGAAGATAGATGGTGATTGATGATACTTGCACAGCATGAATATAGTTAACATTACTAAATTGATAACTTAAAAATCATTAGAATGATAAATTTTGTTATACATACTTTACCAAAATTAAAATATTTCTAATTTTAAAAGGTTTTTTATTTAAAAAAAATTTTAACTATTCACCTTGCTCCATTTGATTCAAGGCAACGAGTTTTGCTTCATCCTAAGAAACTTATTATAAGCACTAGGGGCCCAGTGCACGAATTCATGCACCTTGAAAGGAACTGTGGGCTGTGAGGTTGCAGTGGGCACAGGGGCAGGTCTCGGCCCATCCTCCATGCTCCCAGCTGGCCCCTCGTGCCATGGCCCCTGGTCCCCTGTCTGCCAGCAGCCCAGCTCCTGCCGCTGCTGCTCCCACATGCAGAGAGTGCCAGCCCCGCTCGCACCTGCTGATGGCGCAGAGCAATTGGGGCTGGTGCCAGCATTGGGTGCAAGCTGGGCTGGCACCAACAGTGGGTGTGAGTAATGGCTGCTGCCCTGATCGCCCCTCAAGAGCAGGGGGAGGTGGAGAAGCCCTCAGGGGTGATCTGGGCAGGCAGCCACTGCTCGCACCTGCTGATGGTGCTGAGTGATCGGGACCAACGCTCGGCAGCTCCGGCTCCAGCAGCAGTTGTGAGCACCAGGCAAGACCACGGTGTGCGGGAGCAAAGAATTTTCAGTAACCCCAGAGGCTCGCCCCAATGACAGTGACCGGCACCGCGCCTTGGTCTGGTGCCGCCGATCACCTGCTCCACCATCCCACCACAGCCAATGCCCGCCATGTTCCGCACACACCCCCTGGTGGTCAGCACACATCATAGCAACTGGTTGTTCGGTTGTTCAGTTGTTCCGGTTGTTACACTTTCGGTCTATTTGCATATTAGCCTTTCATTATGTAGGATGTCACTCCTTCCAAATCCACAATAGCTCCCTCATAGATTTATTAATTTGGCTTAATCCAAGTCTCAATTCTAGCTGATTTTCAACCCTTTCTACAATTACAGTTGACCCTTGAAAAACACAGTTTGAACTGCATGGGTCCACTTATATGAAGATTTTTTTCAATAAATACATACAATAGTGTAAGTGTATTTTCTCTTAGTTATGATTTTTCTCTGGCTTACATTATTGTTAAGAATACAGTATATGATACATATAACATACCAAATATGTTAATTGACATGTTATTGGTAAGGTTTCCACTTAACAAGAGGCTACTAGTAATTAAGTTTGGGAGAATCAAAAGTTACACATGGAGCCCAGCAGTTGTAGCTCAGTGGTTGAGCATCAACCCATGAACCAGGAGGTCATGGTTCTATTCCTGGTCAGGGCACATGCCCCAATTGTGGACTCAATCCCCAGTGTGGGGCATGCAGGAGGCAACCAATCAATGATTCTCTCCTATCATTGATACTTCTCTCTTTCCCTCCCCTCCTTCTCTGAAATCAATAAAAAAAATTTTTTTAATTTTTTTTAATGCATTGGGGGTTGGCACCCCTAACTCCTGAGCTATTCAAGGATCAACTATAATCTCTTCTAATCTGTTACTGGTCTGACTCATTCAGTGCATATCCTTTGATCCAAGCAAGGCATTGTTCCCTGGGTCTTTTCTCCACTTGTCCCAACTACCTAAAATAACCTCATTCTAATCCATTCAACCTCTTTCCACTGCCCTTCCCTACCTGGCTCCTGCCCCCCACCTCCTACACGCAAACTACAACTGCTGGCAACCCACATTATCTTCTCGTTCCTTGAGGTCCAATTGCAGTATTGTCTGAACACCATAACTTAGCATTTTTTTGTCTGATCAATAGCAACTGAGCTCTTTTATGTACAGAGCGCTAAATTAGAGACTAGACTAGGGTCCATCAAGTATCACTTTCCAACTGACTCATTCATAAGTCTTTCCTGGACTACTAGATAGTAAGTTTCTTAAGGATGAGATCATGACTATCTTTCCATGCCTCTGCTTATGAGATAATGCCAAGTCCATTATAAGGGATTCACTGGTTTTCATAGCAAATTTAATAACAAAGTGAATATAATAATGAAAGGACTTTAAAGTCTTAGAGTTTGAGCAGCAGTTCAAGAGTTTGAGAGTTTGTCAGATATTAATTAGACTTATTGTGGTGATCATTTCATCAAACTAATATAATGTTATATGTCAATTATGTCTCAATTAAAAAAAAGAGTTGAGAGTTTGAGCATAAGCATTTATACAAAATTTCTCCTGGTACTTCTTCTATTTGACATCCTAAAAAAAACAAAACAATACCAAAAAATCCTTAAAATAGATAATACAGGAGGGAGGCATGGATTCAGGATAGGTGTTTTGTAGGAAAAATTGCTTGGGGGTTTGCCATGTTTTGTTTTAATTTAGTGTGGAGGCAGAATGTTGATAATTTTGGCAAAGGAAAAGAATTTAAGTGTAGAATAAATGGCCTAAGAATTCTCTCTTAAAGTTTCCATCACCATATTTCAGCTTTATCTCTTGTAACAGTAACTAGAGGTGCTGGGTTTGTTTGTTGTTGTTTTGTTTTGTTTGCGGGGGGGGGGGGGGGGGCGGGTTGTTACATATATATATAATTTTATTGATTTCAGAGAGGGAGGGCTAGAAACATCAATGATGAGAGAGAATCATCAATCATCTGCCTCCTGCACTCCCCATACTGTAAAGTGAGCCTGCAACCCAGGCATATGCCCTGATCAGGAGTCGAACAGTGACATCTGGTTCATAGGTCAACGCTCAACCACTGAGTGACACCAGCCAGGCTAAAGGTGTTTTTAATCAACCAACCACTCATCAGCTCAAAGTGCATCTTCACAACTGGAAAACCACACCCTAAACCCAATGGGCTTCTGCTTCTGATATATCCCACTTGGAACATTGGATTGAATTTAGGATTTCCAAGTAGAGCAGTCCCCTCTCAGTTCCCTTGAGTTCATACATTAAGTGGATTCTGAGTAAATATAATTATGTGTGATTTAAGTTTTCATTTTTCAAAAGGAACATGAAAATTTCATAAAAAGGAAATAGAAAATCAAGGGCAGGATATAAAAATGTGAAGAACCATAGAAATGTGTTAAGTGGGAACTTCCCTTAAGGTTTTTTACTATCTCTGGTTATATGTTCTACTTATCGCCAAAATTGAGACTAGCAAGCTTGTTTTCCTTAGCTGATCTCCTGGATGAAGGAACCAAAAAGAAGCAGTGTTCAGCATGTCCCTTGTGGAAGCTGCTCTGGGCACATTTACCCCTCTCCAGCCCACCTCAAAGTACAGCTAATACTGGATCAATCCTGAAGGGTCTGGCCAACAAAAGGTGTTGACTGCTGCAATGAAAGGCCTACTTAACCCAAGCACTATGCACATAGAGATGCTGTTGCCCCTGCTTCTGTTTGCCTGGCATCCATGCCAGGTCAGGCCCTTCAAACAAACCCCTCATATCCCCAGGAAAAAGCAGGGTAGGCCCAGGTGGGAAACAGCCCACATTTAGACACCCACAATCCATCATGCCAAAGGAAAAGCAAAGAAAATATTTAACCAACAACCAAACCAGGGCAACTGGGCCAGAAGGCAAACAGTTGAGGTGTGCTGAGGGATCTGAGGGGGCCTTTCTACACTCCAGTAGCTGTTGGAAGATTAACTTTCCTTCTCTGTCTTTCCTCCTCAAAGTCCTGCCTCACTAACTGGCTCAGAGAGATCTTCCGAAAACAGTTGTACTGATAATCTTGAGTTAGGACAGAGCTCAGAGCTTGTGCACACTGTTGAAAGGCAAATGATCTGAATGTGAAAGGCAGATTAAGGCAGTTTTTACAGCACAGCCAGCGTCCATGGTTTCTATTTTATCTCCCAAGGGGGGCGTGGGGGAATCACAGAATGCACGTTCTTATTTTATTTCCTAACGATGAGTGAACTTTTCAACCATGAGGATCTCTTTTAAGTCAAATAATGTCCTTGACTAGCACATGATAGTAATTGTATCTTAATTTCCTTTGATAGAGAAAACACACAATGACAAAAGGCTATTATAAATTATGTAACTCTTTCATAATAAATATGTATAACACAAAAGCCTCTACAGACTTCTAAAAACCTTATATAGAAGACATTATTCCTTCACCAACTCCTAGTCCCCACCTCACCAAGGCCTCCCCTCTCTTTCCTGTCTCCTGTTTGAGGATTAACCTCACAGGTTGTCCCAGGGCCAGAGTTCACAAATCCCAGAACTAGTTCTCAAGACAGACAGGCTTGAGGGAAGGGAATATTATTTCACCCATAGCTCATCTCCACCCATCACCTCCTCTCCTCTCCTTAACAGCAGAGACCAGAAGTACAGCAGACACCAGCAGTGCCAGGGCTGGGAGTGTCAGCCCCAAATGTGCATGGTTTCCTAGTGCCCTCCAAGGAAGTAATGGCTGAAAGGCCAAGAAAATAAAAGATTTGGGTTTTCAATGTTGGTTTCTCAAGAAGAGTGACCAACTAAAATCTGAGATTCTCCCTTTATAAAAATAGAAATTATGTGTGATTTTTCTGTGATGGTCTGGTACAATAGTCCGCATCCTCTATTGAAAAAAACAAAGCCTTGAGTTGGATTTTAGTCACCCCCAAAGAGTGAAGTAAGACCATAAAATTTTTTTAATTCCCTTCTTTTCTCCAGATTCGAGCAATATTTTTGACATCCATCAACACCAAATGTTAGCAATTGAAATAGATAGGTTGATGATGCAGCTTTTTATCCAGTCCTAAGCTGGCAATCAATTAATATTTGATGAATGAATGAGAAAGCAGAAAGTAACCATGATCACCACGCAGACACAACATGGGGATGTCTGAGCTTCTTTGCCTAGGTTGTTACTCCCTGCTTCTGGGGACACAGGGCCTCTGGACAAATTAGGTCTGGAGGCTGGGTGAGTAAGGACCACGCCTACGCTCACTTCCCATCTTTCACCGAGGCAGGTCCCAAAACACTTGTCGAGCCAAACTGATTGATGGGCCTGGGATGGCCTTGTTTGCCACCAGGGTGAGGGGCAGCAGCTGTTTAACAGCCCTGCAAGTGACCCTAGTCAGTACTTTCAAGGCAGGAAGTGCAGAAGAATAGAGTGTCCACTTAACACTACCACAAAGGCAGGAGGAGGAGGAAGTTCCTCCCCTTGTAAGCAGGCCAGTGGCCTAATTACACACACACAAATGAGGGAGAATGGGAGTTCAGACAAGGGAGGGGAAATGGATCAAAACTGCTCCCAAGCAATCCTAGCTTGGCCCCCATTCCCTCAGAAGACATTGGATCTTGTGCCCCTATGTGCTGCACAGAAAGAAAGCAACGTAAAGGCTCCACCCCATGACCTGTGTACCAACATCCCAAGCTTTGCTAGTTTCCAGCTTTAGGAGCCCTCAAAGCTCTCTCAACACTCCTCTTCTGGGGAGCTATCTTGTGCTGTATATTTCCATAGTCCCCAAAGGTCTCATACAGCCTGAATCCCCATCCTGGGCCCTGCTCCTTCTGAATGTCCCCACTCAATTGGTTTCTCCCCCCACATCCCAAGAAGGAAAAAGGAAAAAGGAAGCCAAATTCAAGGGGACTCACACTGCCTTCACTGAGAGAGCTGACACTAGTTTAAACGGGGTGGGGGGTAGGAAGATCCCATGCAGAATGGCTCCTGTTGGTACACATTTTCTGCTCCCTATCATCGACCCACCTGGGCCTAAGGCCCTTCTGAGCCTTGTGCCTTTTGCCAACCAGGTGTAGTGAAAACATGAGATACTGGTCTATCAAAGGCTGTGGTTTCTTATTGCAAAAGCAAATGGAGCCGGTCCACATTTTGCACCACCTGAAGCATGTACAATTTTTAAAATGCAAAGCGCATGCAAAATTTGACTACAAATTAGGTGTGGAGTCTTAAAAGAGGTCATGCTAGTGAAAGGCCCTGAAGCTGTAGTTTCCTTAGCTTGCTGGTAAACCGCACCTAGATAGATGTATGTGCATGAACCCTCTTCTCAGATTCTGGCTTCCTGAGAAGGGGACAAGTAAATCTGACCCAAATGCCAGGTGGGTACCAAGGAGCCACTCACAGGAGTCAAGAGGAACTACCCTCTGAGTATCTTTCTTCTTCATTTTGCTTCCTCCCTCCCACCTAAATGCTGCACAAATGGATGCAGATGTTGGCTGAGTCTGAGCCAATGGTTGTCATCCTGAAAGAAGCTGTAATGGGTCCACGTTGCCTGGCTGCACTCCTGATGAGTTCCTGGCTGGAGGAGGCAGCCTAATGGTGTCCCTCGCCCAGGTCGACATTAGATAAGCATGTGTCCAGGGAACTTTGCAACCCTTGGTCATGACACATTGTGTTGAAGTAAATCAAAGAAAAAAAATGGGGGTTAGGCCAAAAAAACTTAAGTGCCCCATGTTGAAATAAACTGTGTGGTATGGGCAAGTCAAGAGGTTGTTCTGGACCTCAATTATTTCATCTGTGAAATGGGGCTGCAGAAATGAGTGTGTCTGAGGTTCCTGTGAATTTGTAGGATTTTCATCTTGGGATTCACTGTATTTTCAAGCCATCCCATTCCTCATACAGTCACCAAGGCCCCTCCCTAACTTGCCCCAACTCCAGGCTTCCACCACCCTATGTACCCACTCCTGCCCCAAACAGGACATCTATCTGATCAAACTGCAAACAAACAATTTTGTAATAAAATGGAAAAACAGCTTTTAGGGCACCAACTTTGAAAAGGGCAAACTGAGACATGAGAGAGAGGCAGGGATGAAGGAACAGGTGAAAAAAAAAGATCAAGTGTGCACCTCTTTTGAGGAACTCATGCTATTGGTGTAATGACAGCTATGTACAAAAATAATATGAACGCAAAAGGGCCAGCACCCCAAGAGGCCAGTGCCAAGGACAAGAGGAGGTGGCCAAGCCCTTCCCAGGGTGTGATAACTTCTATCAAACCAGACAGGCAGGCTCCTGTAATACCAACCGGCCAAGGGAAAATGTGCTGGGCAGAGTCAGCCACGGCCGGTCTCTTTCTTTTAAAATAATGTAAACTCGGCTTGTTCCCAAGTCTCTAGGGCAAGTCCCTGATTGCTCCTAGAGTTGCACCTGTGCTTCACCACTGCCCATAAATCATAGAGGCAGTAAGGAGGATCCAGTTCATTTTTGCTCTAAGACTCCTGAAGTCAGCCTCCCTCCCAGAAATCCCATTCTTCCGCCAAGCCCCCTCGTGTCTCAGGAGCTCCAGAATGATCCTTCTACCATGTGACCCCAGTGGGAATCTTCTTTCCCACAGCCAGGGACATGTAAACCTATCTGGCCCCACTCTCCTCTCAGCTACTCTTAAATGTTTTTGGCTCCATTCTCAGGCTCACTCTAGCTCATTCTCCCCGCTCTCCTTCCTCTCACCCCACCCATGGGCCTCAAATAATGCAATTCCTTGCAGAGAGGGCACTTCTCCCATTTAATAAACAATATAGGTCATGACCCTGTCCTGAGGCCCCTTGTGACCAAGCTTTATACAAACCTGATTTCAGAGGCTACTATTAGGTTGAACCATATGAAATTGTCGTTATTCAGCCATGTTGACATCCAAAAAGAATAACACTTTCATGAGCTTCAATCTAATAAAGGAGTCTGGTAGCCAAATATTAAAAACATATTATCTGGCTTCCCACCTGCTCTCTCCTAAACAACAGTACATATAAATTTGCAGGTTGTGGGCGGGGGGAGAGGGGGACGGGGGAGGGAAGGGGTCGGACAGTGTTTATTGTTCTCTGGATAATGCAGTGCTTCTCAATTGAGGGTGATTTTTCCCTTCCAGGGGACATTTGTCTGCAGACATTTTTGGTTGTTGCAATGGGGTGGAGAGTGCTACTGGCATCTAGGAGATAGAGAGACCAAGGATGCTGCTCAACATCCAACAATGCACAGAACAGCCCCCTCAACAGAGCGTTATCCTGCCCCCTAGCACTGCCCAGGTTGAGAAACCAAGGAACGGAGTGCTGCTCGGAACCTCAGCGGTGAGTTAAGCACTAACATTGAAAATGCAGCTCTGTCTGCCCTAAAGACAGCAGTGTGCGAGCCTCCTGTCCTGGGGCAGGTCGGAGCTGCAACTCTTGGCCTCTGTGACCTACCTCTGATCTATAACCACCCAGGACCAGCTACCTACCAGAAAGCTCTTCCACCACTTCTGCTCTAGCCTGACATGACGGGCATTTTCTGAGGCTTCCCCAAGCCCCAACCCCAATCCGTGAGTTAGAAATTGGATTTGATTCCTGGGCCCTTGAAGTTGCCCTGCCCGTTCTTCCCGCCTGCTTCGCTGGGCAGCCTGTAAAACTTACCACAGGCTGCTGCAGCGAGGCTGCTAAAACCACAGTGCAACCCTCCCGACCAGAAGAGAAATCTCCCCCTGGCCAGCTGTGGCGGGCTCACGTTGTTTCCTGGAAGAGATTGTATGTCACTCTCGGTGACAAAGAAGGCAATTTAAGAGGCTCTCCAGTGTAGTATCACTTACCTACCCCAGCTGCTGCTGCCCACTGTTAGGCAAAGAGCTGGAGTCAGAAAAAGCTGAGTAAATACAGCTCATTTTCACTGTACATGAGCTATATTTACCCTTAATATGCAACCACCTCGGCTCTTTCCAGCTCTGTCTGTTGGCAGAAAGCCCGTATGAGGCTAAGGCACACTTACATTTATTTATGAACTTGAACCTAAGCTATGGCCACAAACATCACCCACTCAGAGAAATGGAAGGAATGTTGCGAGTCATCTAAACAAGGCTAAATTGGAATTTCCAAAAATAACACAGCCGGAGTGCTTTGCTCCAGAAGATTCCTAATGAAAGAGATTCCTCGTTCTCCTTGGAAAACCCGTCCTGGGATCACACGGAATGCAGAAGCAGAGCTGTCTTCCTGCTGTCCCAGCCTTCTCCATCCAGCTGCAACTCAACACTCAGCAATAAAATGGGGTATTTCTGAAAATAAAAACAGGAGACACATGATCCTGTTCCAATACTTAGCCTGTTCTCTGCTGTTTGGAACTTAAAACCTGCCTGCCATTCACCAAATGACATAGTGTACTGGCAGATGGAGCCGGGAGAGGAGGCTAAATGTATTTTAATGGGACCATTAGGATTATGTCAAAAGGTGAGAAAAAAAGCATTTGCCATCCAAGAAAATAAGCATTGGCCTAAAAGAAATCTAACGTGCTCCATCTATTTTCCTTCTACTCCCCTTTTTTGCTTTCTGTGAGACTCTAATTCCATAGGAGTGTCCCTAGTTCATGTGTGGCTGGCAGATGCCTGTTTTCTAAAGTGAGCATTGTGGGCAGAAATACACAAAGGCAGAAAGGAGAGAACATTGGTTTGAGATAAGCCAAGCGAGATCTGTACAAATTTCAGACTCAGGAGGATCGCGAAGTTATGACCTCACTTTTGACAAACCAACCAACCATCCATAGCTTCAACACTAGCCTTAACAAATAATCTTTTCTCTGTGCTTCGTAATACTGGCTATTAAACCTGGGACTACATGCAGAGAAGCTCAGAGCAAAACAGAGATCTTCATTTGAAACAGAAAATGTCCTATTTCTGATAATTTTCTTAGACTTGGCTCAACATCACTGAAGGAAAGACTTAAGTTTGCTCCATGATTTTAGTAGGCGCAGGTGATTTAGTTATCCATTCTAGGTAAGAGACAATTCCCAGCATTCTTTGATGCTGCTCGGACCTTTGTGGTAACAACAAGAGCATCTGACATTTTTACGGCTTACAAGGCAATTTAACACGTGTGTCCTCGTGAGCTCCTCAGAGGAGAAAAACACCTGTGATTTAAGTGAGCTCACGATCCTCATCTTACAGATAAGGAAACAACCCAAGACATTCTTGAGAAGAGCACGTCTGTGCTGGCTGGGCTGGTACAAGTCATCATAGCAGAACTGTGAAGACACCAAGGCCCTATGAAGGTGCTACTCCTCTTCCCTCAAGGGTCTGGGCAGGTGGAACAACAGCTAAAACTCAGACATCTGCCTCTGCTGACTATATTTTTTAAGTCCAAAAATATTGCATTGCCTTTGTGATAGTGTACTCTACAATATTTCAGTGTTAACAGTGGATATTTGTGTGTATATGTTCATTGCAGTCTAGAGATAGTTAGTTACCATTTGAACTTCCCCAATCTAGAATCCAGCAAAAGTGCTACAGAAGTACATCCAAACACCTAATTTTCATTAGGTGTACACCAGAGGGGTCATTATTAGCATGAAAGATTAACCTGTGTCTTTTGGTGACATGTTCAGTGTGCAATGTATTAGTTGAGAGAAAAGTTGCTCAGGTATTATATCCCTGTATGAATAAGGCATAAGAATCCGGGAAGCCCTGATCATATTTTAGAAGCAGTACGGTGGGTCTTCAAGTCTGCTTTGGCCTGTGTTGCTCTGTTCACCAGAGACACTGTCACCTGACCCCAACACAAGGCTACTGTCACTTCAGAGTGAACATATAATAAGGAGTGTTTGTCCACGTGCCTGAGCACAGAGAGCAGCACTTCACCTGCCTACAGGAACTTGCTAACGTGTTTGATCTAAGACTTGCCTTTCAATCCAGTGATGAGGTTGTGGGGAATAAGCTTTCTAACCTTCACCTATTGCTCGCTGCCTGAGGCTGCCAATATTGACCCAATGAATCTGGCAGTTGCTGAAATGCCACCTTGGGTTTGCCTCCACTATTAGAGACCTCTCATGTGCTCTGTACAAGATGCAGAGATGAGTAAAACGGGCCCAAACTTGTAAGGCCTGGCTATCCGGGAAAGAGGATAAGGCAAATAAGTGATCAGTGCTCAAGGGGAGGTGCAAAACAAATGTTAAAAATGTTAAGAGATAAGAGAGAGAGAGCATGCCTGCTTCCACTGATATTGTTGTCCCTGTTATCCAGTCTACATTCCACAGCAAACTTCAGGAAGAATGGACACTGGCTGCAAAAGGAAAAAAGAGGGACTCTTTCATAAAGTAATAATTCATCTTCTTAAGAAAGAAAATCTCCAAGCAGCAGAAACTGATAGTGGAGGAGAAGCTGGTAGTAGTGAAAAATAATCCCTCAAGAATAGGAGAGGTTAGGAGATAAGGGAATAGATACTACCATCAGAAAAGAATAGAAACAATCTAAGCCACTGTTTCCCATCTATAGTCCAGCATAGTACCTTCAAAATTTATGTCACATCCAAGTTCTATCAGCCAGTTAATATCTTTCTTAAAAATCAATTCACATTTTATCTTAAATATTCTTTCTTAAGTATTTTTTTTTTAGAAAGGGAGAGAGAGAGAGAAAGATCAATGTGATAGCAAAACATAGATCAGCTGCCTCCTGCATACCTGCTACTAAGCATGAAGTCAGCAACCAGGGCATGTGCTCTGGTCAGGAGTCAAACAGGTAACCTTTTGGTGCACAGGATGATGACCAACCAACTGAGCCACATGAGCCAGGAATAAATATTCTTTATGTTAAATAATATTTTGACATTCACCCATGAATTGAAAAATAATATCACTTGCTTAAGCAGAAGGAAACCATTAAAGAAAATACAATGTTTTGGATTCCACCAGGATACTGAAGTTTGGGAGTCTGGGGCTGGCTCCCTCTTTGTTTGACATTGATAATGAAGGAGAGGAAGAAAATGGAGAACTAGGGTTAGGGAAGTATTCAAGACATTTTAGGACCAAACTGAGACTCTTAGACTTAATAAATGGTCGTGAAACAGAATTAAAAAGGCAATGCTTTCTCACTATGCAATTAAATGTGTTCTTTAACACCAAATGTGGGTGTCGCCTATAACCATCTCCCCTTTTCAAGAAACACCTAGTTCCTCCAGAGCCAGGCAGAAAGACCTAGAACTGTCCTCACAGGAAAAGCAATCCACCCCCAATACTCAGAGAAGGTGGGTTCATCGTCACCCACAATAACCACTGTAGAGTTTCATTTTCTAAGATGCAAGGACTATTTAGAAATAGTAAAATTTACTCTTTAAGATAAGTACTGTCAACTTTTAACCTTTAAAATCTTTCTTTAAGATTACCTCCATCCCCTTGCAGCTGTACATTCTTTAATAATATATCTATTGATTATGCAATCCCCAGAAACTCCATTTAACATGACCCTTTCGCCTTTCTGTCTGTCCACGCCCTGCCTTGATCACTAAACCCTTAGGACATCAGATTCTGGTCATCATCAAACTGTCTTAAGAACGAAGCCTCAGGTCAGTTGATGACAGAAACAGTTTCGGTCAAGCTGAAGATAACATCTTGACTTCAGCTGTGTTTCACCCTCAGGCCCATGAAAGCAGAACCCTACGGACCACACCCTCATGAAACCAGACAGAACGACGTCATGACTGACCTCAGGACCTGACTCAGTGATCAACTACTCCCTACCCTGGCCCCAATCAATCAGTAGATCTAAGGACCCCAAATCCTATAGCCACCACGATTAGTGATTTTTCCCCTTTATATAACCCATTCCCTGGAAGGCATTGGGGTCTTTGAGCATGAAGTCTCCTGTAACTCCAGGCGTTGCACCATTTTCTTAAAAAATAAGCCTTTACATTCTTGGCTGCAAACTCCTATTTGAGTTTGATTGGGATTTGATACACCCAGGCGAATGAACTCCTTTAGTTCAGTAACAATTACATATCAATTGGGGTAAGATAGGAGAAACCCCTTTTAAAGTCCCATTTTCCAAAATACCTGAAAGTTGGCATTATCAAGGAGTTGACACTGGCAGGCAGTTAAGCAGGACAAACCCATAAGGAGAAGTCGACAGAATGAGGACAAAAGCTCACCTTCTGGGCATAGCCAGTGGCAGAACCAATAGCAGATCAGAAATAAGATTCAAATCACAGCCTTCCAAAGGTAACTGGATGTCCAAACACTGGGAACTTAGACCCTGGTTTCAAAACTTTACAACTCCCTGGTGCTCAGTACAAGTTAAGGAAAAGATCTCATGGCATCTGGTCAGCCCACTGAGTGCTGGGCCAAGAAACACCATGTTAGAGGAAGCACACCTAGAATCACAATGTGAGGCACACTTCTATAAACTGCTAACAAACCAAACAGGCATGCAACTTGACCCCACCCCATCTTAAACCCCAACTCAAGACCTGCACAAAGAGACTGGGCCCCGTCCCTCCAAATGCCCACATCTTCCTCAAAACCCCATCACCCTCTCCACAGTGTTCATGACTAAGACACAAATTCCTTAGGACATTTGTATTTAAATGCTATTACCCAGAATAATATAGATTTTATTCACCAAATCTTTTTATAGGGCTTTGAGGTTCCAGGGGCTGTTTGGGGGGTGGAGGAGTCGGGGAAGAGGATGGCTGGTGTCCTCATAGACTTCCCAAACTACAGAGAGGTCTAGATAAGGACACAAGTGAAGGTGTCTAGCTAGAATCAGCCACAATGGCATAAAAATTACTTAGAGCTAAAGACATTTGAGTACCTGAAATCCTTTATCTACCTAAAAGCAGAGCCTCCCAAGGAACTCAAGTGTCAGAAATCCCCTGCCTGGAGAAACTAATCTTCTCTTCTCTGAAAGACGTCAGTGTCACACCTGGACAGATGTCACACACTATCCTATCTCCCATCTATTCTCATAATGGCTCATTCATCTATCCAAAAAGTCACTTGCTTTTCCAAAAGTAACCTTTTTCCACATCCTTCTTCCAAGAAGTTGTTTGTTCTTCCCCCAGAAGTGTCCCTATCACCTATTAAGATGGTATGTAAGTCCCAAATTCTATCACAGAGTCACATTTCTCTGTGAATTCTAATTAAATTTGTTTCCCCCTCTTGCTAACCTGTCTTTTGTTAGTTTAATTTGCAGACCCCCAAATACTGAACTTAATAAGATAAAGGAAAACTTCTTCCCTAACACAGTCAATAACAATGCAGGGCAGTTAATGCAGAAAAGGCCAGACACTGTGCACCTTCAGCCCTCTCACAAACACCACCAGGTACGGGAGAGTCACAGCGCCTTACAGTAAGTGCAGGCTCACAGAAGCCTTCAGGACCCACAACCTAAGCTAAGCACAGGCAGGAGAACATGGTGGTGACAGAAGGGAAATGGCCCCCTTAAATTCCACAGACAGAATGTTGGAATGCCATTCTCCCCTGAGAGGTGGTGACATCATTGACCACAGAGGCATGCATGACCAGGCAGCCCAATGGGCCACGAGTCCATGGCTAAATAGAGAATTGCCTCTCTCCAGCCTGTCAGGCCAATACCTTTTGCCAGCACCGGTTCAATAGACCTTTAAAAAGAAAAGAAAAACTAAGAGGTCCCATGCATGCCCTCCCACCCAGCCTAGGAAAAATGGAAGCCCTTCATTCTCCTTTTGCCAAAATTTATTTCACCAAGCCTCCAGGCTCTCTACCAGCCAGGGCTAAACAAAGAGGCTTAGAGAACCAGAGAACAAATCAACCAAAACAGCCCACAGAGAGCAAAAAGAGGGAAGCCCCCCGCTGCCAACCTCCATCCAGCTCGGTCCTGCTCGCTCGAGCCCAGCTCAGCGCAGCTCGGTAACCAGTGAGGACAACTCCATCCCGTCGTTATTAGCTTTCACGGCAACACCAAGAGTGTCGTGCTAAAGAATCGATCCAAAGAACTTGTCTCTTCCTCCTCCCCCCGCCCCCATTCCTTCTTAAATTATTAACACCCACTTAAAAGAAAGGGGGTGGGAGTGGGGTGCAGAACTTGCCCTCTTTTCAAATTGCTTATGAAGGAAGTATTGCTTATCACAACAGGTGCACAAGCCACTCACAAAACACAGAGGCAGTGTGGAGCTGAAAGGCTAAGAAATTACTTGTTCTCTTTGTCAGCTGCTTTGCAAAGCCTGCTTAGGAGAGAGATATTGTGTCCTGTTTAAAAAAAAAAAAAAGGGAGGGTGGGAGGGTAAGAGAAAGGTTTAAGGTTGCCAAGGGCTAAGAGAGGGGAGGACAGTGTTGGAGCAGAGGAGGCAAGAGAGGAGAAGGCTTGGTGTTCTATGGCAATTTAGAAAATGCAATGGGGCCTGGTGACTGGATTAAAAAGCTCGGTCTGGAACTTTCTGGAAAACTCTGGCAGCATATTCTTGGCCCCCTCGGCAGGATTGGGAGAAAAATGATACTCAGACTGGCTACAGCACACCCAGGGTGACCAGAGAGCAGCCATGTGTGTAGATTATGCATATGTTGTATCATAATATATTACTTTATTAAATGAAATGAAATTTAAAATATTGCTCAGAACTTGCCTGGTACAGCAAGCAAGACAGAGCTGACTTAGTCACTCCTTAGGAGGGAATATGTCTTCAAAGGTAAACTTCAACCAACTCTAATCTAGCAGTTCACTTTTAAACTAGAGGGTTGCCTGTGTGGTATTGGCCAAGTGACTTCCAGCTGTTGAGTTTCGAAGTCCTCTAGTGTCCCCATCCTGTGTCCCCAAACCTGCAGAGGGAACCCAACCCTAGGGCACCCAGCAGTGGAGGGGTAGCTATTCCCCAACCCAAGACTAGATTGATCTAAGATCCCTAAGATTTGGGTAAAATGAACTTTCTTTCTTTTGGAAAAATTGCCATTATCATCTGGGAGAAAATCATTTGTTTTGCTTAAAAATAAAAATAAGACAATGGAGATAATGCCCTAAGAATCTGTCCCATGGCCAGTTCTGCCCCAAGTAAGTGATCAGATGATAGAGCCACAGGCCACAAAGCCATTGGATCTCAAAGTCTTGCCATAAAATTGCCATTCAAAGGAACCATGACCTGAATGTAGTACTTGGAAGGCAAGCCATGATAGATCACCACATTAAGAGAGAAAGCAGCGGAAGTGTGGTGAGCATGAATCCCATTTTTGCTCACTATATTATGGATTGTTTTTTTTTTGAATCTTGCAGTAAAATCTGAGAATTGAAACCACTTATCCCTACATGCAGCTTTGAACATGGAGCACCAAAACTACCCCGCAAATACACCCACCAACCCCCATCTAACCTTCTACATCAATTTGACTTTACCATTCCATCGTCTCCACTAACATGACTTCACAATTCATGCAGACTCTAGTCAGGAACTTCTGAAAAACCCATTAACTCTTCAGTGAAAAACAGTCAGTATGAGCCCTACAATTTTGAAGCCCTCACCTCAAAACCCTTACTTGTTCTTCCCACCAATCCTGGACTGTTGGAGCATGATCCTTACCCAATTCTAATCAAGGCTCCACACTGAAAGATGTGCCTTAAACTAAATTTCTAATTCCAAATTTATTTCAACCCTGCAGGTCCCTCCAGAGACCCTGCCAAAGCTCTAACGGGTGTTTCCTTTACCACGGAAAATACAGGTTGTGTTGGAGACATTTGAGAAGCCTTCATTCTCTGCATTCTACGGAAGGGATCCAGAACACAGCACTGTGAGGAGGGCTTTGAGGTTTTCTGTTGTTGCTTTCCTAAATTCCTTTTATCTGCCTAAAAGAAAAGCTCCCCCAAAGAATTCAGCTGTCATAAATCCCTTCCCCCAAAGTTTCACAACCAGCAAAAATGGACTCCTATCACAGAAACAAGAAACCTGTAACTCTGATAAGAAGTCACCTAAAGAGACATTTCACAACATTCTCCTATCTCCCATCTATTCTCCTAAGGGCTCCTTTATCTTTCCTAAGAGTCATTTGTTTTCCTTTGAGTGCCCTTCTTACCCCTCCCCTTCTCCTGTTATCATGGTACCTAAGCCCCAAATTGTAATTGCCATTTTTAGTCACATTTTTCTGGGAAGCCACTTACGTATGTGAATAAAAATCTGTCTTTTCTCTTGCTGATCTGTCTTTTGTCAGTTTCATTTGCAGTACCTCATGTACAAAATTTAAGAGGGTAGAGGAAAAGTTTTTTTTCTCTCAGACATGACAAATCATAAAAAGGATATTTGTAGAAAAAGCCAGTATCCATGATGAAGGTTACTAAGAAACTGGTAAGTATTGACTGAAGTCAAAGTTACTGAACTTCCACTGAAAACAGTAAACCCTTGACATTCAAAAGGGATATATCCCCAGATCTTCATGAATCCCCAGATATAATTTGACCCATGAAACTTCTACTGTCTAGTTAGAACCATATTCCTTAGACCTCTTCACTCCATTGGCAGCATTAGCAGTTGCACTTCTTTCTAGGGGCTTTTTTTTTTTTTTTTTAATTAAGGGATTTTGTTTTTTAGAATTTATTTTGGGGCAGAACTGGAGTATTTTTCAGTTTTAGATTTATTTTTAAAAAATAAGTAAATACTCAATCCACACAAAGTTTTGCTCATTATTAACATCTGCATTAGTGTGGTACATTTGTTACAATTAGTGAACCAAGACTGATTCATTATTACTAACTAAAGTCCGTATTTAATCAGATTTCCTTTGTTTTCACCAAATGTCCTTTTTTTGTGTCCAGTTCCCATCCAAGAAACCACATTTAGATGTTATGTTTCCTTAGGCTCCTTTGGCTGTGACAGTTTCTCCGACTCACCTTGTCCTTAATGACCTTGACAGTTCTGAAGAATACCAGTCAGGTATTTGGTAAGATATCCTTTCATTGGAATTTGTCTGCCACTTTTCTCAAAATTAGATGATAGTTATGGGTTGTGAGGGGGAAGATCACAGAGGTGAAGTGCCATTTCATCACATCATTTCATGGTCCATACTATCAACATGACTTATTATTGCTGATGTTGACCTTGATTGTCTGGCTAAGGTTGTGTTTGTCAAGTTTCTCCACTGTTTCTCCCCTTTCTCATACTATGCTCTTTGGAAGAAAGTCACTAGCCCAGCCCACACTTAAGGAGTAAAGAATCATGCTCCTCTTTCTGCAGGGTGGAGTATTCATATGAATTATTTGGAATTTAATGAACTGGAGATTTATCCCTTCACCCCCAGTTATTGATGTGTTCAATCATCTATCTATATAAAAGCCTAAGCGACCGTCCAACCAGTAGCTATCACACGCAATGACCACCAGGGGGCAGACACTCCAACTGGTAGCTATGACACACCCAGAACCAGAGAGGAGGAAGCAGGATTCTGGGGTGCGTCACCTGAGAACCACCCTCTCGCAATCCGGGACCCCTCGGGGAATGTCGGAGAGCTGGTTTCGGCCCGATCCCCACAGGCCAGGCTGAGGGACCCCACCAGTGCACAAATCTATGCACCGAGCCTCTAGTTTGTTTATATCAGTATGGCCTCATGGATGTTTATTTTATATTTTGGCTATAATTCAATACTACTTTATTATTTTTGTGGACCAAATTGTTGCAACTTTGGCCCTTTGACACACCCCATTATTGTGGTAGGTTTTAGTGTTTCATTTTGTTTTGTTTAGCACTTCTTTATTTGCTGAAACTAGAATATGCTCCCAGTTCACCTTATGTATTTTCTGCCCCTTCCCTAGATTCAGGCATTTCTCCTAGGAACTCCAGAGCCATTTTTCACAAAGAAATTGAGGTTCTATCACAATACAAAAGGGTTAGAGTACAAACAAGACCAGTCCAGAACAAAGCTGAATGGAGAGGCTGATGAAAGCTTGGTGATCGATCTGTTGGGCATCCCCTTAGGGTCGCTTCTTGCTAACCACACCCCACTTGCAGCCTGGTGACAAGTTGTCAAGTTCATGCCTTAACTTTTATCTTGTAATATCTTATCATTTTTCTGACTAATGCATTTGTACAGAATTATTTTTAAAACTTATGCCTCAGTAAAATTACAACATGCTACATGTCATGGTCCTTCCAGAATTGTTTAGAAATAGCTTAAGCCACAAATGATAAATTCAGAGATACAAAAACTCAGTGTCCCAGCCATTGTACCCTGCTCTCCTGTTCTGTTCTGCATCCATTATGAGTCAGCATCCTTGGGCTTGAGGGCAGCACCAGGCCTTTCTTGTAACCATTGTTCAGGCTTCATCACAGATAGTTTCCTTCTCTCATTATCCCATCTCCAAGTTCAAAGCTACTTTCCTAACTGATGGTTTTTAAACATTTTGATAATGGAGCCCTTTTTTCCTATGAAATCATCATATAGAGAATTTAACATATGAAAGTGATAAAAGTGGTATTTTTAATAGGCATTTGTTTTATAATCACAAATTAATGATGTTTACCTAGCATGAAGTCAATAACAATGGTGTTTTATTTATTTATTTTTAAATAGATGTTTTATTTATTTGTATTTAAATTTATAAGCCAACCAGCCAAACTGGTATTATTATCATAGTACAGCAAAGTACAAAACAACTTTTACAAACATTTGAGTAATAAATGAATTAGGGGTTGTAGTAAAAGATCAACAGACGCAGAGGAAATAAGTGCAGCATGTTACAGCTCAACCGTTCACCTGAACTGAGGTTTTTGACAAGCTTCCCAATCCCAGAAAATGCAAATAACCCTTTATCACATGCCTTTGTACTTTTACGTTCTATTCTTGAAGTTAAGATTCTAGGTCTAGAATTATCCAGAATAGTATTATATCTAATCATCTATAGCCAGAAACATCCTTTATCATTTGTCTACAGCAGCAAGGCTACAGAAACCTCTTTGATTAGTCTCCAGTCATATCCCCCACCCCACCCCTCCAGTAGGCACAATAGGCATAATGAGGTGCAGCATGTCAAGGCAGAGATGCATAGAAGAATCCTAGGAGAGGTAATACAGCCACTGCCCAAATTGAGATTGAATAACATACCCATCGTCACACCATGTTCAGGGCTGCATGTCCTTAGAGTCTGGCTGTACGTTCATGGAGTAATCTGGGAATAAATCCATGGTTTGCTGGTTACTACAATACTTAAGGGTTTGCAGTATTGCATCCAAGATGGCTCCAAATCACTGACAGGATTTTGCTGGAACTGGATCTGGGGCTGCAGGGATGCCCCTCCATAACTACAGAACTGATTGTTCCAGGCCTGGTTGATCTGAGCCTGGGTATTGCAGTCTTGGGAGCACCAGGTCTTCCTACTCCAGGAGTGGTGGGTCCAAGAAGGGCTATTCCAGGAATGGTGGCTCCAGGTTAGGTTACTGCAGGCCGGGTTGCTCCACATTGAAAGGTTTCTAAAAGGTTCCCTGGGCCTCCCTGGTGACAGGAAGAGAGGCCCACGTACTCTGTGGTTGCTGAGCTCGTCTGAGTCACATGGTTGCTATTCTTTGGCCAGTTGTATTTCTGCCACCTCTTGCTTTTCATTCTCTGGTTCTGGAACCAGGCCTTAATCTGCTTGTAGCTAAGGTTCAGGATGTTGGAAAGTCCTTGCATCTGCTGGAGGCTGAGACATTTCTGTCTCTGAAATCTCTCAGTGCATACACAGAGCTGGGTCTGTGAGAAGGCGGTTCTGATCTTCTGTTTTTTGACCTGGGCTTTCTTCTTCTTCCCTGTACTGTTCTCTACAGAAGTGGGTAGTATTCCCCTGGGACTGATGGAAGGATCAGAGCTATTTTGAATAAGCAGACCCATGGAGGAAGGAAGAGGAGAGACAGTCTTGTGTGGAGTGTCTCAGCAGATGACATTTGCAAGGATGCTTAGTTTTCATCAGGCTCATAAATCTCAGGCACTGGTAAAGGTTCCCTAAAATTGGGTGCTTCAGAGGAGGGCAGGCTTTGGGGACAAGCCAAATCCACACTCACATTGCTGAATTGAAGGAGAGAGAAAAGAATCAGATTCAGTCTTAAGTCAGAACAATGGTGTTTTAAATGGGGAGTTATGGAAAACACTGGCATTCTTCTATAAACCTTATCATCCAGTGGATTTCTGTATTTTGTTTTAGCTACAAAATATCAAAAAATTTGAGTTAAAAAAAAAATTTAAAAAAAATTGAGTTAAAAAGATTTATTTAAAAAGAGACACCATTTGCAACTACTTCCCAACATACCTTACAATCTAAGAAATTTTTCAATTCAATAGTAGATTTAGAAGAAGCTGTACTAGAAGGTCTACACAAAAGTGCATTAATTTGATAGCAAATGATAACATACGGGTAATTTCCAATTTTTTAATATTTGGTACTGTGTTTGTGTTATTTTTCAGCACATATTTTTAATAGCTTAAATTATTTTTAAATGAAATGTCATAAAACATTAATGGAACCTCTTAAGAGCCTTCCCAGAACATGAAGTTTGTAAAACACTGCTAGAGTCTGGGCAGTTGTATTTTCCATAAGTCTCCTTCCCTCCAGATACGTGGCTTATTTAGCTGTACTATTATTAATTCTCTTGACTTGGCTCATTTCCTCTGGACTCTATTAGCTAACTGAATTTTTGCAAAAGTGTTAATGACTAATATACCTACAGTTGGCTTCCTAATTACATATGTATTTTAGTTAAGACCTTTGAATTTTTAAAGAAAGCCTAATGGACGAATTTCAGACATAGGGCATGTAGTAAAAGACATTTTGAGAAGACAGGTTTTTCCCTATTTTGACAGCATACAAAGCCAGTAATAATTATAAGAAATATAGTGCTTACTATGAAACTATTGTAAATTGTTAATGTTTTGTATTTACTAACTTACTTAATTTAATCACCATAACAAACTAACAAACATATGAAGTAGATACTATTATAGTCTCCATTTCAGAGGTAAGAAAACTGAGGTCCATAGCCCATGGACACAGACAATAGTGTGGTGAAGGCTGGGAAGGGCAGGTTTGGGGTGGAGGGGTCAATGGGATAAAAAGTGGGGGGGGGGAGACATGTGTAATACTTTCAACAATAAAGATAAATTTAATTTTTTTAAAAAAGAAAGAAAATAAGGTCCAGAAAGGTTAAAAAGGCTTCCCAAGTTGCATAGCTTGTAACTGGCAAAGCTAGGAATTAAACCAAAATCTATGCTCTTCAACAATATATTGCCTCTGATACCATAATTTCTGTCATCAGTGGAACCACAGCATAATTATTCATCTATTCCACAAACACACATGTTTACAGCATGTCTGTTCTTAGCCAGGTTCTGTCTCCGGCAGATGGTAGAGAAATGCATTACTGCACTGCTCCGTGCATGTTCCAAGTCTCATGCTCAAAGTGCTATACAGAGTTCTCCTTTTCTGCTTTAAACCTTCCATTGGCAGCTCACATGTATTGGCCACAGTGATCTATGGGCCATTCTCATACCCTTGTGCTCTCCTGTCTCTGTTGGCTCAAGCTGCTACTAACAAGCCTTTCTTTCTACTGCTCTGATAAAATTCTTCTTCCACAGGCCGAGCCCCAATCCTATCTTCTCCATAAAACTTTCAGAGCCCTTAGATGAAATGTCTGTCTCCTTCCCTCAGGTTTATATATACTTGTACTCTATTCCTATTGTAGCAGCTCTCAAAAATGGTGGCCTTATAAAGAAAAGAAAGCATGTCTTCTTCTTCTTCTACATCCCCAGCACTAGTGTGTATATATATATATATATATATATATATATATATATATATATATATATATATATATATATTATATACTTATATATGTATATATTATACTAGAGGCCCATTGCACGAAGATTCGTGCAATAGGCCTTCCATCTGCTGGCTGCTGGCACCGGTTTTCCTCTGGCACCTGGGACCCAGGCCTTCACTCTGACCGCCACCTCCCGTCTTCACTCTGGCCGGAGCCTTCAGTCTTTGCTCCAGCTGGAATGCTGCTCCTGTAGCTCCCTCCGCCCCCCGCCCTCCTCCTCATAGCAGGTGTCCCACCCCGCCTGGCCACTCCGCACCTGCAAGTGTGCTGCCCAGAGGCCCGGAGCAGCTGGGGGCGGGGCTGCTGTCATCTTTGTCGGTTAATTTGAATACTCACTCCTGATTGGCTGGTGGGTGTTGTGAAGTGACAGTCAATTTGCATATTTCTCTTTTTATTAGTGTAGGTACTATATAGACTATATTAATAATATATATTATGCGGAGAAACCAAGATGGCGGCATAGGTAAACACCTGAACTTGCTGCCTCACACAACAACTTCAAAACTACAACTAAAAGACAAAAAGGACATCATCCAGAACCACAGGAAGGCTGGCTAAGTGGAAATTTTACAACTAGAAGGGAAGAGAAAAGCTCACTGAGACTCAGAGAAGCTGCGGAAGTAAAGTGCAGAGGTACGGAGGCGTGCGCATGGAGAGGGCTGGCAACTGAGTACGTGGCTGGCTTTTTCAATCCGCAGGGAGACACAGCTCCTGACTGCTCTCAACTCCAGTTCCGGGTGAGATTCTGGGGACTCAGACTCATATGGGGAGAAACTGGACTGTCTGGCAGTGAGCAGAACTCGAGGGCGGCTTTCTCTCAGAGGTGCTTGCAGTGATTACCACAGGACACTGAGACCCGGGGGCCTCTGAGGGCAGGGCTGACAGGAAGCCATTGCTGTTTGCTCCGCCCTGAGACTCCACCCCATCCAAGCTGTGAGCAGAGTCTTTTGCATATGAATGGCTTGGTCCTTTGAAATCTAAACATACCTTACAAACTGCAGCTGAGTCAGAGAGACCCAGAACATCCAAAAGAAGGCCCAAGGCCCCACAGCAGCTTGCATTGCTTCACAGCTGGGCCTCATCTGGGCACCTCCAAAACCCAAACAAAGAAGAGGAATCTGCAGATCTCTCCGTACCTCCTGCTGGGTGGTCTCAGGCAAAGGCTAAATTAGCACCTCCTTGGAGATCCAAGAGCCAGTGTACCCAGAGGCCAGGCCAGAGTAGGACCATCCAGATTACAACTCCTCAGATCCATAAGGGACACACTCAGGGAGCAGACTCAGTGAGCACCAAAGCCCCACTGAAGCAAGTCTTGCCTCATAAGGGTGTCTCCAGCACAGAAATTCTCCCATCGTAGACACAGCTGATCCTCACAGCCAATTGGCCTGGAGGTCAATTCCTCCCTGTGATACCAACAACAATCAAGGCTTAACTACAACAAGACTGTGCACACAGCCCACAAAAGGGTGCACCAAGAGTGTTCACCTCAGGTAACTGGGGAGGCTGAGCCACTGGGCCCTATAGGACACCTAGTGCACAAAGCCACTCTATCAACTCAGGGAAGCAGCCAAAATGCGGAAACAAAGAAACAGGTCACAAATGAAAGAAATGGAGGAAAGCAAATGACTGGATATAGAGTTCAAAGTGACAGTTATAAGGTTTTTCAAGAATTTTCTAGAAAAGGCCGATAAATTTAGTGAGACCCTCGAGGATATGAAAAAGGACCAACTAGAAATTAAGCATACACTGACTGAAATAAAAAATAATATACAGAGATCCAACAGCAGACTAGAGGATCGCAAGAATCAAGTCAAAGATTTGAAATACAAAGAAGCAAAAAACACCCAAATGGAAAAGAAAAAAGAATCCAAAAATATGAAGATAGTGTAAGGAGCCTCTGGGACAACTTCAAATGAACAAACATCCAAATTATGGGGGTGCCAGAAGGAGAGAGAGAGCAAGATACTGAAAACCTATTTGAAGAAATAATGACAGAAAACTTCCCCCACCTGGTGAAAGAAATAGACTTACAAGTCCAGGAAGCGCAGAGAACCCCAAACAAAAGGAATCCAAAGAGGACCACACCAAGACACATCATAATTAAAATGCCAAGAGCAAAAGACAAAGAGAGAATATTAAAAGCAGCAAGAGAAAAACAGTTAATTACCTACAAGGGAGCAACCATACGATTGTCAGCTGATTTCTCCACAGAAACTATGCAGGCCAGACGGGAGTGGCAAGAAATATTCAAAGTGATGAATAGCAAGAATCTACAACCAAGGTTACTCTACCCAGCAAAGCTATCATTCAGAATTGAAGGGCAGATAAAGAGCTTCACAGATAAGAAAAAGCTAAAGGAGTTCATCACCGCCAAACCAGTATTATATGAAATGCTGAAAGGTATTCTTTAAGAAGAGGAAGAAGAAGAAAAAGGTAAAGATAAAAATTATCAACAACAAATACATATCTATCAACAAGTGAATCTAAAAATCAAGTGAATAAAAAATCTGATGAACAGAATAATCTGGTGAATATAATAGAATCAGGGGCATAGAAAGGGAGTGGGGGATGTGGGAAGAGACTGGACAAAAATCATACACCTATGGATCAGGACAGTGGGGAGGGGGGTTAAAGGCATGGGGTGGGATGGGAACTGGGTGGAGGGGAGCTATGGGGGAGGTAAAAAGAGGAACAACTGTAATAATCTTAACAATAAAGATTTTAAAAATAAAAATAATAATATATATTATGCTACTAGTATATGTATACACATTGTTTACATGTATATATAAAATATTACATCCTAATATAATGAGTACTCTAAAATGTCTGTTGAAATGGATAAACAACAATATTGGGTGCCCAGGAGGAACCTAACCATATCCTAGAGAAGACACATTTCCTGTTATCAAGGAACTTCAGCTCTAATTACAGAGACACTGGAGAAGAGAACAACCAGAAGTTAGGCTGATAAGAAGATGACCAGGTGGGTTAGAAACACAGCAACTAGACATCAAAAGACCCGAAATTTAGTCCTAGCTCCAACACCAACTATGTGAACTTGAACAAATAGTTTTATTCTTCTGAGCCTCAGTTTCATCCTCAGTACAAGGAGGACTGATGCTGTAAAGGTGTCTCCTCATTCTGATAACTTTAATGAGTCAATGAGCAGACTGGTGATTTCCAACAATGCTTTCTGAAGGAATGTGCCCTACAAAGAGAGATGTGGGAAACCCTAACTGGTGAGATAAAGGTGCCTCTCTCTTTGCCATCAGAAAGCAACCTACTGATGCACAATGAAATCAATAAAATTCAGAAGAGGACTCTATTGGGAAAGTATTGAAGTAACAAATAATGTTGTAATGACAGATTAAGCAGAAGGGGAAAGTGTAAATGGAGCCCAGAAGGAGAGCTGGGAAGGAAGAGATGGTTAGCATTCACTCATCCATGAATCTGGCCACAGTCACAGTATCATTAGAATGACACACTCTACCACAGCAGAGAAAGTGCCAGGCCTGCCCTTCACTTAGACTGAAATCTCTGAGAGCTGTTCAACTATTTCCACTCTGATTCCTGAATACTTATCAACATTCTAATGAGTAGTTTTGCTTTCAGCTTCTAGTATAATGAGATAGAGGATATTTTCCTCCTTTATCAGCTGGAATAAGACTTACTTCCTCTTGGGAAAAGTCCTATATTTACCAGAAAGAAATCCATAGATTAAGCACATGGGTTGAGGAATGAGATCCCAAGCAATAAATGCTAATGCTGATCTGCCTTCTAAGTGTGGGTCCCAAAACCTTACGATCCTTTATTTTGTGAACATTTCAACACATCCGGGTCTGTAAACTTGACAATGAGTTTGATTACATTTTAATTACTCTGCATGATGAAAATGTGAAGAATTTGAAAATTACAGAGACTCGGGGGTGGGCTTGGGCTGAGGAGTGAAAAGAGCAGCCAAAGGTGTTGGGCACTAGATAGATTAGACTTTGGAAAGAACAGTTTTTTAATGGAAATTTTAAGTTATTTGCTGTTGAGTATATGGTTTAAGTCTCCTCCTCCATCTCCTCTGAATAAAGTCTTTGCTGCTATTTTCAGGCTACCAAAGGAAGTTCTAAACTCTGCGTCCAGCTTGGTGCAGAGACTACATATGGAGTTGTACAATCCAGGGCAGGGAGTGGAGGGAGGGCAGTGGACATTGGTGTTTCACCCAGAGGAGAGAGGCAGGGGCAGGGAACCTCTGGGTAGTCGTCATAAGTACAGTCCCATCATAAAATAACACCGCAGCATTCTGTGACATAAATCACCCTGTCGAGAGTTAGATTAGATTGGATCAGCCCCTCTGAGGATGATCATCCAATGAAACAAAGTTTATGCACTGATCCAGCTCAGGAGCAGGCAGTGCAAGGCAAATGGCTTTACCGTCCTCCGTGCAGTATTATCCATTATCACTGGAAAGATGCAAGGGACCTACAGGTTTGTCAATGGTGCCACACTCAGAATTCCTCAATCATGACCTTGGTAGATTCAACCATAGACTAATGGAATATTTTAACAGACTTTCATAACACCTAGTTCAAAACTTATGTTCCCCAAACTCTCTTGTTCTCAGAAACTTGCCCTACTTATTCAGAGCAAGGAACCCCTGTAGCTTTCTAATTGGCACTAAATTGGCTCAACAATCTCCTCACTGGCGTAACCAGTGAACATTCCAAAAAGTGAATGATTCATCCCCAGAAGTCTCCTCAGAATCCAGGAGTCTGCTCTCTTGTTTTGCACATAGACAAGAACATCAAAGAAAAGAAGGCAGAGGAAAAGATCAGAGCTGGAAACTCCCCACCTGCACATACTCATATCCTGCCCTGTCTAAATTACTAATTACTAAAAGATTAAACAAAATGGCACATAAGCAAAAGGCCACTGTAAGACACTGGATCCCTCAGAAGATTTACATGTCTGGTTTTGTGTGTCCTTTGGTGAAAGAAGACCACACCAACCCAGGCCAGCCACACCAGCAGCTGTGAAGAGAGAAGCCAATTTCAAGGAAATGCAACAGGAAAAAGACTGGAAACAAAAAATTTAAAAATCTCCAGTAAGGACCAAATATTACTTTCCTGAACACGCACATATCCATCGCCCAAATGCCTGTGAACTAGTCCTAAATACAAGTGCTGATAATGTAAGCCAGGTGTTTCTGCTTCCTACCGTAATGGCTGGCAAGACCATCAATGTAGAATAATAATAACAGCATCTGAAGTGCATCTGTGTTTAAACACATAACAGGAATATTTTTCTTTCTCCTCCAAGTAGGTGTCTGTTCTGCATTTATATTGCGATAACATCAAGGAGACCTGGGACCAAGATCCTTTTTAGGAACAGCTCTTCCAATCTTGAGAGTAACACTGGTGTTTTGTTTTTCTGTTTTAAAGAAAAGAAAACACTGATGACAGGAGATGTTGCTTCAGGGAGGCAACTGGAAGTCTTAAATTGTGGGAGATATGGATGCTTAGAGGTAACCCCAGGCAAGCATAAAAACTAGAAAAATCTTAGGAAGCACCAGAAATAATCTTTCTCTGATACATCCTCTCAGGCTGTCCTCTTCCATTAAAAAAAAAAGGATCCCCCCCCCAAAAAAAAAAAAAAATATCCTCAGGAACATAAGCAACGTTTTTCAGAAGTAATGAAAAATGAATAAAAATCCACTCCCTTTTTTGCAGCAGTGTCTCCAATAAGACTACATGAGGTTGCAAACAAAATTCTTCAAGTTGGCTTCAATGAAAGGAGGACAGGGTACTGTAAGAATAAAACAGTGAATCACGGCCATTCACATAGTTCAACTAAGGGACCCAGATTGGGAACTGGAAAGTGAAGCCACACTTCAGCCTCTCAGTTGGTCTCTGTCTCTTTCTGTTTCTCTCTGCATTTCTGTTCCCCTTTCTTCACTCTAAACAAGTTTCCTCTGCTTGGTTATCTGAAGCCTAATCCAGAATGCTGACCCTGTCTACATCACCATACCTTTTCGGTCTAGGGCCCATGGCCAACTGGAAAAATCTCAGCACAAATGTCCAAAAAGTGAACTGATTATGGTTCAGATTATTTGTTAGAACCGAGCCTTACAAGTCAGAGGTAATAGGCCGGGCCTTCCCCTCAGGTGTTCATTTTGGATCCAGTCGGCATTGTCTTCTTCACTTAGGTAGTCCTAGTTAGGGAAGGTTTCCTCAGAATCAGACATTGGGAAGAGGAAAAAGGTAAACTGAACAAGAGCCTTTGGTTTTATTGACTTCCCAACTTTCCTATTTACAAAATCAGGGTGATGATATCTTGTCACTAGTTACAAGCCCCACTGGCAGGGCCACAGGACATAGGGTTGAGTTGGGTTTTTGAAGAAGACTCTTTGTAATTTCAAGGCCTAGGACAAAAAACTGAGACCCGTAGCCCCAATCTCACCTGGCAAAAAACAGGAACACTTTCTGCAAGAGCAGGAACCTCCTCTGTCCGGAGTTTGCCCACAAAGCTAAGAAGAGTTCTAGGAAGGAGGCTGAACTGCTCTAGGGAACTGAGAAGACTCAAGGTGCCCACAGCCCAGCAACAGAGAGGCATAAGGAGGTATTTCTTGACACTGGGGTGTGGAGCAGACCAACATGTTGTGGGCTGGGACTGAGCTATGCAGCTCCAGCCTCAGCCTAAGAAATGCCCATTGAGCCCCTGAAACTGTGGCAGCAACAAAAGCAACAAATCAGAACACCCCCCACATAGATTTAAATGCCCTCTTGAGGGAGTACCACCCCAAGAAGAAACTGGAACCAGATACCACAAGGGCAGTCTTATGGTTTGAGAATAGCTGTGCTCTGGGAAATAGAAGAGAAAGAACAGCTTTATGCACATCAAAAAGAATTTAGGTTTGAGCTGGGCAGAAACCTTTTGGGAGTCAGTTGTAAAACACTATAGCAAATTGCCAAAGAATGGCTATAGACTTTTTAGACTGATGAGGGTGTGTGTGTGTGTGTGTGTGTGTGTGTGTGTGTGTGTGTGTTTAATACATAAGATAACCATTTTCCATCTTCCTAAAATGGTTTAAGTACCACCCCACTCAGACATAAAAGAATAGATGAATTGACTGCTTGGGGCTTAGGATTCTACCTGGAGAATTGGTAGTGAAGAGTCTGAGAGACTAGAATTAATGTCCCATATTCTGTTAAAAGACACATAACAATATCATTACTGACAGACACAATTACACATTCTAATGAAGCAGAGTCACATGTTAATAGTAGTTATGGTCATTTTTAAATAATTAACAGTAATACACAGGCAATCCATCAGTACAGCATACAGTGCATTGCTATCCTGTAGGCATACATGTAATGATGCTGAATATTTGTTCATATGAATCTCACGCAGAGCCAGCTTTGCCCACAATGTTCTTCAGCCTCCTATTGATTTCCTTCCATGCAGCCCAAGCCACAATTCCCCTTGATAAGGATAACCCATAGCTTTCTAAATTTCCCCAGAAACATGGTCAGTTGGATTTTCCACAGCTATAAGCAGGAAATTAATATAGGACCCAAGCAGGTTTTATTATGCCTGCTCACCCACTCCATCCCAACCTGACACTTTAATCAACTCAACATGTTTAAAAATAAATCTGATCATATCAGGAGAGAGAAACTGCCCAGGGCTTGTGACCACTCGCAGCAGAAATTCCAAGGCATGCCTCATTTTTCAAAAGTTTGGTTGTTGTGTATATATTTTCTCTTTCCTATTGCAGTCCCAAAACAAGGACTTGAGGTAGCAGGAAGTGGTTTGGCACTAGCCAAGTGGACTTTCTTCCTAATTTCTTCATTAAACAATTTATGAATTTGGGCAAATGTTTAATTTCCCAAGGATGCCACAATGCAGTAAAATGGGCATACCTAAATCTTCCTTGCCGACTATATGAAGTTGTGAGAAAGAGATGAAAAAAACTTATGTATGAGAAAGAAATGGCACTGCTCACCGAGAATATGAAACACAATAATGAGGACTACAGATGAAGTAGCAACACTGAGCCCCACGGTTCTGCTGAGGCCACCCCCAAGGTGAGGTTACTTCCTGGTTTTGAGGCAGTTTGGGATCTTTGGGGCAATTTAGTTGATTCTTACCTAAATCTTCCATATTAATCAAGCACTCGTTGCATGCACTCAACCAGGACTGGGGCAGGGGGGAGTAGGGGGCAGCAATGATTGGGGACAAATTGAGGGGTACCAGAATATACTATTCTAAAATATGTCTCCTTGGCATTTGGATTATTTTGAGCATAAGTCTTTGGGCACTAGCAGACAGAAAAATCTCTAGAAATGCACAATTTTCCAAAAATTTATATTTATAAAGAAAATCTTTAAAGATGCCACACTCTCCCATACCAGAAGGAAGAGAACTCCTAACAATTCTTACCAATGGAGAAAACATTTCCTTAAATCTGAACAACAATCTTAATTAAACCACCCTTGTGTATCATACTTTTCCTAGTCATCTTTCCATAACTTGTCTCTCCCACCTAGAAGCCCCCAAACACTTTCTCTTTCTCAGCCTAAGATGGCATAGAAACCAAGTTCTGATCATCCCTTTGAGTAACTCACCACTGGGTGCTCCCAGGCGTCCATGTGGCATGCACATGTTAATAAATGTGTTTGCTTTGCTCTTGTTAATGTGTTTTTGCCCCAGCTGGAGAATTTCTGGGGACTTCTAACTTGAGGCACTCTGCCTGACAAAGTTGTGGTTGTTTAGTCTGACCATTCGGAATCCCAGAAAAATCATACCACTTGCCACTAGCTGCTCTGAGTCATTCGTGCAGATGCACAGACTGTCGAGCTAGAAAGAAAATCCAGATTTCTCATTTTAGAGATAATAAAACTGAGGCCCAGAGTAGTGAAGAATTTCATTCCTCAAATAAGAATGCTTTCTACTGAAAATTGCCTCCTTTATATAAGTCCTCAAATGAGTAGGTGATATTTGAATGCTGAATGATACCACAAGACAGATGAGCATTGATTTAAATGCTGCTATCTGACAGATCTGGCCATCAATCATAACCTGATGTCTCAGGAGAGTCATCCTTTAGAACAAGGCTTGGGAATAGCATGATTAGAATTTACAGCTGAACCAACTCTGATCGGAGCTGTCCTTTTCCCTGCTACTAAGGTACTGGGGCTCCAACCGGAGCCTGCATCAGAATCACCTGGATAACTGCAGCACCCACCGCAGAGCTTCTACTTGATTAGGTCTGGGATGGGGAGCAAGAATTTGAATTTCTAACCAGTTCATGCTGATGCTGATGCTGATGTTGACACTCGAGCCTGCAGGGTATTAGGTAAGCTGGTGTCACACCTTGAGAGCTCTGTACTAAGACAAACAGGATCCCTACACATTCAGGACCCTTGTCTTAGAACCTCAACTAAAGAAATACCAAAAGAAGAAGTAAATATTTTATCAAAATAGGGATTACAAATCTAAGAATCTGCAATTTTCTAAAGCAAAGTTTCTTAGCCTGTGATCCTTGGACTCCCTTTCCCCACAAGGGACCCATTGAAAGAATTCAAGGGATTCAAAGATTGGAAGGAAAATGTTTATTCTTATTCTCACTAGCTTCCAATGGAAATTTAGCATTTTCTCCTATTTTACTGGTAGTAAGCAGTAAACCACAGTGGTATGAGCATTAACTATGACTTTGTCACCAATAAAAATCACATACCATATGATTCCCTGAGACCCCACCCATCCAATTTTCAGCCCTACCCAAGCTCTTTGCAGCAGCTTTTCCATATGAATGGCCTGTCCCTGCTCAGACTTCAGACTTGCCTAAAATCTCTTAAATATGCAGCAGCTGATGTTAGCATGCCCCATATCAATAAGAAGCCCAACACCCCAGCACTAGCACCAGTCTGCCTTGCTTCACAGCTGGGCCTTACCTGGGCATTTCCAAGCCCAATACAAGTAGCAGCCATCTGTAGCTCCTGCTGGGTGGCCCCAGGCAGTGGCTGACTTTGCATCACCCAGAAGGCCCCAGAGCCAGTGCACTCAGTGAATAGCTTCAGACCATACCAGATTACATTCCTGAGTGACACACTCAAGGGGCAGGCTCAGTGAGCACTAAAACCCCACTGAAGCAAGTCCTGCTCTATAGGTGTGTCTCCACAGCAACTCTGCCACTGTAGTCACAGCTGATCTTCACAGCCAATTGGCCTGGAGGTCAATTCCTCCCAGTGACTCTAACAGCAATGAAGGCTCAACTACAACAAGACTGTGCACACTGCCAACACCTACAGTGCTCAGCTAAAGTGATTGGGGAGGCTGAGCCACGGGGCCCTACAGGACACCTTTTATACAAGGCAACTCTACCAATTCCAGGAGACATAGCAGCTCTACCTAATACATAGAAACAAATACAGGGAAACAACCAGAATGCAGAGACAAAGAAACATGTCACAAATGAAAGAAGTGGAAGCAAGCAAACTACTGGATACAAAGTTCAAAACAATCGTTATAAGGTTGCTCAAGGATCTTACTGAGAGCTTCAAGGGACTTAATGAGAGCTTCAAAGGACTTAGTGAGACTTTCAAAGATGAAAAAGGAACAGTCTGAAGTTAAGCACACACTAACTGAAATAAAGAATAATTTACAGGGATTCAACAGTAAAGGATTCTGAGAATCAAATCAACAATTTGGAATATGAAGAAGCAAAAGACACCCAAACAGAAGAGAAAAAAAATAATAGTAATCCAAAAATATGAAAATAGTGTAAGGAGCCTCTGGGACAACTTCAAGCATACCAACATTTGCATTATGGGGTGTCAGAAGGAGAAGAGTGAGATCAAGATATTGAAAACCTATTTGAAGAAATAATGACAGAAAACTTCTCTTACCTGGTGAGAGAAATAGACTTACAGGTCCAGGAAGTCCCAAATAAGAAGAACCCACAGAGGCCCACACCAAGACACATCATAATCAAATGCCAAGGGTTAAAGACAAAGAGATAATCTTAAAAGTAGCAAGATAAAAGCAGTTAGTTACCTACAAGGGAGCTCCCATGAGACTGTCAACTGATTCTCATCAGAAACTTCGAAAGTCAGAAGGGAGTGGCAACAAATATTCGAAGTGATGAGTAGCAAAGACCTACAACCAAGATTACTCTATCCAACAAAACTATCTTTTAGAATTGATGGTTAGATAAAGAGCTTCACAGACAAGAGAAAGCTAAAGGAGTTCATCACCACCAAACCAGTATTACATGAAATGTTAACGAGTATTCTTTTTTTTTTTTTGGGGGGGGGGGGGGGGAGAGTATTCTTTAAGAAGGAGGAGGAGGAGGAGGAGGAGGAGGAGGAGGAGGAGGAGGAGGAGGAGGAAGAGAAGGTCAAAAATATGAACAATAAAATGGCAATAAATACATATCTATCAACAATTGAATCTAAGAATCAAAATAAACGAACAAGAAATCTAATGAACAAAATAAACTGATGAATAAAATAGAATCAGAGGCATGGGAACATGGAACAGACTGACTAATCTCAGAGGGAAGAGGGGTGAAGGAGGGTAGGGAGAGATTACCCAAAGACCTTATATGCATCTATGCATTGCCTATGGACACAGACAATAGGGTGGTAAAGGTCTGAGGTGGGGCAGGAACTGGGTGGAGGGGGGCAATGGGAGGAAAAAAAGGGATATCTGTAATACTCTCAACAATAAAGATTTTTAAAAATCACATATTACATACAGTTGTGTGTTTTTTTTAATTTTTATTGAATTTATTGGGGTGACATTGGTTAATAAAAATATATAGATTTCAAGTCTACAATTGTATAATACATTATCTGTATATTGTATTGTGTGTTCACTACCCAAAGTCACATCTCCTTCCGTCACCATTTATCTCCTCTCTACCCTCTTCTACCATCCCCCACCCCCTTTCCTCTGGTAATTTTGTTCATTAGATGCACATATAAGTGAAATCATGTGGTATTAGTCTTTCCCTGACTGGCTTATTTCACTTAGTATAATACTCTACAGGTCATCCATGCTGTTGAACAAAGTAAGATTTCCTTCTTTTTTACCACCAAATATTCCATTGTGTAAATGTACCACAGCTTTTTTTATCCACCCATCTACTGATGGGCGTTTGGGGTGATTCTAAATCTTGGCTATTGTAAATATCATTGCAATGAACATAGGAGTGCATATATTCTTTCTAATTAGTGTTTGGATTTCTTTGGATATATTACCAGAAGTGGAATCGCTGGGTCATAAGGCAGTTTTACTTTTTATTTTTTGAGGAAACTCCATACTGTTTTCCATAGTGGCTGCATCAACGGTGTACAAGGGTTCCCTTTTCTCCACATCCTTGCCAGCACTTGTTGTTTGTTGATTTATTGATGATAGCCATTCTGACAGGTATGAGGTGATATCTCATTGTGATTTTAATTTGTATTTCTCTAATGATTAGTGACATTCAGCATCTTTTAATATGCCTATTCCCCATCTGTATGTCCTATTTGGAGAAGTGACTTTTAGCAATTGAAGGTTAGATAAAGGCCCTTTGCCCATTTTTAAATTGAATTATTTGTTTGTTTGTTTGTTTTGGTATTGAGTTGTATAAGTTCTTTATAAATTTTTGGATATTAATGCCTTATCAGATGTATCATTGGTGAACATGTTCTTCCATTCAGTAGGTTGTCTTTTCATTTTGTTAATGACTTCCTTTACTGTACAAAAACATTTGTTTATTTTTTCTTTTGTTTCCCAATTTTCCCAATACCATTTATTGAGTAGACTGCATTTACCCCATTGTATGTCCTTGCCTCCTTTGTCAAATATTAATTGACAATAAAGGTGTGAGTTATTTCTGGGCTCTCTATTCTGTTCCACTGATCTTTATGTCTATTTTTATGGCAATACCATGCTGTTTTGATTACTATAGCCTTGTGGTACAGTTTGATATCCGGTAACATGATTCGTCCGACTCTGTTTCTCAAGATTGCTGTGGCTATTCGGGGTCTTTTGTGGTTCCATATAAATTTTTGAAATATTTGTTCTAGTTCTGTGAAATACACCATTAGTATCTCCTTAAGAATTGTGTTGAATCTATAGATTTCTTTGGGTAGTATGGACATTTTAATGATGTTAATTCTTCTTATCCATGAACACAATATAAGCTTTCACTTATTTGTTTCTTCTTCAATTTCTTTCTTCTGTCTCTTATAATATTCCAAATACAGGTCTTTTACATTCTTGGTTAAATTTACTTCTAGATTGTTGTTCTTTTGATGCAATTGTAAATGGGATTGTCTTCTTAGTTTCTCTTTCTGATAGTTCATTATTGGTGTATTAAAATGCAACTTATTTCTGGATATTTATTTTGTATCCTACTACTTTACTAAATTCATTTATCAGATCTAGTAGTTTTGGGTGGAATCTTTAGGGTTCTCTATATACAGTATCATGTCATCTGTACATATAGCTGTTTTCCATATCACAAAATATCACTGATACATACTACTATTTTGAAATTACGGTAGGTATTAGATTTGTCACTAGATCTTGTTGTTTGACACTAATAGAGAAGCACATATATTATTGCATGGTAAATTTGGTTTTTAAAAATATTTTTATAAATATACTTTAATATAATTGGTTTCCTTTATAATTCAATGTATTTTATTTTATGCACTTAAATACTATTCTGAGCAGAAGTGCAAACATTTCATTCACCTGATAGAGTCTATGGGATTTAAAAAAAAAAAGATTAAGAACCCTTGACTAAATGTTCAGTATCTCAAATTCTCAAAATCAATTTCTCAAAGTAATGTAACTTTATTGAATTTAAATAAGGAGAGACTTTTTAAAAAATACCATAAAAGTGAGAAAGTCAAAGCCCCAAAATAAGGAGGAGTAATTGTACTGATCAAGGATCAAAATATGATAAATATAAAGTAAGCTTTTGCTTTTGAGCTCCTAAATTATGAATAATTTGTTAAACTGAGTTCCTTGATTTAAACTTTTAATGCTATTTTCTGCTATTTCCCCTTTCTTCCTTCTGGTGTGCCTTTTGTGGAAAGCACCTCCCGCAAACAGCCACTAAGATAAGCCTCAGTAATCAAACCAGGTGCTTCCAGTTCTCAAACTACTTTATCTGGGGACCCTCACACTGAAGAATATTACCTGACCAGTAAGATTCATACTAATGAGCACACATTTGGACTTTTCCAATATCTTATCAGCCCTCCCTGCCTCCAACCAAACCTAACTGAGACATCAGTGTAATTACTCAACCAATACAAAGCAAAGAGTTCATCCACTCTATAATGGGGTTTTCTCTGTTTACCTACCTTGAGTAGTCTTTAGTTCAAGTTCATATATATATGAAATTTCTAGTCAGGAAAAATTCAACTGATCAAGAAAAGTATAGGGAATAGAAAAAGCAATACCTTTTCATGACTATTCCTTTATATCAGCTTCTGAATATGAAGGTTGTAGTAAAAGTAAATTTTTCCTCATGAGTAAAGATAGGTTCTTCTGCATTCAATAAGACATCAATTTCTAATTCCCAAGTACATAGAAATTAATAGCCATGTTTAAATATATATGAAGATATTAAACTGTAACATAGAAAATATGGACATCCTAGAGATGCAAATCAAAACAACAATGAGATACTACCTCACACCTGTCAGAATGGCTATCATCAATAAATCAACAAACGACAAGTGCTGGCGAGGATGTGGAGAAAAAGGAACCCTCCTGCACTGCTGGTGGGAGTGCAGACTGGTGTAGCCACTGTGGAGAACAGTATGGAGTTTCCTCATAAAACTAAAAATGGAACTCCCATTTGACCCAGTAATCCCACTTCTAGGAATATATCCCAAGAAACCAGAAACACCAATCAGAAAGGATATATGCACCCCTATGTTCATAGCAGCACAATTCACAATAGCTAAGATTTGGAAACAACCTAAGTGCCCATCAGCAGATGAGTGGATTAAAAAACTGTGGTACATTTACACAATGGAATACTACACTGCTATAGAAAAGAAGGAACTTTTACCATTTGCAACAGCATGGATGGAACTGGAGAGCATTATGCTAAGCGAAATAAGCCAGTCAGAGAAAGGTAAATATCACATGATCTCACTCATATGTGGGATATAATGATCAGCATAAGTTGATGAACAAGAATAGATCCAGAGACAAATAATATGGGAGTGGTGGCGGGGGGAAGGGGGGGGGGCAGCTAGAGAGGAACCAAAGGACTTGTATGCATGCATATTAACATAACCAATGGACACAGACACTGGGGCAGTAGGGGCTTGCCTGGGGTGGAAATGGCTGGGGGGTGGGAAGTCAATTGGGGTAAAAGAAGACACATGTAAAACTTTAGACAATAAAAAAAAAAAAAGAAAGGGAAAAATATTCTCTTACATACTAAGCAAATTGTGGCTGATAAATGAACAAGTAACAAATGAACATTCAAAGGACACCCCCGCCAATAAAAAAGAAGGAAAATATGGAAAAGTAATAGTTGTTTGAGTTAAAAGTTTTATTTTATGTGTCATTATTGGGGAAGGGAGAGGAACCCACCTTTTAAGAACACTATCAACATAAGACCAAGGAAGACAGCCCAGAAGCATGATAAATTATGGGGAAAACAACCAAAAAGCATCCCAAGAAGTATCCATCCATCCTTTTTTGGAGGTGGTTTTCAAAATTGTTTCCTCTCCATACCCTCACCAACCCCATGGTGTGCGCCCCTCATTTCACACCTGAACCCCAGGAGCCTCAGGCTCCTGCAGAGTCTTGCTGCTACAACCCTCCTCATAGCCATCTCCAGGAGGAGTGTTCCTGAGTGTACACACCCAATGTGACTGGGCATCCCAGAAACTGAGAGAAACCAGGACTGCTTCCATTTTTTGAGGCTTCCAATAAGTATATTATTAAAAAGAGGAAGAATGAGAAGGATAAGACAAGAAAAAAAAGGAGAAGGAAAATATGCATAAACGAGTTAGCAACACAAGCTTGACTGCTATCTTTAGAAAGCATGCTCCCAAGGTTGGCCCTTGGCTGGAGATCCCCACCATTCCCTGATAAGAGTGACTCATTATGCCTGAACCATTTACACAAACAATGCAGTCTATGCTTTCCTTTTGGGAGTCAGGAATTTTGGAACATACCGTTCGAAAATTGCCGACGTGACCAGCCCTCAGTAAAAACCCTGGACACTGCATTTCTAGTGAACTTCCCTGATAGACACCATTCCACACATGCTGTCACAACTGGTTGCTGAAGGAATTAAGCACATCCTACGTGACTCCACTGGGAAAAGACTCTCGGAAGCTCGTGCCTGGTTTCTCCCAGACTTTAATCCAAGTACCTTTTCCTTTTGTTGAGTTTGCTGAGTATCCTTTCATCGTAATAAATCACAGCTATGAGTATGAGTGTACTAGTATGCTGAGTCTTGTGAGACTTCTTAGACAATCCTTGAAATGAGGGTGATCTTGGGTATCCCCAGCACAGAGAAGAAGAAAAACTAATATTAAAAAAGGGAAGCCAGATTGTAAGTTATTTGTAAATGTTTGCTTTTGGTTTTTAAATGTATTTTTACAAATCAATTCATAGAAAGATAATAAACACAAAATAATTATTTCACACAGCAACTATAACTTTTATACAACATACAAATCAATTCAGTGTGTCCAGGTATGAGTTTGGAGGGTATCTGGTGCCTGGTTTTAAAACCTTGTTAGCTGTGGAATCGTTGTTTAAATGAAACCTTTTATGAAAGTCAGAAGAGTGAAGTGCCTCTGGTTAAAGACTTGCTCAGCTTCCTCCTTTGAGGCCCCCAGGGAACTCCTCAGAACCCCAGAATCAGGAGAACAAATTGAAAATAGCTGATCTGATTTAACCCTCTCACTTACAGATGAGAGACCCCAGGCCCAGGCCAAAATGAAGATTTGCCAACAAATTCAACCTTTAACAAAGCATTTTTAATACCAATGAACAAACAAATAAATGAAAAGCCCTCTTTATAGCCTCTTCTTTTTAACTTCTCTTAAATTTTTCTCTAGTCTTGCCTGTGCTTCTATGTCCGCCCCACCCCCCATACTTTCTCTTACAGGACCTCAAAGAATGTACTATCACACACAACTAAAATACTCAGTGGGTAGACTTCAAGGCCAGCCAAGTGACTACCATTCCCACTCTCAGAGACAATGTCTGGTGAACCACTAGGGTGCCCAAGCTACAAAAAGTGAGAACTAGCAGAGGGGAAGAGCAACTGGGAAGAATGCCACAGAGCAACCAGCCCTAAGGGGTGACCATGGGAGGGACATGGAACCCACCTATCTGAGACCTATACAGCCTGAGATTACAAAGCAAAACACTTCCATCTTATACCCAAACCATCACAGCATGAGACTCGTTGCACTTCACTGCAGGAAAGCAAGCCTTTACCAGGTTCCCTCCCCAAACCTTCTTGAGGATCTCCAGGGACTGCCTACGTGTTCCACAAATATGTCCTGTTCATCACTGGCCACCTCAACCACCACCTGGCCCTAATAGTGCCTTGGGCCACTAATCTACCCTTCTTTAACACTCAAGGCAGCTGCAGTTGCTCCTCCCCTCTGCTAGTTCTCACTTTTTTGTAGCTTGGGCACCCTAGTGGTTCACCAGACACTGTCCCTGAGAGTGGGAGTGGTGGTCACTTGGCTGGCCTTGAAGTCTACCCACTGAGTATTTCTGATCCGAAAGTTCTGATCTTAAGTTCTGGTCTCAGGCTTATTTTTCAGGAGTCAGCTCTCCCCCACCCTATTCCTACCCTATAAGTCCAAGCCCCGACCTCCCCAAGATCCAGGAGAAGGAAGACTTCCTAGAAAAGAAAAAATTGTGGAAACTTATTTCTACCTAAAAAGACAAACTTTTATATCATTAGTCCATCTCATCTCAAACTTTTGCATGCCTGAAAAGGATTAGTGCTTTAGCATTGTTTAACCAAAGGCCTTTAAATTTTCTAAAAAACAAAGAGCAATCTAGCCTCAAGGTGAAGTAAAGCCCCCAACCAGAGAAACAGAAACCATATAAAACAAAACATCAAAAACAATTGCTTAAAGTTTAAAAATGGCATTTTCCTACTTTTAAGCATTGATGTTGCACAAAAACACCTTGGCCAATAAGCACATAAGAAGGTCCTCAACATCACTAGTCACTAGGGAAATACAAATCAAAACCACAATGATGACCATTAAGATAATCATTATTTAAAAATAAATAAATAAATAACAAGTGTTTGTGAGAATATAGAAGAATTGGCACTCTTGTGCTCTGTGGATGGAAATGCAAAATGGTGCAAACACTGTGGAAAACAGTATTCAGGATCCTCAAAATTTAAACATAGAATTACTATGTGATCCAGCAATTCCACTTCTGGGTATATACTCAAAATAATTGAAAGCCTGGTTGTGAAGAGATATATTTACACCCTTATTCATAGCAGCAGGGCACATGCCTGAGTCTTAGGCTCAACTCTCGGATGGGAGGGCATGCAGGAAGCGGCCAATCAATATTCTGCTCTTACATCAATGTTTCTCTTTCTTTCCCCCTCTTCCTTCCTCTCTCTATAAAAATCAATAAAAAATATTAAAATAAATAAATGGTTGGGGGAGGATGGGGGAGGACATCTCATAACAGACATACCATATATACCTTTCTCATAGAATATGAGATTTGAGGGGACCTTTGAGTCAAGTACTAGGGAGTCTCTTTTCAATGGCAAAGAAGACAGGCTTGCACCCCCTGCCCTTCCCCTTCCCCCCCGCCCCACCCCCCGCCATCTGTTGAGCACTTGATGTGGCAAGTATGACTGAGGAACTACATTTTCCATTTCATTTGCATTGTGTTAAGTTTAAATGGCCACATGTGCCTAGTGGTTAGCATACTGGACAGCAGAGATCTGCACAGCCATAGATCCCAGGCCCTATTTGGACCACACAGCAGCTCTGATGTCTCAGTAACAACCACGGTGGCTGCCCTTGGGAGCAGGCACCTGCTGCCTTGAGCTCCAGGCTCCACCATCACGTGACTCAACACTGTCTCAGCTCCTCTGCTCTGCCACTGTGAACCGAGCTCACCCTCATGGTCACTTCTCATGGCTTTTTCTTTCTCCTTCTGTGCATTGTTTTTCTTGAAGGACCCTCTAGGCATGCCCACCCAGCAGCAGCCAGTATCTACTCAAATCTGTTTAAGTACCCAGCAACACATCACGTCAAAAGCATCCTGTTTAGTGTTGGAACTGTTAGCAAGGCTTTTCTTCACAAACAAGCAAAACCTGTCAAAATAAAAGATCTTGAAAAATGCCTAATAATGAAAAGACTGGAGCAAAATTGCCAATCATCATTCTCTACACTGAGAGGGAAGGTGACTGGTGACTCCAAGCCAGACCTGGCTTGCAGACAGATATATTGGGGGTTGCCTGCACAATTCCCAATATTGAAAAATTGAGATATCTCTCATAAAAATGCAGGTCTCAGCCTCCCTCTCAGACAGGGAAAGTCCAGGCAATGTTGGGCCTGCACTCCTGCCTAGCAACAGCTGAAACCGAGCCACTGTCCCCAGGAAAGATGGAGCACACCTTGTCCATGTGCTCTGGTCAGTCCCTAGAGGCTTGTTCACTCATTCACAGGGTGGGCCTGGTCCCCAGAGGCATTTGCATTTGAGACCCCCATTGGAGAGGAAGAATCACATTGAAATGATCTGTTATATGTCCCTCTCCCACCTCCAACCCACCAGAGGGCAGAGAAAGTCATATTCCTCTTTATATTCCAAGTGTAAAGTCTTGAACATAGTAGATGTTTGAAATGTATTTATTAAACAGAACTGAGGCTTTTTTTAAAAGAGAGAGAATTCTAAGTCACACAATGTCCTTAACTGGTTATCTAACCGAGAGAAGATAAATGATGCGCCCAATGTCATGGTTGGAACACGAATCATGTCCCTGGGACATTGCTTTCTTCTAAACTCTAGCTTGCCTGTGGTCTCAAAGGACATTGTTATGACAGGGTCATACATCCAGGGTGGTCCTGCAGCCTGGACCCCCTAAGGTCCACGTGCTAGCAAGGTTCCACAACACAGCAGCCTTCCCTGCAGGGTGCCAGCATTCTCGAGAGCACACAGGTATCGCCTGTGTAACAGAAGCCACAAAAGGTTGTGAATGCTATTTTTAAACTTCCAAAGACCATACTGTACATTGATAATGGGAGCATCTAAGTGCCCTGGTGTTATGGCCCCAGTCAGCATGCCATCTAAATGCTGAAGATAATAATCTTGCCTTTAATAGTAGCCCCTTGAAAAGGAGCCCTGTTCAATGCAGTGTTGCATTAAATGGAAGTGCTTTTGAATAGGCTAGGCTCCATTTCTTTAGGAAGAAAATCTCTGTGAATCACCATCTCCCTGCAGTGACACATTCGTGCATTCAGCTGGATGCTTCACTGGTTTTTTTGTGTAAGCTGAAGCTGAAAATATTTTACTCAATATAAATATCCCTATATGGTTATAGGTTATTTTCTGCCTATGTTCTCCCTCTTATCCATCCCCTTTCTCTTGTTGAGTTTTTACACCTCCTATTTAGGAGCTCTTTTTTTATACCTTGTCTAGTTTCCAATATTTGTTGAAGACCTAGTATAACCACTGGGTCCTCTTAATGGTTTAGGGATCCTGCTCATAAATCTCAAATAATAATAATTACCATTGACCAAGCATCTACTGGGTGCCAGGCCCTAGGTTAGGGACATGCTTTTATATGCATGAAAATATCCCATTTTTAATTGGGATGGGTCAGTAGAATGAAAGTTGTGGCCAAATTTTCAGACAATTATCAGTCAAGTAATGAGGCAAAGCAAAGAGAGATGCAGAAATAAATCAGGTATTGTTTTATACTTTGAGACCTGCGTGATCCTAAGAAACAACAGTTTTTGAAAAGAAGGCAGGTTTACTTTCCGTTCAAAAGTTCTTGGGAGTTAGATGGAAAAGACATTTCTGTTAAGAGCCAAAGAAATGCAAAACCCAGTCCATTGATCACAGGGGTGGGGTCTCTGTCATAGACAGTGCATAGGTGTCCATAGGTTCCATCGGGGTCACAAACAAAATTGTACTCAGGGTTCCAACTGAATTCTCTCATCTTCATGAGTCAAGTGTCTGAGAACATTTTCCCAAAACTGCTTGAAGTGCACAATTGTTTCCTTAGTGGGTCAACACTTTGCAATCCCAGAAAATTTAGTATAGAAACTGTTAATATGTTTGTTTTAGGTTGTAAGCTATGTTAGTTGGTGTTTATCTTACTCTGCTTGAGCTGCTATAACAGCATACCGTAGACTGAGTGGCATATAAACAAGAGAATTTTCTTTCTCACAGTCTGGGAGCTGAGAAGTCTAAGATCGAGGCATTGGCAGGTTCAGTCCCCAGGCCCTGCTTCACTGATGGCTGTCTTCTCACTGTGTACTCATCTGGTGGAGGGAGTGAGAGAGCTGTCTGGAGTCTCTTCTATAAGGACATGCATGCGGTTTCCAGCTCCCAGAGTCCCTGCCTCTAAGCACCATCACTTTGGAGACTAGGCTTCAATATATTAATGTGGGGATGAGGGGACACAAGCATTTAGTCTATAGCAGTGTTTTAAAATTTTGCAAAGTTTCAGATAAAATGGCCAATTACAGTAACAGTTCTGCAATTTAGGAATATGTACTTGAGTAATTGATTTAAGTTTATGATTTTACATTGAAACCCTACTGTTTATAAAATATTGGAAGGTTTAAGAGTATTTAAGGTCCACCATATTTATACATTTATTAGATTTATAAAATTACTTAAATGTTTTAGAAGACTTGTCAGTCAAATAATTTAAGACAATAAGGAAATGTCATATGTTAAATTTATAAATGCAGTTTAAAATGCATAAAGGGGTTCAATTAACTGAGCTTATGATATGGGACAAACATAATTCAAAAGCCACTTTAAAATGAGTGCTAAAACATCCTAGAGTGAAAACTCGAATAAGAGTCTTAAATTGAACTTAAAAACTTCAGAAGGATCTAGATTTCTGAATTTGTAACTTCAGTAAATAAAATGTTAATTCATAAAAGTGAAGTAAACTATAAAATTTTCTTTCATATACAAAATAAATAGCCCTTGAAGATATCCAAAAACTTAAATGTAAAAGATTAATATTTGGGGCCCTGTTCCTGATATTTAAGATGGATCCTAAGGACTCCCCAGATATTACTCCAACTGCATGAAAGATTCCCGTTACCATACAGGCTGTTCATGGCATCATTGTCCATGCCAAAATCCTCCCCTCCTACTCTAGGAGGGCTCTCAGGGCCGTGGATCTGAGGGGCAGAAGCTCAAGTGGCAGCATTGCAAGTTTCCAACACTCTTCTGAAAGCAGATTTCCTTCCCTAGTCAGTGCTCATGCACTAAAACTTTTCCCAAAGGCTGGGGATACTTAAGGCATCTAGAGATTAGCGACTGAGGACATGACCAAGCTTGCCTATGTCAGGAAGGAAAAGCTTTTCCTCTACCCTCTTATGTTCGTAACCTGGGGAACTGCACATTAATTAACAAAAGACAAACTAACAGGAGGAAAGGAATACAAACTTTATTCATATTTTATATGCACAGAAAAGAAGAAAAACTCAAAGAAGTGATGAGAGTTAGGGGTTTGTGTATTATTTTAACAAAATGAATAGAACTTTGGCTTCAAGGGATGATAAATTATGGGGAAAAGACTAGGAAATAGAAGGGGCAACTAATGGAAGATAAGGGTTACTTTAATAAGGTTGGTTTATGCAAATTCATCTCAATGCCAACTCTTCATCTCCAGTGATAAGTTTCTCTCTTTCTAATTTGAATTATTAATGCTGAGCTTAGGCAAGAAAGGGACGGGAAGAGAATTCTTCCTACATACATTGATTCTCAATTGCTTTCAGTTCAAAATAATTCTTATGCCAAAGTGGTGTATTTGGGGGTTCTTATCCTGACCCCCTCCACCTGGTACATTGTAAGGGTCTAATGTACATTTATTAAATGTATGAATGAGCCAAAAGCTCCTATGCCAATGCCAAAAAATGTTAAATACAATACAGAAACGTGACTCACATCATAGTTATTGACATGTAGAATATTGACAAACATAGTCTACGAGAAGTGTCTGAGATTTTGTTGCCTATAGTTTCTTCTAGGATTTTTATGGCTACATGGCTTACATTTAAGTTTTTTATTTACTTTGAGTTTATTCTTGTATATGGTGTAAGTTGGTGGTCCAGTTTTATTTATTTATTTTTTTTGCATGTACCTGTCCAATTTTCCCAACACCATTTTATTGAAGAAACTGTCTTTACTCCATTATATATTCTTTCATCCTTTGTCAAATGTTAATTCAGCATAATGTCTTGGGTCAATTTCTGGGTTTTCTGTTCTGTTCCATTGGTCTACATGCCTGTTATTGTGCCAGTACCAGGCTGTTTTAATTATAATGGCTTTGTAGTATAATTTAATATTTGGTATTGTTATCCCTCCTATTTTGTTCTTCTTTCTTGAGATTGCTGCAGCTATTCAGGGTCTTTTTTGGTTTCATATAAATTTTGGAATATTTATTCTAAATCTGTGAAATATGCCATTGGCATTTTAATTGTGATTGTGTTGAATCTATAGATTGCTTTGGGTAGTATGGACATTTTAATTATGTTAATTCTTCTAATCCATGAACATGGTATATTCTTCCATTTGTTTGTATCTTCCTCTACTTCCTTTTTTCAGTGTCCTGTAGTTTTCCAAGTACAGGTCTTTTATATCCTTGGTTAAGTTTATTTCAAGGTATCTTATTTTGTTGTTGTTGCAATGGTAAATGGGATTTTTTTTTTAGTTTCTCTTTTTGAGAGTTCATTATTGGTGTATAAAAATGCCATTGATGCCCAGCCAGTGTGGCTCAGTGGTTGAGTATTGACCTATGAACCACAAGGTCATGGTTCAATTCCCAGTGAGGGGACATACTCAGGTTGTGGGCTCAATCCCCAGTCGGGGCGTGCAAGAGGCTGTTGATCAATGATTCTCTCTCATCATTGATGTTTCTATCTCTCACTCCCTCTTCCTTCCTCTCTGAAATAAAGAAAAATATTTTTTAAAGGCCATAGATTTCTGGATGTTAATTTTGTATCCTACTACTTTGCCAAATTAATTTATTAAATATAGTAGCTTTTTAGTAGAGTCTTTAGGGTTTTCTATGTACAATATCATGTCATCTGCGAATAATAATGGTTACATGTTCTTCTTTCCAATTTGGATGCCTTTTATTTTTTCTTGTTGTCTTATCGCTATGGCTAGGACTTCTAGTACTATGTTGAATAAGCATGGTGAAAATAGACATCCCTTTCTTATTCCTGATCTTAGGGGAAACACAGTTTTTGCCCATTGAGTATGATGTTGGCTGTAGATTTGTAATATATGGCCTTTATTATGTTGAGGTATGATACTTCTATTTCTACTTTGCTGACAAAAGTGGTTGCTGGATTTTATCAAATGCTTTTCTGCATTATTAATATGATCATATGATTTTTATCTTTCATTTTGTTTATGTGATGTATCACATTTATTGATTTGCAAATATTGTACCAGCCTTGCATCCCTGAGATAAATCCTACTTGGTCAAGCCCTGCCAGTGTGGCTCAGCAATTGAGCATCAACCTGGGAAACAAGCAGTCGCTGATTCAATTCCCCGACATGGCAAAAGGCGGGGTTATAGACTCGTTCCTCAGTAGGAGTAGGTGCAGGAGGCAGCCAATTGATGATGTTCCTTTCTCATTGATGTTTCTATCTCTCTCTCCTCTCCCTTTCTCTCTGTCTAAAATTAAAAATTAAAAAGAAAACATATAAATCCTATTTGATCATGGTGGATAATCTTTTTAATATGTTGCTGGATCCAATTTGCTAATATTTTTTTGAGGATTTTTGCATCTATGTTCATCAAGGTTATTGGCCTATAATTTTCTTTATTTATAGTGTCTTTATCTGGTTTTGGAACTAGGATAATGCTGGTCTCATAAAAAGAGCTTGGAAGTCTCCCCTCCTCTGGAATAGTTTGAGGAGGACAGGTGCCAGCTCTTCTTTGAATATTTGGTAAAACTCCCTTGTGAAGCCATCCGGTCCAGGAACCCCTTCTGCTGGGAGTTTTTTGACCACTGCTTCCATTTTACTTGTTGCCACCGGTCTATTCAGGTTTCAATTCTTTCTGACTCAGCCTCAGAAGATTGCATGTTTCCAGGAACTCTTCCTTTTCACCCACACTGTCCAACCTGCCAGCACATAGTTGTTTGTAATATTTTCTTACAATCCTGTGTGTTTCTGTGGTGTTAGTTGCCACTTCCCCTCTTTCAGTTCTGATTTTATTTATTTGGGTCCTCTCTCTTTGTTTCTTGATGAGTCTGGCTAGCAGTTCATCAATCTTGTTTATCTCTTCAAAGAACCAGCTCTTGGTTTCATTGATCTTTTATATTGTTTTTTTAGTCTCTATGTCATTTATTTCTGCTCTGATCTTTATTATTTCCTTCCTTCTACTTACTCTGGGCTTTTCTTGGACATGTGGAATATTGAGAAGGCCACAGTGCCTTCATGTGGATCTTTTTAAGGGTTAATGACTGCTTCTTTGAATCTCAGTGTAGCAGCTGCAGATGACATCAGATTTTCTGCCACAGGGGCTTAAATCAAAACAATGAATCCATCAAGGAGAAGGCCAAGGCAACTTTGGGGCTCAGAGGGAAAGATTGGGCAGAAGGGTCCAAACAAATGAGACTGAGAAAGATTTTCTCTGCTGTATTAGAATACCTCAAAATATGAACATTTGGGGCATTTTTATTTATTTATTTTAAGTTTTGTTTTGTTTTAGAGAGAGAGAGGAAGGAAAAGGTAGAGAGAGAAACATCAATGTGAGAGCAAAACATGGATCAGCTGCCTTCGGCATGCCCCCTACCTTGGGCATTTTTACAAAATAGTAACTACCTGTCTCACTGGGAAAGGACATACAGGCAGATGTCAAGAGGCACAGGACGCCTGCATTTTGGCCCAGTGTTGAGGCATGACAGAATGTTGGGAATTTGTTTAATTCATTTGAACAACAAATGCACATGTACTTCCTAAGGTCTTTGTTCTCCCAGGGCCTCTCATCAGGTAAAAGAACTGCCACATCACACATGGTTGCAATCATCACATTCCTAATAAAACACACATTCTGGGATATCCAAGTCTTTTTCCTAGACCCCAAAACCTAGGAAACAACCACAGCCTTCAGAATCACAGGGGAACAATCCTAACACATTGATTCCTCGATGAAACTCATGAGGAACAAGTGGTCTATGTGTTTTTGCCCATCTGTAGTCTCTATGCTGCTGTAATCTTAAGTGTGACCACATTTACACTGACTGCCCCCAACCCCACAGACCAAAACCCTAGAGAAAGAATGGCAAACTGGAAAAGCAATCTACAGTGTTCTTTTCCAGAAAGTCTTCGGACAGGTATTTTCTTAGCAGTTCTGGGCTCACCATATTCAATTAATTCCCTGCAGCAATGACTTCTTTCTGTAATAACTCTGAAGAGACTGAGAAAGTGATGCAATCTCCTCTATCAACCACCTGCAAAGCTTTCACCAGCTGCGTTCAGCAGCCATTCCCCAGACTCCAGCAAAGTGTGCCTGGGCCAAGGGAGTGGGTACCATGGGCAGGAAGAGAAGCCATGAAGGGAGGGAGCCAGGGTGATGAAAAAAATTACATTTCTCTTGCAAAGAATGAAACAGGTGCCCAGGTGGTAAACATAACTTCCAATTACTTGCCTAAATGAACCCTGAAATTTAAAGTTACCTTCTTTTGTCAACAAACAGACAGAATATCCAGTATGTAAATAACAAGGACTTTATACTCTAAATTTAGGGTTTTTTTCGTGACGCTCTACTTTCATCCAGTACTTCCTCTTTGTTGTGGAACAAGCAGGCTCTGCTCTTTGGTGTTCTGCAGCTTTTCTCGTGAAACACTGGAACAGAGGAAGGACTAGGTATCTCAAAACGTGAAACAAGGACCATCTGTTTCAGAATCAACTGAGCAGCTTGTTAAAAATGCAAATTCCTGGACCACACCCCAGACCTTCTGAATCTGACTTTCTGGGGCTTCTGCATTTTTAACTAAGGCCCTCAGATGAGTCTTGTGTATAATAAAATTTGAAAACTACTGGTACAGAAAGTATATAACTCTAGGGCAAGGGTCACAGAATTCTCACAAGGAGGAATCAAGACATCTGTTGTGTTCACCTGTAGGAGTGCATCCTCAGATGCACCTGGGGAAGCCGGGCTAGCGCACTGCTTCTCAAACAACATATAAATGCCACTCTGATCCACTTGCTTCTGCTGCAAGCAGCTCAAGGTGGGCCGCAAAGTCAGCATTTCTAATAAACTTCCAGGTGCTGCCTGCCACCTACAGTGCTTTGAATACAGCTGAATGATTAGTTTATAACCCCAATAGCCTGGGTCAGAGAAGGTGCACCAGGAAGTTGCTCAAACTCAATAGTCAATTTTACCCACAGCCAACCAAGCTATTTTAGAACACCAAAATCTCTTTTAAAATGCAAATACTACCCCACCCCAAAGGGAAAGCTGAGTGTGACTTAATTTAATCAGATTGCTGTCCTCTTAACTGAACTCAGCCCTGCCCAGGTAGCGGGGGTGGAGGTTTTAACCAGAAGGGAGATCTACCTCGAGGGCCTTGGCAGGAATTAGGGCAGCAAAGGGTTTGGCTTCCATAGGAGAAAGGCCAACAGGTGTGAGAGTGCTGCTGGGTAGAAGGGAGTCAAAGACAAATTTGCCACAATTGCAACATTACAAATTTGAATAGGGAACCTGATATGTGCTGAGCACTGGGCTAGGGCCTGGGAATGCAAGAACAAGGTGCAGTCTGTCCCTGCAGGACTGGAGGTCCAGCAAATTGGCCTCTAGTTCTGAGGGAGGAAACCAACCCTGGCACTGTCTCAAGCTTTTGGCATGGTGCCATTGGTTGCTAATACCAGCCTAAGCCAAGATAAGGCAAGACCTTAGTCAATAATGTAATGTTTGAAAACAATGAAGGATATACTAAAATGCACAGAGCCCACCTGGATTACTGTCCACTTGACTTCCACTGATAAAGCCTTTAAAAATTCAATCACTACCTGCCAGCCAATTATCATAGGGCCCGAAGTCTCCATTTTAATTCATCAAATATCTAGTCCTTCTTTAATTCCACACATGGAATTCTCCATAGAATGAGGATATCTAAGAGTTTAAAACAATTAATTTGGGCCATTTAAATTAAAATCTTAAATTAAGGGAAAGTCACATAAGGAAAGAAAAACTTTCCCTCTGTCTTCTTAGGTTCAGTGGATGGAGCTTGTGAATTAAATTGACAAATAACAGATAATGAAAGAAAAGGCGTACACGTTTTATTGATGTTAATATTTTTAATGCATACAGGGGCTTCACATTTTTATAACACTATTTTAACAAAAAAATGATGAACTGTGGAGAACTAACTAGACATAGGAAAGGGATGTGGGCTTCAAGTAGTGATAAATTGTGGGAAGGTGAGTAGGAAATGTAGGGGGGAAACTAATGGAAGATAAGGGTGATTTTTAGTAAGTCTGTTTATGTAAATTCACCTCAGCCTTGACACGCCTTCTCTAGTGATAAGAGTGCTCTCCCCTTCCTGGTACAAGGAGGGCAGCCTTCTCACTGCAAATTTATGTCCTGCTTTTAGGCAGATCGGGGAGGGCAGAGTGCTTTTCCTGTGTCTGCTGTTTCTCAATTGCCTTCAGCTCAAAATAATCCTTCTGCCAAAGTGGCATATTTGGGAGTGGCATATTCTGATCTCTTCCGTCATTAAATCTTCTCTGTACCCTATAACTCAAATTAAGAACCCTCAAACCATTACCTAGGTTATGAGGGTGACTCAGCCTCTCTCCTTCACTCCCAGACAGAACCCATTTGTCCTTCTTCAAGCTCTGGCTTTCTCCCACAATGCACCTGTGCCTCCAACAATCTCTCTCAGGTCAGCCAGTGTCTTCCCTGTCTTAGGATCTGTTGCATATCCAATAACCACACAATGTTGTCTTAGCTTTATAAATTGATGTCTTTATAATGTGATGTCTCCACTCCGTTTTCCCTTCCGCACCACCACAATTCACTAACTTGCTTTATAAAAACTTCATCTTCCCTAAACACACTACCATATTGGCTGCTTTGCAATAGTTTCCAAGTCCTAGTGTTAGGGGCAAAAAATAGAATATTGAGGACTAGCTATGATTATGGGAAATATTAATCATGCTCTGTTAGCCATGATTGCCTTGTGTTGGTTAAAGAAACGACATTCTGACCTAGCTGGGAGTTGTACATGCCTCCCCCCTCTCCCCCATCACCTGAGAGTCAAGTTTGGAATGTGGCCCATTCTCATTCAAGAACTGCATATTATTATGGAAAGATTAACAACCTTGTTGCCCAAACAATGGGGTCCCACCCCAACCCTTATTGCCTACTTCCCCATGCCTGTAATCCCTACTTCCCCATGTAATCTTTGTTCTATCCTATATAAGCAGCTGGCTTATGGGGGGCTGCAGAGCAGACTTTTGTAGATGACCTACTGCTCTCCTGTACTGCCAGCAGAGAGAGTGTGTGTGTGTGTGTGTGTGTGTGTGTGTGTATGGCTAATATGCAAAGTGTCCCCTCAGGAGTTTGACCAGGAGACCAGGAGTTCAATCACTCACTATGACATGTGCTGACCACCAGCAGGGTGGTACAGAACAAAGGAAGGCCCTGGCCAACAGCCAGCAGCCAGGGAAGGAAGGCCCTGGCCAGCAGCCAGAAAGCCCCAATCAGCCCTGATAGCCGGCCAGGCGTAGGGACCCTAACCATGCACAAATTTCATGCACCAGGCCTCTAGTACTCATATATTACTCAACCCTGTCTCTGCTTTTTTTCTTTTTTCTTTTTTCTTTATTGATTAAGGTAGTACATATGTGTCCTTATCCCCCCATTTTCCCCCCACCCTCCCACTCATGCCCTTACCCCCCTGGTGTCTGTGCCCATTGGTTAGGCTTATATGCATGCATACAAGTCCTTTAGTTCATCTCTCCCCTTTACCCCCACCCTCCCCTACCTTCCCTCTGAGGTTTGATGGTCTGATGGATGCTTCTTTAACTCTGGTTCTGTTTTTGTTCATCAGTTTACGTTGTTCATTATATTTCACAAATGAGTGAGATCATGTGATATTTATCTTTTGCTGACTGGCTATTTCGCTTAGCATAATGCTCTCCAGTTCCATCCATGCTGTTGCAAATGGTAAGAACTCCTTCTTTTTTACAGCAGCTTAGTATTCCATTGTGTAGATGTACCACAGTTTTTTAATCCACTCATCTGCTGATGGGCACTTAGGCTGTTTCCAAATCTTAGCTATTGTAAATTGTGCTGCTATGAACATAGGGGTGCATATATCCTTTCTGATTGGTGTTTGTAGTTTCTTGGGATATATTCCTAGAAGTGGGGTCACTGGGTCAAATGGAAGTTCAATTTTTAAATTTTTGAGGAAACGCCATACTGTTTTTCACATTGGCTGCACCAGTCTGCATTCCCACCAGCAGTAAAGGAGGGTTCCTTTTTCTTTGCATCCTCACCAACACTTGTCATTTGTTGATTTGTTGATGATTGCCATTCTGACAGGTGTGAGATGGTACCGCATTGTTGTTTTGATTTGCTTCTCTCGGATGATTAGTGACTGAGCATTTTTTCATATGTCTCTTGGCCTTCCTTATGTCCTCTTTCGAAAGGTATCTACTTATGTCCATTGCCCATTTTTTGATTGGGTTATCTTCCTTTTGTTAAGTTGTATGAGTTCCCTGTAAATGTTGGAGATTAAACGCTTATTGGTGATAACATTGGCAAATATGTTCTCCCATGCAGTGGGCTTTCTTGTTGTTTTGCTGATGGTTTCTTTTGCCGTGCAGAAGCTTTTTATCTTGATGTAGTCCCCTTTGTTTATTTTCTCTTTAGTTTCCATTGCCCTAGGAGCTGTATCGGTGAAGAAATTGCTTCGACATATGTCTGAGATTTTGCTGCCTGTGGATTCCTCTAAGATTTTTATGGTTTCCCATCTTACGTTTAAGTCCTTTATTCATTTTTAGTTTATTTTTGTGTATGGTATAAGTTGGTGGTCTGGTTTCTTTTTTTTTGTTTGTTTGTTTTTTTGCATGTATATGTCCAATTTTCCCAGCACCATTTATTGAAGAGACTGTCTTGACTGTCTCTGCTTCATTGGCTCAAGCAGTGACTGGCAGCCCAGATCCATTGATTGTCCAGTTACACTACCTCATCCACTGCCCATTTAGGAAGTCATTTACCTTGTTAAATCTATTTCAACTCACAAATAGGAATAAGAATACTTACCTCTATGGAGTTGGTATAAGAAATAGGTCAGATAATATTGCAAAGTGTTACTGTAGTATTTGATAATACTTAACTTTATATGTATGAAAAATGGGTAGGGGTTTTTTGATGTTTTTCTTTTGTGTCCATTTTTAAGGCCCTACTATGTTTCCAGGGCTATTTGAGGAACTCCCTGCTCCTTCAATAAGGATTTGGAGCATTTACTATGTTCAAGACTGTGCTAGAACAGGAGTCAGCAAAATATGCCAGCTATTTTTGTACAGCTAGGTGCTTAGAATAGTTTTCACTCTTTATAGTGGGTTGAATAGTGTCCCCCTAAAATTCATGTTAACCAGGAACTTCTGAATGTGACTTTTTTTGGGGGAAAAGATCATTGCAGATATAATTAGTTAAGGATAATACTACAAAGTCATCCTATGAGCCCTAAATCTAATGACTAGTATCCTCTTAGGGATAGGAGAAGATACAGGAAGATGGAGGCAGAGATTAGAGTGATGCAATTGCATACCAAGGACATCAAGGATGGCTGGGAGCCAGCAGGAGCTAAGAAAAGGCAGGAAGGATTCTTCCCTAGAGCCTTCAAAGGGAGTGTGGCCCTGCCAACACCTTGATTTCAGACTTGCAGACTCCAAGAACTATGAGAGAATAAGGTCTGTTGTTTTAAGCCACCAATTGTGGTAATTTAATATGGCAGCCCTAGAAAACAAATAAACATTTTCTAATGGAACATTGTCCCGTACACGAAAAGGTTGTAAGTTCAATCCCCAGTCGGGACACAGGCAGGAATCGATGTTTCTCTCTCACATTGATGTTTCTTTCTCTCTCTCTCTTTCTTTCTACCCCCTCTCTATCTCCCCCCCATTCCCTCCCTCCCTCTAAAATCAATTAAAAGTAAATAAATAAAATAAATTCCATTATCCATAAGTATTATTGGAACACAGTCACACTCATTTGTTTATATATTCTTTTGTGCAGCAGAGGTGAGCGGTTGCAACAGGCAGTATGATCAGAAAAATTAAAATATGCACTATCTGGCTTTTTACTAAAAAAGTTTGCCAACCTCTGTGCTAGATGCTTGGTAATGAGATAGAAATAAGCCCTATCTTCATGCAGAAAATATGGTAAGGAAAATAAATATTAAGCAATTGATTAAGAAATTGACTAATTACAACACCAATTTTTACAGTCATTAATGGTGTTGTAACTGAAGAATAAAACAAAAGCCATAAGAGATATGCAGAATCCAATCAAATGGTATCTTCTCATCTGTAAGAGAAACCAATCCACGTAATACAAGTTCAAAAAGTTAGGAAAGACTCTGATAGAATGTCATTAAAGTGTCTTTGGTGCCCATTCCATTTATCTACTGATGCCTGACAATTTTCCCAAACATATCAGAGTAAAACAACAACCATTTTTATCACACTCAAGGATTTTGAGTCAGGAATTCAGATAGTAAACAGAAAGAATGACTTATCTCTCTCTCTCTCTGCTCCATAATTTCTGGAGCCTCTGCTAGAAAGACTCAAATGGTGAGGGGCTGAAATTTTCTGGAGGCTTCTTCTCTCAAATGTTTGACACCTTGTCTGGAATGATTCGAGGCTCAGCTGGGCTCTTTTGTTTGAGGCACCTGCTCATGGCCTCTCCATGTACCTTGGGCTCCCAAATAGCATGGTGGTCTCAGAGTAATTAGACCTCTTTACACGGTGAATCAGATCTCCAAGAGCAAATGTTTCAGTTGAACCAAGTGGAATCTGCATGGTCTTCCATCACATAGTACCACTTCTGTGGTACTCTTTTGGTTGAAGTGCTCCCCAAGCTCAGATCCAAGTGGAGGGTACATAGGCAGCCATGTTTTAAAATGACCAGAGTCAGATGGGAAGACATTAAGATGCTTTAGGAGAGCCAGAGAAATGCAAAATCCTAGGAAGCACTGAAGAAAGTAACCTCAAGCTGGGATGAGCATTGCAGATTAAAATCACACAGACCCCAGCTGGCTTGGCTCAGTGGTTGAGTTGTCGACCTATGAACCAGGAGGTCACGATTCAGGGCACATGCCTGGGTTGCAGGCTCCATCCCCAGGTGTAGGAGGCAGCCAATCAGTGATTCTCTCTCATCATTGATGTTTCTATCTCCCTCTCTCTTCCTCTCTGAAAACAATTAAAAATATATTTTTTTAAAAAAGCTTTAAAAAATAAATAAAATCACACAGAAATATTGGACAATAAATACTTCAATCAAGAAACTCTGTGAAAACAATACTTTGGCAAATATGGACTCCAGATTATAATGATGTTAACAATGGTTCACTGGGCCCCATCAATCTGGTTGCAAGGCAACATCAGTGTAATGAGACAGCACCCCCAGTTTGCTTGGGAAAATCAAGCTAATCACTCCCATTTCCAACATTCACTATGGTAATTAGAAAAGCAATGGTTATTAGCATAAGCACATATCAGAAACAGACTTAGAAGTGTGGGCCAGAAGTCCTCGCCCTAACCCCATGCAGCCTCCTGACTAACCTCACTCGAGCCCTCGAGAAGTGCCTCTCAGCTATCCTTCCTCATTCCTGCAAAAGGTGACTGTATCCCAACACCATAAAGATCTGTGGATTGAGGCACTACCAACATGAACAACTGACCCTGCTTCAAAGTACTGGGAGAACTTGAGAGACGGAAGACAGATAAATCCATTAGTTTGTCAGAAATTTCCTCTCAAACTGAGGATTGTTCCATAATGAAGTATCTTTTCCCTATGTTCAACTGGTGGTTCCAAAGCTACTCAAAAATTAGTGTGGCTTTTCCAACTGTTGCACTGGACAGCTGAGGAACATTCTTCAATACTAAACAAGTCATATTCTTCTTAAATAGACAAATGTATATTTGTAGGATATAAGTACCATGATACCGATCCAATGATATTGATTTTCAACACTGGCAAACAGATGGACATAGAACACTAGAAATGCAAATAGCTTTACTTTTATAAAAGCATTGAGACAGCCGAAGCTGGTTTGGCTCAGTGGATAGAGCGTCGGCCTGCGGACTGAAAGGTCCCAGGTTCGATTCCGGTCAAGGGCATGTACAATGGTTGCAGGCACATCCCCGGTAGGGGGTGTGCAGGAGGCAGCTAGTCGATGTTTCTCTCTCATTGATGTTTCTAGCTCTCTATCCCTCTCCCTTCCTCTCTGTAAGAAATCAATAAAATATATTTTTAAAAAAAAAAAGCATTGAGACATACTTAAATTTTCAACAAAAAAAAATTTAAGTGTCTTTACTTAAATAATTTTTAAAGCTTTTAGGCACTTTATAATTTATATTTTTGCTTTTGTCGGGAAAATTTTGAAAATGTGAAAAACAATCTTGTTGTCAATTTTTAGCATTACTTTCCATTAGATTTTGTGATGAAAATACATTCAAAATGTTAAAATAGTATCACCATCCACAAAACACAAATTTTGTGAAAATTATGAATAGAACAAAATAGTGATTTTGCTGAAACAAACATAAGCAAAAATAAATTTGGGAGAATCAATACATTGTGGGGAAGGAAGAAACTGTCCCCTCTGCCATTGAATATTCTTTCAACTAGTCTAATAATTAAATCGATATGAGACAAATTAGCAAGAGAAAGTAACCAAATTTAATTACATATGTACATGTGGGAATCCCACATAAATGTGAGGGTCTGGGAGAGAAAGTTAAAATGAGGCATATCTGACATTCTGAGCTAAGGATGAGGTAAGGTGCCTTGGAGCTTCAAAGGGGAGGAAGGTCATTGGAGGACGATAAGAAGAACAGATGTTCAGTAATTAGCAGTTTGCCCCACCATATAGATAGGTCATAAAAAGTTATTTCTGGTGAAAACTCTTATTATGGGAAAGGCCCCTAATTTAAATTTAAATTCACTTAGGTAGTTAAAGGAGGTGGGGTGGGAGGACAGAAGTTTCTCTTGAGCAGGATCTTGGTTGTCTTTAGCTGAAAATAATCCACATACCACAGAGGCACATCTTGGGGTGACTTGTTCTGAACCCCTACAACATGTTTATGAATTATGTACATCTTTGTGTTATTGCTGACCCAAACACCTCCAGCCCATCAGGAGACACTGATATGAGCAATCATAATTCAATTCAGTTGCCTTTGATATGTTGCCAACTTTTAGTCATATAAAAACCATAGCTTTATAAATTTGATAATTAATGACGATATATTTGACTTGATAGAGGATAAAATATTATTGTTTAGCAGTTTGTTAGTTATAGTCTATAACTTTTAAAGATTTAGGTACATGGTCCTTGGGCCTCCATGTATGCTCTTATCCTGGGGCCCTGCAAATGTTTTAGGACACCTAAATGTAAGGCCCTGATGAGAAAGGTAGTTGACCTTGTGTGTTGGTGGTGGCCTTGACTAAATGTGCATTCTTGATTAGAAAGCTAGCTCTGCCCAGGGCTTAATTGCAACAGAAGGCCCTCTGGCAGAAATTTTAAAAGGAAAAGGCAGACCCCCTATGTGGAATAATTGGACCCTTGTGATCTGTTGGTGGGGATGTAAAATGGTACAACCACTGTGGAAAACAGTAAGGAGGTTCCTCATAAAATTACCGTATGATCCAGCAATCCCACTTCTGGGTATATACCCAAAAAAAATTGAAAGTAGGGTCTTGCAAAGATACTTGCACACCCATGTTCATAACAGCATTATTCATAATAGACAAGAGGTAGAAGCAACCCGTGTCCATCCACAAATGAATGGAAAAACAAAATGTGGTCTAACCATACAATTAAATATTATTCAACCTTAAAAAGGAAGAGAACTCTTACACTACATGGATGAGCCTTGAGGATATTAAGCTAAGTGATATGGGCCAGTCACAGAAAGACAAATACTGCATGATGCTACTTAGATGAGACACTTAGAGTAGTCAAATTCTTAGAGAAATAGAGTCATGGTTGCCAGGAGAGAGGAGAGTGGGAGTTATTGTTTAATGGGTACAGAGTTTCAGTTTTGCAAAATGCAAAGAGTTCTATTGATAGGTTATACTGTATGTACACTTAATAGTTAAAATGGAGTTGGAAAAGAACAAGAACCATATGATTTCACTCATATTTGGGCTATAAAACAGAAAGCATCAACAAACAAATATACTCACAGACAATAGAATGGTGGTTGCCAGAGAAGGGGCTGGGGGAGGATGAAGAGGGTAAAGAGAGTCAAATATATGGTGATAGAGGGAGACTAGACTAGATGATAAGCACATAAAATACCGATTAGTGTTATAGAATTGTACATTTGAAACTTATATAATGTTATTAACCAATGTCATCCCAATACATTTAATTTTAAAAACGGTAAATTTTGTGTTATATATATTTTATCACAATTTATTTTTAAGGCAGACATCCTAACATAGGGGCTTGGGGAATGCTACTCTGAACAAGTAACTTTTAAACTAAGAGATGAAAGATGAGCAAGCAAGGCCAAGAGGAACTGAAAGAAGGCAAGGATGGCTGGAGTGAAGGGGAGAAGGGTGCAGCAGCTAGAGGTAGCCAGAGTAAAAGTCTGGGGCCTGGTAAGCATATTAGGAGTTTGGTTTATCCAAAGATCAATGAGAGAGTAAAGACCACAGGTATGTAAGTTGTGGTGTCTGTGGGACAGTTAGCAAGCAATTCAGTACACAATATCCAATAATGTGCTCAATGATGTGGTAGGAAACCTAAGTCTGGAGAACTCCTAGGGAGGGCAATGGACCAAAACTGAGGACACAGCAGGATGTCAGATGTGCAGAACTTAAGGGGTCACCAAAAGACCAGGGCTCAGGAGGCCCAGACTTTGGTGCTATCAGTCAGCCCTTTGCAGTGGACTCGACCTGCCCCTGCAAATCCATGATGGGAAAAGGTAACAGCCTCCATCTCTAGTATCCAAAACAGGACTCAGGAATTAACACTGCCTTCCAAGTTCCCCTTCCAGTTACACCCCCTCCCCTACACCATCCCTGCCTGTGAGACCACTCTTACCTGCCAGCTCTCACCTCTATTTGCTCTGGGCCCAGATATGAGTCTCCACTGTTCACCACTGAGAGTATGTATCTGGTGCCTCTACCTATAAAATCAACTCTCCTTCAGGACAGGTTGTTATCTGCCTTCTGGCCTCCAGGACTCTGACTTGGGAAGCCCACCTTGTTGACACACTGGACAACTACTAGTACTTTGAACTTGACGAGTCATTTAACCTGTCTGAGATGCAGAGTGCCTGCATGCAGTGTGGGGATGATAAGGCCAGTCCTATCATAGCTCCAAGGCTATTTTGAGGACCAGGTCGGACCACCACCCTTGTACATCAGAGTCCACTAATGAAGGAGACAACTAAGGAAAGAAGCTGGGCCTGGAGAGACCTATGGATTCATCTCTGTAAATTGTTGCAAGTGCCAAGGAGCACATAAACTTAACCAGCCCAACACAGCACCTGTAAGAGGCGGGCATGTCAATACTGATGATGACAATGAGTGTGTTGGAGGAGATCACAGCTAATCTAACCAGAGGCAATAGACAACTGCTATTGCTATCCCACCCATCCATTTCCAAAGCCTCCCACTCACCTATGGATTTAGCTCCATTTTATAGTACATCAAGGATGTTAGACTTCTCGTTGAAAAATGTATTTTCCCTCAATCTACCACCAAATGAAATCAAATACACTCCCCCTTTAATTTTACACCAAGCTTTGCTGGTTTTTGAGGCAGGACCTGTAATTTGTGTAGAGCGCCTGGGTAGTTGGCTCACACTTGTGCAATTAAGGTACCTTCCCCTGTGGATGCTGGGCAGAAAGAGCACACTTGTAAGAACACAGTTCTCTTCTAAATGTGACAGGCTGTGTGGGTGTTTGGGGAGGTGTATTAGCAAGACAAGGAGGTGGTTACAAGGAAGACAATGAGCTTGTCAATTACTCTAAGCCTCTCAGAGCCTGAGAAACAAATCATTCAACTTTCATATCCATTTCAATGATGCCAGCTCAAATAACACGCATTTTCCCTACATGTTTTCTGTGATGAGAATGGGAAAGTAAAGTTTCATTAAAGTAAATCCTTTTAGTTTTCAAACAAATTTTATTGGCATAGGAGCTGCCAAGCCAATCTCTCCTGAGAGTTAATCCTCATTTCCCTGTGTTGCTACTTATTAATATAATTGTTATGAATAACTCACATTTATCGAGCAATTACTACACACTAAGCACTACATTGAGAGTTTATGCTTGCATCTCATTTGAGCTTTCTTTTCTTTTCTTTTCTTTTTTTACTTTTATAAGCCATCTTTATTTTGACCCAGAAGTGTTCTGAGTTTTGACTGTCTAAATTCCATTCTTCAAGAGTTAGCTTAAGCAGTCTCCAAGTCTGGGTCAGTGCCTTGAGTTCTTTGATCCTCCAATGAAGGCACTGAAATACCAGGTTAAATGATTATTCTGTGCCAGCATCAGGGCATTTGAGATGAACACCTTTGTCCATACAGTTGCTGGATTTTTTAAATATTATCAACATCAAGGTAGAAGGTTCTAGGGATATATATATATATATATATATATATATATATATATATATATATCCTACCTAATAATAGAGTAATATGCAAATTGACCGTACCTTCGCTATGCCCACAATTGGCCAGGAGGCGTGGGGCGGGGCAGGACTCGGGGTGGCCAGGGTGGCCGATTGGGACGGCAGAATGCTGAGCTCGCGTCGCCAGCTGCGGCGCGAGCTCAGTGTCTGCGCCATGGCTGTGCTGCGGCACAGAAGGGGCCTCTGGGGCAGCAAGCCCACATCCCACCACCGACCATCAAAAGCAGGGAGCTGGGTGTCCGCTCCGGCACCAGGCCAAAAGCCTCCACCAGAGGCTTTTGAAAGGCCTGGTGCACCAGCGGACACCCAGCTCCCCCACGATCGAAAGCGGGGAGCTGTGTGTCCGCTCCAGCACTAGCGGACCCCCTGCCATCAAAAGCAGGCTGCCAGCAGTGTCCACAGAGTGTGCTAGGTTTTGCGGGGCAGTGGTTATGGCCTGGATGGCAGGTTAGACCTAGGGGACCCTACACGTGCATGATTTAATCATGCACTGGGCCTCTCTATATATATATCTGGGGTACATTATGGAGTTCTGACTCATGGACTGTCACAGGCTCAGAGAATGACCCAGCTCATGAATAGCAACCAGATTAAACCCTTTCTATGAAGTTGACCAATATTCTCCCTGTCAAAGTGGATAATTCCTGGAGTTTCAGAATTGGGTAAAAATTTAAAAAAAGTATGGGCTACAATATGACCTGGCCCATCAAAGGGCCAACTCCCAGAAAGAAAGCTTGATGTCTAACCTTCACTTGCTGTAAGATCAAGGGGGTCACATTGCTCTAGGTGGAAAGCACTTCATGAATAATGTCATTCACTGTAGATGGATTCATATCTTTTGGATAGCTGATAATCCTATAGGTCAGATTGTGCTTATTCCATTTGGAACATTCTGGGGAGATAGGTAGCCACATCAGTTATTCCACAGCGAGGATGGTGGAGCATAGCCAGCATCTGCTCATTCTGTGGGTCTGTTTTTCATATGAGTCTGTGAGGAAACTGTATTTCTTCCCCCGGGTTAGGAGTGGCCGCTCTTTCTTGGTCAGGGAACACCAAAGGAAATTGTCTTTGGGCTCTGGCAGAGGGAGGGCAGAGTGAACTGGAGCTGCATGAGCAGAAGCCAGGGTTGGGAGCTCTGGGGTTAGAGCTCAGAAGGCAGACACCCCAGTTTCCTGTGCAGAGTCACTCTCTCATACTGCAGAGGACATCTTTCTCCTGAAGACCTTTACCATCCAGCTCATTTGAGCTTTCTAATAAACTAGTGAGCTATGTATCATTATCTTCATTTTCACAGATGAGGAAACTAGGGTTCAGAGAAGTTGTTAGTCACCTAAATTCACAATAAGAAGTGGCAGAGCTAGGATTTAGACCTATGTCATCTGTACCAGTTTCCTAGGGCTGCCATAACAAAAAAACAAAATTGGATGGCTTGAAACAACAGAAATGTATTCTATCAAAGTTCTTAAAGCAAATAATCCAAAATCAAGATGTTGGCACAGTTGGTTCCTTGTGGAAGCCTGAGGGAAATCTTTCCCATGCCACTCCCAGCTTCTGGTGGCTGCTGGCAAGGCTGGCATTCCTTGGCTTGTAGACACATCACTCCTATTGCAATATCTGACTTCACTATGTGTCTCTCTGTCTCTTCCCATGAGGACATCAGTGATTAGATTTAATCAGAATAACCCTCTTTTTTTTTTTTTTTAAATGCCCATGCGCGACTCTTTTTTTTTTTTTGTAAAGTACATACTGTAGTCCTCCCTTATCCACAGGGCATATGTTCCCAGAGGCCCAGTAGATGCCTGAAACCACAGATAGTACTAAACCCTATATATACTGTGTTTTCCTGTACATACATACCTTTTCACTTAAAAGAAGCACTTTACAGCTTCTCTTTGGCTGCATCACTACTCTTGTGCTTTGGGCCATTAAGTAAAACAAGAGCTTCTTGAACACAAGCTCTGCAATACACTGACAGTTGATCCGAGTGACTAACAGGCGGGAGTGTATACAGCCTGGAGATGCTGGACAAAAGATGACTCACTTCCTGGGTGGGATAGAGCCGAACGGTTTGAGATTTTATCACACTACCCAAAGCAGTATGCAATTTCAAACGTATGAATTGTTTATTTCTGGAATTTTCCATTTAATATTTTCGGACTGTGGTTGACCATAGGTAACTGAAACCACGGAAAGTGCAACTGTGATAAGGGGGGACTACTGTATAACAAAATTTGCCATTTTAACCATTTTTAAGTATATAATTCAATGGCGTTAATTATATTCAAAATGTTGTGCAACCATCACCACTACCTATTTCCAAAGCCCTTTCATCGCCCCAAACAGAAACTGTGCACCCATGAAGCAATAACTCCTCATTCTCCCCTCTTCCCAGCCCTTGGTATTCTCTAGTCCACCTTCTGTCTCTATGAATGTGCCTGTTCTAGGTACCTCATATCACTGGAATCATGCAATACTTGTCCCTTTGTGTCTAGCTTATTTCACTTAGCATACTGTTTTCAGGGTCCATCCAAGCAGCACATATCAAAATGACATTCCTTTTTATTGCTTCCATTGTCTGAATATAGACATTTTGTTTATCTGTTCATCTATTGATGGACTCTCTAATTGTTTCTTCCTTCTGGCTATTGCGAATAATCCTGTTTTGAACATTGGTACACAAGTATTTGTCTGAATTTTTATTTTTAATTATTTTAGGTATATACATAAGAGTGGAGTTGCTGGGTCACATGGGTAAATCTGTATTTAACTTTTTGAGGAACCACCATACCATTTTCCATAGCCACTACACCATTGTACATTCCCACCAGCAATGCACAAAGGTTCCAATCTCTCCACATGCTGGTCAACATGTAAAGGAAGCAGGGTTGTTTTTTTGTTTTGTTTTGTTTTTTGAAGGTAAAAATAAAACCTTTATTTTTCTTTTTTTATTATAAATTCTTATTGTTGAAAGTATTACATAGGTCCCCTTTTTCCCCCCATTGACCCCACCCCAGGCCTTCACCACCTTATTGTCTGTGTCCATGAGTTATGCATATATGGAAACAGTTTATTATTATTATTATTATTATTATTATTATTATTATTGTAGAGTATGACCTCATTTTAACTTAATCACATCTGCAAAGGTCCCATTTCTAAATTAGGTCACATTCTGAAGTTCTGAGTATACATGAATTTTGAAGGGACACTATTTAAGCCAGCACATCATTTGATTCCAGAGCCCACACCCATGACCCCTAACATACTACCTCAATAATAATGTATTTAGTCCTCACAACCCTCCAATGAGCTAGGTCTTCTCATACCCATTTTACAGATGAGCTAAACAGAGCTCTGAGTGGTGAGGTAATTTGCCCAAGATTGCATATATATAAAACAGCTGGCTTTGCCCAGCCAGTGTGGCTCAGTGGTTCAGTGTGGATCTATCAATCAAGAGGTCATGATTTGATTGATTCCCAGTCAGGGCACATGCCCAGGTTTCAGGCTCAATCTCCAGTAAGGAGCATGCAGGAGACAGCCCATCCATGATGTTTCTCTCTCATAGATGTTTCTATCTGTCTATCCCTGTCCTTTCCTCTCTCTTCAAAAATCAATTAAAAATAATAATAATACAGCTGGGTTTAATAGTAGTTCTCTGTTCTACCATGGCATTCTACTATATCTTCCTCATATTTTTTCATGAAAATTGCAGCAGCCCGTCAATAATTAAGTAATACATTCTCACTAATGCCTTAACTGAACCCTCCCTGGGGTGGATTACGAACCCCTACAATGTGCTTTTCTAGTAACCTAGATGCCATTGATTTCACTGCATTTAGCACATATCAGTGTAATTTTATTTGTTTTGTCCATTTCCCTAGGTTAGGAGCATTTTGCCTTATTACTTTTATTCAACATGGAAAAGTTGGGGGTGGGGGATCTTGAGTCCTTGTGAAACATGGTGAATAACATTTCCCAGTTTTATTTTAGCTTTTATTTATTTTTTTTTATTGATTTCAGAGAGGAAGGGAGAGGGAGAGAGAGATGGAAACATCAATGATGAAAGAGAATCATTGATCGGCTGCTTCCTGCACATACCCACTGGGAATGGAGCCCGCAACCCAGGCATGTGCCCTGACCAGGAATCAAACCGTGACCTCCTAGTTCATAGGTCAAAGCTCAGCCACTAAGTCATGCCAATTGGGCTAGCTTTTATTTAAAGGTAGCACTTGTCTGGCATCTGACCAAAGAAAAATCTAGGGAACTATCTAAGTTATCAATCAATTTTTCTGTGCATTTGGCATTACATCTAGGGGTAAGAATTTGCTACATAATCTGTACACTTTTATATATGTATTTTTCAACTGATTGCTATGTGACAATATTCCTCTAAGTCATGTATAATCCTCTAGATTATGAGATCTATTAAAAACCTATCTGAAATTTAAAAAGAAAGTATTTTCTCAGCAGCATCTCCTTCTTGTGCATGCTATTGTGAAGACTGTAAGGAGAGTGCAGTGGTGAAATTTTTATTTCAGAGATAAAAAATGAATGAGTCACCTTCTTTGTATAGTATATGCAGAGTTGCCATCAAATGTACTTATTAGTAATATAATAAATATTATTTCCCTTCTCTCCATCCTTTATTATCTAACATACAGCTCAAATTCCTATTAAATTCTGTAATTTACTTCACCTTCATATGATTCTAAGAATTAGACAAATCCCCCATTAAAGCTGAGGCAAGTCCCGAAGCTCATACCAGTCCATGACTATAAAGGTATTAGGGGTATGTATGTATACAGAAAAACTCAAATATACTATTAATAACAGAACCATCATTATAGAAAGCAGAATGAGAAGTTACTAGACAAAAACTACAAATGAATTCTATTTCAAGCATTGGTATAGAGCTGCTTTATAAACTAAAGCAAAGCAATTTTGATCATATCACTTAAAATCCTTCATTAATTCTCCTTCACCTAAAGGAATCAAGTACAAGTATCTTAGTGTGACTTTACTTTCATCTCCGCCCCCCCCGCCTCCCCCCCCCCCCCCCCCGTTCCACCATGCTGTCCAGGCGTAGAGTCCTTAACATCACATGAAATTCCGTGCCTATAAATAATGCCCTGTTGTGCCCAACTGGTGCCCTCATATCTATCCTTCAAGACCTAGTTCAGAATTACCATCTCCCTGGGAATTTTAAGTACATAATCCTCCCTTTGCAGAAAAAGTTACCCTGTGCTTTATCTATCATAATTTTTATCTCCTTCTACAATCACTTACTTGAGAACTTGAGGGCAGGAATTCTGTTTTATTCATCTTAGTGTTTCCAATGCTTAACTCATGGTAGCTGCTTGATAAGTGTTTATCAGTTTATGAAGTGTTCATTTGAATGCCTCCTCCCTTTCTTAGTTCATTTTGTCTACCTGGAAGTTATCTTTAAACGCAGCTCAGGAAACTTGCAAATGTATAACCCAAATTATTTTCATTCTCACATCTTTTTAAATACTAGGTATTCTGGAGGTAGTAACCTCATATTTAACCCCCTTTTCAGGAACAGTGTGACTGCGTCCTTGTCCTTTTGTAAAAAGCAAGAATTACATTAATCTCTCTAACCTATCTTGCTACCATTCACCTGTCATTCTCTGAATACCCACCTTTGTCCTTGGAGTTTGCTGTCAGAGAGAAAAATATATAATACCAAAACAACAGTTCAAAGACCCTGAAGTGCTTGGTGAATGATATCGATCAACTCTCCTAACTATAGTTGAATAATCTCCAGAAAATAAAAATATCAATAGAAAGTTGATACTGGACCTTAGCAAAGGCACCATGGGAACATGATAGTAACAAAGGGGAGGTAAGACAGAATTCTAGATTCAAGGAGTAGCCAGAGCCCCTCATTCTAGCATTTTAGTATTTCTGCTGATAGGTTTGCCTAGAGGGCTGGCTTAGATTCCTTCGCTCTCTCTCCCTATCAGAAGCACATTGTCATAGGAACTAAGATGTAGTACTTAAGCTCTCACTATTAAAAATGGAGGAAGTAATGATATCCAAAATGTCTGTTTGTTCATTGTCTAACAAAATCAAAGAATGAGTTCATGTACAAAGAGATGAGCAAAAGTAAAGGTTTATTACAGGAAAGCTCCCTGTTAGAGGGAGGGGACCCAAGCAGGTTGCGGGAGCAGTTCCATTGTCTAAGGGTTAAAATGTGCCCTGCTAACTTCCCATTGGTTGGTTCAACAAAGTCAGCCCTAATAACATCCATACAGTTTAAAGCTCAGGGTTCCCACCTATTCTTCCCACTCTGCCTGAATTAATTCTAGGTCAGGGCTGTTTTTCTCTATGGTTTCACAGGTTCCCTCTGGTACAGGGTGAGGTTGGCTAGCTATATCCTGTCCACTTTTCCAGTATGCAGCTATACTACCCTTTCGGTACTTCCCTCCCATGGTCCATCCTTAACTGCCGCTCCTAGCTCCTCAGTAAGTCTCCGGTGTAGGCTATTTGGGGAGAGAGAGAGAGAAAGCAAGAATGAACCAGAAGAGCAAATGATACAAAAGGAAATACTTTCAACAAAACTGTATAGCAGAAACTACAGAGAGATAGTTAAAATGGTTTTGGTAGTAGTGGCATGTGGATGAAACTACAAATTAGCCTCTGAACTGACTGTTCATGAAAAATAATTTGATTCTGATATGAATATTAAATATTTTTTTAAGTTGAGACCAATACTGTGACACTAGTGGAAGGGGAGGTAAAATGGGACACAGCAGGGCTGGAGACCTAGAAGAAGGGGAAAGGAGGGTAGGTGCTTTTAGGGAGCAAGCAGCAGGTGGATCATTTCTGACTTCAGAGTGACAAAAGGATTTTCTTATCAAATGGATTCTTTCTGTGACAGAAGGGGAGAATCTGATCCAGCTATTTTGCCCTGATGGTTGGGTCAACATCTAAGCAATGGCCAAATTGATTCAAAGTGACATCGGACAGAGGACCTCAACTGCTGGAGACAACCCCTTAGAATCAATATGGCAGTTCTCACTCCTAAGGTCTGAGGGCCAGGACATGAACATTTCCTCCAAAAATGAAGGAAGAGCAATACTAGCAGACACTTACTTTGGGAATCCTTCCCCAAAGACCCAAAAGTCCTTTGATCTTGCCTGATGACCCCTGAGCAGTGAGAAATAATACGCTACAGTAAACTTAGCACAGAACCAGGATGTGAAAAAGAACAGGATCGCAACTCCCTGAACAGGTCTATGTGGCCTTGGGCAGATCTCTGAGTTCAGCCAGCTCCCCACTCTGCAAACCTCAGTAAATAAATAAATAAACAGAAGAGAAAGTGGGACCAAGAATGAATTAACGATTGTCAAACGCCTTAAAAAGGCTAAATGCTATTTAAATGCAAAACAAACTGCAGGATAACAAGTTCACTTTGGCTTCAGGGAGAAGGACTGGCAACTGCAGGAGCCATTAAAAGTCACAGGCTATAAAACAGGCAGTAAAGTGGGCTTTGTTCAGCTTTGCCCTGCAGAATCATATAACCTTGTTTGAAATTCGCTGTTTATTCAAGCTCAAGAGTGATCAGACAAACACAGTTCATCCATGGCCAGAAATGCCCAAGCAACTCCAAAGGGGAAATCTGCCTGCCCTTCGGAGCTTACCTACCCTCACTCCCACAGCCATGCCCTGGGCACCCACTCGGTCCCGGGTGCTCCTTGTGTGTGACATCATTCTGACTGTGCACATAAAAAGGGTTCTAGGAAAGTAACCCCACAGAGTGAAGTGATCAAAATTTCCTACCTGGGCAGGTCATGGTGGGTAGTCACACCCCGGGCATATAACTCCTTTAGTGAAATGTTTATCTTTGCCCTAAGCAAGCCCCATCCATTGTTTCTGTAAATCTAAGTTAACACACCTTTGAAATACCTCTCTTCAGACCCCCTCCTTCTAAATCAGACTACCCTCAAGAGAGCACAGAATCTTTTATTTGAGAGAGAGAGAGAGAGAGAGAGAGAGAGAGAGAGAGAGATTGACTACCTCCTACACATTCCCCAACCAGGGATCAAACCTGCAACCTTTTGGTGTATGGGACGATGCTCCAACCAAGCCACACAGGCCAGGGCCAGAGCACAGAATCTTAAATATCCTATAATTTAATTCTTGCCTTGCTTTCTCCAACCTTCATGTAATCTTTCTTACATCCCCTCCTTAATTCCAAATGAATTTTAAAAATTGCAAAACTGTTACTCTCTGGTGCATTTGAGATCTCGCTCCTGGCATGTCTCATCAGATTTGGATGTTTCTTACATCTACACAACTAAACAGCCAAGTGAAGGAGGAATCATTATTACCCTTTCAGAGGAAGAACCTAAAGCTTAGTCCAGTTAAATAACTTGCCCAACATAAGACAACTAGTTTGTTTGGCAGAGGCCAAAAATGAAGGAGGGTTAGCCCTGTTCGACTGCCTTCCTGTGACAATGACAATCTTGCGCCCCTGTCCCCTTTCCTATATCCACTAATTCACTCTGGTCACCTCAGAACACCAATGCAGCCGGTGGTCATTGGATTATTGGAGCACTTGGAGCGAACTCCCTCCAAAAATGAGAGTGAATTTCTTTTATTTTCATATTTTCATCTGGGACTTTTTTGTTTGCTTGACAGTATCTCAACTTCCACACAAACCTGAGAGCTCAGGAAAGCTTTGCATGGCGGCCTTGCAAACTCATAGACATAAAGTAACCACAAAGGATGGTCTGAAATTTAAACTTTTTATCTAAAAGCAGTCTATCAAAGATTGTCACGTCCTTGGCTAGAATCTTCCCTGACAAAAGTCAATCTTGTCAATCTTTACCTTGACTGAGCCTGTCTATTGTCTTTTGCATACTTTGGAATGTCAGGATAACTTCCCTTTTTCTGGACCCCTCAGGGTACAACCAATGCACCAGAATAAACTATAAATCCATTCATTGGTATTTTTATTGTGTTAATTGTTGACTATTAATTATCCTATATCCACCTATGTAAAAGATTATCATTTTATTTTTCACCCAGTCCCAGAGATTTCCCTGCTTTGCTTTCTCCTGCCTGCCTAATCTATCACCCGTGAATTTCCTGTAATCCACTTCTATCTTCTCATTTGATTGTAATGTATAAAATAAGGTGCAAAACTGCTATTCTCTGGAGTATTAACTCAATTCCTTGCGATTTTGCTTCCCGGCAATTGTGGACAGTTTGGCTCAAATAAACTCACAAAAATTGTTTGCAGGTTTAAATGTTTCTTACATTGACAACTTGAAAAGGGATGGGGGAGTATATAAATATTTTGTTCTCTAAGATATCATCTCTAACTTCTAATTCTAGGAATAGTGTATTGAAAAAGGAAAAAAATATATTTCCGAAGTCAGTCTGCAATGTTAGCAGGTCATGCATGAGCTCCCCCAGTCAAATGGATAGAAAAGAACAGTCCTCAGGTACTTTGCAAACTAGTGATAAAATTCAGAATGGTCAGATATGTGGACGAAAAGGGGCCACATGCTGATCTGACTAGCTCAGGGAAGGCCTGCTTGGCAGTCTTGCAAACTCAAAGACCTAAAGTAACCACAAAGGATGGTCTGAAATTAAAACTTTAACTAAAAGCAGTTATGGTGGGTAGTCATGTCCAAGACCGGTATCTTCTCTAACAAAGGTCAATCTTTACTTTAACTGAGTCTATTGTCTTTTTGCATCTATGATAACATATCGGTGGAATGTCAAAGTAATTTTCCTTTTTTTTCTGAACCCCTCAAAGCACAGGCACAGCTCTGCAGAGAACACAAATCCCCTCATGGTTATTGAGTTAACTGTTGACTGTTAACTATCCTGCACCCACCTAAGTAAAAGAAGTGTGTGTCTATCATTTTACTTTTTATCCAATCCCAGAGGTTTCCCTGCTTTGCTCCCACCTCCCTAATCCAATGGAGTTCATATAACCCACTTACTAGTACATCTCCTCTTTGGATTGTAATGTATAAAATCACCATTCTCCGGAACATTATCCCAATATATTGAAATTTTGCTTCCCGGCAATTGTCAACAGTTTGGCTCAAATAAACTCAAAAAAATTCTTTATAGGTTTGAATGATTTCTCACATTAACAGATGTGTCCTCAGGCTGCCCCTGGGAACTTCTAGGAGCTTCTTGCTTCTATAAACTAAAGCTCAGACAGAACTTTGAAAACTCATTATCATTGCACTCAACTACAGGTGGTGTGTTTTGGGAGCGTGTGCCCCTTAATGAGCTGGTGAGACATCCCCTTTCCTCCCAAAGGGGTTTGAGGGTTAGGAGTTAAGGGGTGGCATCTGTAGGAGCCAGGGTTGTATTAAAACATCAATATCTAGCCCTAGCCAGCTTGGCTCAGTGGACAGAGCATCGGCCTGCGGACTGAAGGGTCACAGGTTCAATTCTGATCAAGGGCACTTACCTTGGTTGCAAGCTCTGTCCCTGGCCCTGGTCATGGCATGTGTGGGAGGCAACCAATCAATGTGCCTCTCTCACATTGATGTTTCTGTCTCCCTCCCCCTCCCCACCACCCCTTTCACTCTCTCTAAAAATCAATGAGTAAAATATCCTTGGGTGAGGATTAACAAACAAACAAACGTCAATGTCTAGTATTTTTTAGAGACAGAGAACGCATCTGTGAGAGTTACTTGGAAAATATAGCCATTTGTTGGTTACCTGGGAAGGGAATAATGTAAAAGGATTAGGTGACCTAAAAACAGCTGGACCAGGTGAGGGCAGATGGCAAAGGAGTTCATGGCCCTTAGGGAAGGCAATGAAAACCTCGACACGAGGCCAGACAAAAACCAAAAGATGGAAAGGTGCCAAGTGGCTTAGGAGAGTAGAAAAGCAAACTGAATCCAAATATCAGGTCTAAAATGCAACAGCTGCTAGAGTAACAAAGAAAAAGGAAGAAAGAAGGAAGGAAGGAAGGAAGGAAGGAAGGAAGGAAGGAAGGAAGGAAGGAAGGAAGGAAGGAAGGAAGGAACTTTAGACCTCATGACAAATAGAATAGGATCTCCCATGATGGGCTAAGAGAGAATTATGGAAAGCTATTTCCCATTAGCAACAGAGTTTATAGTGGAAGGGACAGCAATACTGCCATGATACAAGCTCTCATTCAGGAACACTGACCCTGTGCCAGACACCATGTTGGATGCTTTTCCTATGTCCCATCATTTAACAATCATAACAATCTTGCTAGATAAGCTTCCTTATAGCCATTATATAGATAAGTAAACTGATCTTTGGAAGAGAAGAGGTTGACTTCCCAGGAACACAATGGTGCCTGAAATAGGAGCCAGTCAGCGAAGCACTGAAACTATGAGGAAAGCAATGGGAGAGGAGGGGGAAGAGTATAAATGCATGACCTAACCCCAGTGAGGACAAAGGGGCTTCTATAAACTAAAGCTTGTCAGGGAGATCTAGACACAAAAGCATGAAGACCAAAGGAGCACTAGTCAGGGATGACTTCCAAACCTCAGCCCAACAGCCCTAACGCTCTGATCCCATACAGACGATGGTTCTCCACTGCAGAAAGCTGTCATAAAATTAGCTCACCCTGAAATGAAATTTAATTGTTCTGCAGAACTATCGGCAGGATCCAGCCAGGAGTAAGAGAGGTTTGTTGTCAAATGACTGACCAGGATAAAGATGACTCCAGAGAAGAGAGAAAGCAAGGTAAGGGCCAAGGAGAAAAGGCCAAAAAAGAAAGCTATGAGTTTTGTCATTGTTGTTTAAATAAGATTTCTAATTACTTTTTTCAACTCTTTGAAGGTTAGTAACGAGAAGAGAACCCAAGACCAAGCCCAAGATGTCAAACCCAGATTAGCAATGCTATGGCCCTCCTACATGCCAGAGGGAATCTCCTAGTGAGAGTGATAGCACATTCCCCCAGAGCCAACAATTACACTGCAAGGGTCATGAAGTCTAGGAGTTTAGAGCTGTGCATTTGATATTTTTGTACTTCCACTTATTAGCTCTGTGGTTCAGAGCACCTTACTTCCTATGTATAAGTATCAATTTTATTATCTATAAAGTAGGAGTGTATTAGTAGTTCATTGCTGTGTAACAAGTTACCCCAAAACTGAGTGGCTTACAGCTACACTAGATATTTCTTATCTCTCATAGTTTCTCTGAATCAGAAATCTGAGAGCTTAACAGTTGCTTATGAGATTGCAGACAGATGTTGGCTGGGGCTACAGTCATCTGAAGGCTTGACTGGGGCTAGAGGACTGAGGGTCTACTTCTAAGATGGCTTGCCCAGACTGTTGGTGGGAGGCCTTAGTTCCTCTGCACATAATGAGAATAGAGAGGACTAACATGGCAAGCAAAAAGCACCATCTCCCATTGCAAAGAGCAGCAAGAAAAAAGCTGAGAATGGGCCACTTCATAGGCCTGTTTGAGTGTCTTCACAGCATGGCAACTGGCTTCACCCACAGTGAGTGATCTAAGAGGGAGAGCCACACAGAAGCCTTTTTATGACCCAGCCTCAGAAGTCACATAGCATAACTTCACCTGCATTCTATTTGTTAGAAGATCAGTAAGCCTGACCCACATTCAAAAGGAGAGTAATCAATTCAATTTTTTAAAAAAAAACAAAACAGGAGAGTAATTAGTCACTACCTTTCAAAGGAAAGAGTGACAAAGAATTTGCAAACGTGTTTTAAAACCACCACTCAGGAAATACCTATTTTCATATTATACATATTTATTGTGCACATACTACATGGCAAATATCACATTAAGACTGAAGGCACTACAAAGGATAATAATTATTCCTGTTCTCTAGGACCTTATAGACCATTTGAGAAATATACATAAGACAAAAGCCAAATTATCTCACACTAAGGGGGAGTGGGTGGGAGACAGAAAATAACAAGTGTTGGCAAAGATGTGAAGAAATTGGAACCTTTGTACATTGTTGATGGGAATATAAAATTATGCAACCATTGAAGAAAACAGTACAGAGTTTCCTCAAAAAATTAAACAGAATTATCATCTGATCCAACAATCCCACTTCTGGGTATATATCCAAAAGAACTGAAAGCAAAATCTCAAAGAGATACTTATACACCCATCCATATTCATAGCAGCACTACTCAAAATAACCAAAAGGTGAAAGCAACCCTAATGTTCATCAACAGATGAAGGAATGAACAAACTATGGTATATATGACGGAATACTTTCAGCCTTTGAAAGGAAGGAAATTCTGACATATGTGATAACATAAATGAACTTGAGGACAATATGCTGAGTGAAATAAGCCAGTCACACAAAAAAACAAACACTGTAAGATTCCAATTATATGAGGTACCTAGCATAGTCAAATGCATAGAGACAGAAAGTAGAACAGTGGTAGCCACGGGCTCAGGAGAAGAGGAGAAATAGGGAGTTAGCATCTGATTATACTCATCATAATCAGATGAGTTTTGAATTTGCAAGACAAGAGAGTTCTGGAGATCTATTTATCAACAATATGAATATACAGGGTGCCCCCCAAAATGTATACACCCTTTAATAGTTGATAGCTCAATTTTAAAAATAAACTGTATTTTAATAAACACTGCCTTTATAATTATTCAAAGTGTATGTACATATATATATTTGGGTGGGGGGCACCCTATACTTACTACTAAACTGTATACTTAAAAATGGTTACGATAATAAGTTTTATTTTATGGGGTTTTTACCACAAATTTAAAAAAGAAAGAAAATGAAAACAATAAAAAACCAAATATAAAACAACAAACTGGGTACTATGGGACCACCTAGTTTTTAACTAAAATAGGTGCCTCCCTAAGAGAGCCCTAAAGAACATTTAGGAGTGAGTAAAGGGCAACTCAAGTTTTTCAATAGGGTAGAGCAATGTTTACCAAACATAGTTGTGACTCATTAATGAATCATGAAATCAACTTAGGAGGTACTGACTAGCATTTTTACTTAAGTGGAATAGAATAGAATGCATCAGAATGAATTGCACGCGATAAGAAGTTTTTATAGCGCTTTTGTTTAATTTATGTGTTTACTTACGTATATCTGTGAAGTGAGTATCAGGTTATGATGCAAAATATGTTTATTACTGTGGGTAGACTCAGAAACATTTGAAAGCCACTGGATTAGAGCATGAGATGAAAAAGGAAATGACAAGAGGTAAGGTTGCAAAGGTACATCAGTAGGAGAGAGTAGGTTATATTGCAGTGACAAATGTCCCCCAAATCTCAGTGGTTTACCACAAGTGTTGATTTCTCCCTAATGTTACATGTCCACTGAGAATCAGCAGGAGTTGGGCTTATTTTGTATTCACTCCAGGAACTAGAGGATGGCAGGACTAACCTCTACGTGGAACATTACTGGTCTCATGAGAGACAGAAAGGAAACCACACACTGGCTATTAAACTTCTGCCTGGAAGTGCCATTGCTGCTCACATTTCATTGGCTAAAGCAAGTCGTGTGGCCAAGCTTGAAATTAGTGGGACAGGCAAGTATAATCTTTCCCCCAAGGCAGGGCAGAAAATTGTTAAGAACAATAACACAGTCTGTCCCAAGAGGTAGGAGGTGGGGGAAAACCCAATTAAGACGGATATTATAAATGACATCAAGATGTTTGGGATTTACTCTGAGGACAATGATGATTCACAGAAAAGTTTTAAGCAAGGTGATCAGATTGGTCCTTTAGAGAGGTCCCTGGGTCAGCTGTGTAGGGAGTAGCTTGGGAAGTGGTGAGACTGCAGGCAGGAACCAATGGGACTGGTCTACTCGACCAAATCAACCACCTTGCTAAAGAGGCACAGGGTCAGCTCTTTCCTCCACTGAAGCAATAAACCTCAAAGCCCCGTCTCAGAAATCAAAGGCCGAGAAACATGACATAATAAAGAAATGTAGATGCCTCCATTTATTACTAGCAAAAATAGCATCCCCTTTACAAAATGAAATGTTCAGGCACTGTATGATAATATGATCATATTTGTGCAAAATCACATATATAAAAATATTTACACACACATATAAATGCACACACAGACATATGTGGGTATGTGTAAATTTTAAAATGGTTAAAAAGTGATGCTGAGGCTTTTGTTCTTTTTTTTTTTCTTTTCTTTAAAACAGAAGAAACTTAAGTTGGTTTAAATTCTGATGGGAATGACACCCTGGAAAGACACAGTGCAAACAGCTGACAGAGCAAAGCCTCAGTGGAGGGGCCGAGGGTAGACTGGAAAGAAGCAGAGGACCAACCTCGGGTAGGCATGAATGGTCCTGTTTCATTGGCCTGACAGTGAGGAAGGATGGGGTGTGGACAGAACAGTGCTTTAATTGGGTGGCAGGAAGTTGGGGAAGGGCTACATGCTCTGAGAAGTAGGAGGCAGGGCATCTTTGAAAAATGAGGAGTCAATAACTTGGGAGAAAAGCTTTGAAGGGAGAGGAGACATTCTAGAGAACATAGGGTGTCTTTTTAATTTAGGACAATCTAGAAAGGCCTTATTGATGAGATGACCCGGATTTCACTATGTGGGTCCTTATTTTTAAAATGTTATATGACCACAGCCCTTTCCTTGATCCTTTTTCCCCCAAAATATTTGAAGTGTGTACAGTTCCGTGGTTAGAGTGCAGATTCAACATCAGCGAGGCACAGCTCCACCTCCTCCTTCCTGTGTGACATTGGGCAAGGTACTCAATTTCTCTAGCCTTGGGTTTCTCTGTCTGCAAAGAGGGGATAATAATAAGCTTCCCACAGGTTTGTTGTGAAGATAAAATGAGGTCATGTATGCAAAGTGCTTGCCTTTCATTACATGAGCAAGATTAGGAGTGGCCAAACCAAGACTCATAAAGATAGTTCTTGTTAGGAGCATGTTCTGTTTCTCTAGATTTTAACAGTGAGCATTCATTCCTAGGCACTGCCTACCAGGAGATCTGCTCCTCTGAGGGTCATTTCCATAATACTAATTGGTCTGCTCTCCTCACTCACTTTGCCTTGCTCCTCCCTGTAATCCTGGTGATACACAAAGCCTCATCAATGTAAAGATGCCATTTTTTCCAAATGTTCACATCTTTGATATCACCATGCATTGTAGAGTTGATGGTTCCTATAATTGATAGATTCCTTTCTTTTGTAGTAATATATTTTTTTAAAGTGCCTCCTAGAATCAATAGTGCTTAGAAAAAGCCACAGCCAACTGGTATTTCCAAGTTCAAATTGTGACCTGGGCATCAGTCGTTCTAAAGAATGGAACCAGCAGAGCATGCCAGAATGAAGAAATGGCGCTGGACCCAGAGTCTATAAAACCTGCGAAGTTTTTTGCTAGAGGTGAACACAGCGTGCCCACAGGTCCAAGTAGTGCCACAGACTCGGAAAAAGTTCTATCAATGGGATAGTTTCATCATGCCAGCAACTTGGGCTTTTCATTCTTACCCACCTCTGAGTTAATTTTAAAAACTTTTGCACCTACAGAAAAGAAAAATAACATACAAAACAACCACCTGTTGATCATTCAGATTCACCAATTGTTACCAGTGTGTATATTTGCTTTATCACTTCCTCTTTCTTTCTCTCTTTCCCTCTCCCTAATATTATGTAAAATAGATAATATATAATTTTAATTATTTCTATTTACTTTAAATTTTTATTTATTTATTTTTCAGCTGTGTTATTTAAGTGTTTCTTGCAGGCATCATGACACTTCACTCACAAAACCTTGATCACTTCTAAGAATAAGAAAATCATGTCATATAACCATAGGGCAATGCTCACATCAAGAAAGTTAACACAAACACAATGCTAACATATAATATGCAACCCATACTTAAATTTCCCCAATTGTCCAAAGACTGGCCTTTCTAGCTGGACCAAGGCTCTTTAAATGAGAGGACATCCCTGTTTTTGTTTTGTTTTGTTTTCAGTTTTCTACACACTCCAATAAATTTATGTTCCCCTGTCAAGGAATTCATTTGATGAGAAAAAAAGAAATTCACATGTCATTAGAAACAGAAAAAAAGAAAAGAATTCTTAAAAAGAATCATTTATAATTTATCAAGATATACGTACTGATGCATCAATTTTTAACAAATAAAAACCTATATGTATCCACTATCTAAGTAGCTGTATTCCATTTTTCTAACCAGAACAAGACCATCTTCCAAGAAGTGGACAGAAGTATCTTCAGATTTCTTTTTAACTCTAAATTCATGGTCTGTGATTCCTTGGAAACATCAACATGTTTAAACCGTGGGCTTCTTTAAGGCTATGGATGGTGCCTCAATCTTTTTTCAGCTGCAGTCATTAATGACTATAGCTGGCGCATAAGAGACACACAATAAACACCTACCGGAACTGTGCCTTTCCTGGGCACTCGGGCAGGCTCTGGTCCCTTCCACATCTCTACTAGTTTGCAGATATGAGTTCTGTGCCTTCTTACAGTTTGGCTGCAGTGATATTGAGAAGATAGTTTAATTATGAATGCATGGGGGAAAAGGACCAGAACATAGAAAATTAGTCCTTGCTTGGCAGAGGCAAGATACCACTGGAATCACAACAAATCGGAATCATTGTAGGCCTTAACTGCAAATAAGCGACATAGGGGACAGTGAATTAACAGTGAGATTGTTTTTTTGTTTTGTTTTGTTTTGTTTTTCTTGTGTGTTTTTTTAAATCTTCACCAGAGGATATGTTTTTATGGATTTTTAGAGAGAGAAACATCTATTGTTGCCTGCCACATGTGCCCCACCTGACGAGGATCAAACCCACAACCTGGGTATGTGCCCTGACTGGGAACTGAACCCGCAACCTTTTCATACACAGGACGACAACACTCCAACAAACTGAGCCACACTGGCCAGGGCAACAGTAAGATTGTTTGCCCTGCACACCTCCATGCTTTCTTTGAAATAGAAACTTTGTGTTAGGCAGCAGGTGGTAAAAGCTATGGCAGGCCATAAACCTTTCTTTTAAAAAACAATAGTCCAATTTGATGAACAAACTGAATTACCAAGCAAAATAGAGACAGACTCATAGATAAAGAGCCAGCAGACAGCCTTTGTGGGGGTGGGGTAAGGTGGGGGATGTTGTGGGGAGGGGGGGCGGTTGGTGGTGGTGGAGGGATTGAGCAAAAAAGAGAGGGAACTCATGGACATGGACAGTAGTGTGGTTATTGTGGAGGGGAGGGAGGTGGTGGAGGTGGAAGAGGGCATAGAGGCAAAAAGTGGTGATGGAAAAAATAAAATTTAATTTAATCTAATTTTAAAAAGAAAAAAAACAATAGTCCACTTGGTTTCCTTTTGGGCTGAGGGAAGCTCTCATTCTTGGACCCACCCAGCGAGGTGAGTGAAAAGTAAAGTACCTTCTTTCATTGTGAGATGAATGCCTTTCACTATAAAGTCGCTTCAAACATCCTGGGTCAGGGTCTGCCTGTGGTAAAATGTGGCTTCTTATTGATTAAGGAAAGAGGAAGGAAGAAGCAAAGGAGGTTTTTTGTTAAAGGCACCTTCAATTTGGTATTAGTTTATCCTTTAAAGAATCACCATGTCGACATATACTAGTATAAATAAATCAGAAATGTATGGATCAAATATCTCAAAACTACTAAAAGTTTACCAAATGCAAATAAGGATGTATATAAATAAGAATAAATATATTTATTTGATCCAAACAAATATGCTCTCCCAACATGCTGTGAGCTGATAACTGAAATGCTTTCTTTACAGACATATAAGCATTGAGAGGTTTCATTCATTCATTCTTTTTAACTTATTTTTATGTATACAAATAATATTTAAATGCATAAACACCACCAAAAAAAATCAAACAATTCAGGTTTGAAAGCCCTCTTGATTTCCTCTCTAATAACTGCCTTCCCTAGAAGTGTCTGTTGTCAAATGTATTGTGGATTCCTCTAGTTCAGGGGTCCTCAAACTTTTTAAACAGGGGGCCAGTTCACTGTCCCTCAGACCGTTGGAGGGCCGGACTATAGTTTAAAAAAAACTATGAACAAATTCCTATGCACACTGCACATATCTTATTTTGAAGTAAAAAATCAAAATGGCAAAAACACCCGCATATGGCCCGCGGGCCGTAGTTTGAAGACGCCTGCTCTAGTTCTTTTTCTGGATATTTACATTCACATAAGTAATAGAAACATGCCAAGTATTGGGGAGAGGAATTGGACCAAACCACATGAGCTATTTTGTCTCTCACTTTTGTCTCTTAATGTATCTTAAAGATCTTTCTTCACTCAAGGAATTTAAAGGTAATCTGGGCCAATGGTTTATAACTAGGCTTCTCAGGGTCCTGGAGGTTCTATAGAAGGGTCCTTGCAGGCTGCCCCAAGGAGCAAGGAGGAGCGAACAGGTAGCTCCAAATTCCCAGCCCTGATCCAGCCTAGGGACCTCTTTGTTGATTTCCATATAAATTTTAATTTAAAATTTTAAGAACTTTATTGCTTTAAGAAAGGGGGTGAGATGAATTGATCTAATTCAATTCCTTTGTCTTTGCCTTCTGCTAAGATGTAAATGTTCCTGAAGAGAGTTAGACAGGTATCTCAGGTTTCATTGGCTTTTTTTTTTTTTTTTTCTGAAAGCAATTTTAAGGTGAAGGTCGAAAATAACACAGAATTGCCTCCATTTCCCCAAATTGATCAGTCTTTGGAAGACTAGGGACAGAAAAGATTGGGAAAGGCCCGGGATGGAAACAGACAGGTTTCTGGCCATTTTCCCTCTCCTCTGTGAAAGATAGTAAAACATGTGCTCATCTTGGGTCTTATATGTTGCTGTGTATATGTTGCTATGTATATCATCCATACAACCAGGAACTCACTACCAATGTGTGCCTTGAATCTTCTCTGGGTATTCTCTAAGTCCTGCATTCTGGACCTTTCTGTACTGCTGGGTGCAAGAACAAAGCACCTCGAAAGGTTCACATTGTACTCAGATCCAGAAAGAATGGGGAATATCTAACCAGACAGGCCTGCGCTGGTCTATGGGAAACTTCCTTTCCAGACCAGGTAACGTGACCATCTGGAAAATCTTTGGATCGACCTGAAGCATAACAGAAACCATTGCTAAAATGCTAACGTGCAAGAAGTTCCTAGAAGTCGTTTCCCCTGTAAATGTCAAAGTGCCTGCTTACTTGCAAAGGCAAGTAAGTGACTGGAGGACAGTCACCTCAGTTGGGAAACCCAAGCAAGTTGCTGAATTCCTCTAAAGCTCAATGCCCTCATCCATATAACGAAGATAATAACAGTCATCGCATAAGGGTGTTGTAAGGAGATGTCTAAATTCTAGCAAGTGTCTGACACAGAGTGTTAGGGGCTGAATTGTGAACTCCCAGAGAAATATATGTTGAAGTTTAGTCCCCACTACATCAGAATGTGACCTTACTTAGAAATCGGTCATTGCCAAAAAAAAAAAAATCGGTCATTGCCTAAGCCTCTCCCTGAAACCACTAGGCAGCCTTTTAACTACCTTGAAACTCTCTCCCATGCATTGGACCAAGTGGAAACAATAAAGCTTTTTGCAGCAAATGAAAAAGGTTAAGATGGTAAATTTTATGTGCATGTATATATGTACATACACATATAAATGCATATATCTATGATCTGTGAATACATGATTCCTTAACAATACTATGAAATAGAACAATTTAAATAAAAAATTACTGGAGGTTTGATATTTAATTTTTAACTTAACAAATAAGAATGTTAATAAATTACATTTAATATGTAGTGCTACCCATTCTTATAGTACCTAATAAACAATAACCTGTGAGAAATTGTACGTTCTGACCATGTTTCTATAATAATAATAGCTAATATTCACTGGAAGCTTACTCTGATCCAGGTAGTATTCGTATGTTTACTTCATTTTATTTCACACCAACTCTATGACACAAGTATAAAACTGAGGTACTGGCAGTAATTTGCCCAAGGTCACACAAGTAATGGACCCAGGTTTTGAACCCAAGCCAACCAACACCAGCATTTGCTATGTTACTTGTAGTTATAACCTCTGTCCCTGGTTCTCTCTCTATGTCAGTGTAGACACTGTGATGTGAGTCTGAGTTGAGAGTTATCCATGCACCACCCCCAAGACAAGGGGAGTTGGGAGGAATGGTGTGGTCAAGTTACCATTTCATCATGTGGTGTCATCATCCAATAAATCCTAAATCTGCTGCTCGCCTCTCTCCTTCGCTCCTGATCGTTCCCCAGTGGGCTTGCCTAAGGGACGTGCTGGCCTTAATTCAGACCGCGAAGAAAGTTCACTCCCTCAAACACGGCATCTGATGAAAATGTAGCTCCTGCTACTTCAGAATAAGAGAAACTGCATAAATGAGCATATTTTTGTATTTGACTTGAACATTCAATTTCATCTGTATGTAGCATGTGTTTCATTATACAGGCAGCTGAGTTCTGTTAAAAATAAGGTTCCAGGATGCCATTCCAGTTTGTGTAATTCTGTAAAAGAATTTCCAGAACTATATTTTGCACAAATCCCCGAAAAAATAGCGATGTGTGTATATACATATACACATTTAAGTACAAGGTAACATAAATATAGAAGTGAAATAGCCATATGTTTAGAGGAGCTGAGAAGTACAGCAGACCATTTACTAATGATGGGGACCTTAGGCAAAGTAACACACACACACACACACACACGCACACACACTCTAAACAGAGCCTCTTTGATTATAGGATAATGGTGATGATGATGCACACATCTATAACCAGAACTGGATTCTTCCATCTGTTCTGCACACCTTGCCCCAAAGAAAGTGTCACCATTTTTCTAGCTCCCTGCCACGATCTTAACCCAAGACCCTGACAGTTTTGTCCAACACTCTCCCTACAAGTAGCTCAATAAAGCGCTTTCCCTCCCTCCCTGTCCTGGGGCAGATTCCCTGCCCTCCCCCGCCAGGCTAAGATCTTCCTGCCCAGCAACAGGACAGGAAAGCCATCCACAGAATCTGTGAAGAGCCTATTTGCAAAGCTGCACCACAGGGCCCATGCAAGGGCCCCTTTGAGAAATGGGGAACTGTCAGGAAGGTGGATAGAATGAACCTGATTTCCCATTATTTTTTCAAATAAATGGAGTCCAGTTTGCCTTAGCTATAATCCAGGCATAACATTTATATGAGAACATAAAATGCTACACAGCTGTAAGTAAAACAATATGTGTGTTCCTGAATAATAGTGATACCACTTGCCAGTAAGACTATATTTTGACCAAATAAAAGATGACCTAAATTTGACACAGTGGGATGGGATTTACTACGTGATTGCTTCTTGAAAATAAAGGGACAGAGATAGGGGGATTTCCTGAGGGTAGAAGGAAACAGAGGAAAAAGAGGATGGAAAGTTATAGGACTATGACTTGATTTGAAAGCTGATTGTACAAAGAATAAAGGGAATTTAACTTTAAATGTATAATATGTTCCTCCCAAATGAAAGTTCATTTTATATCAAACATCCATATTGCAAAGTCCCACATGAGCTGACATCAAACATACAGAGAAGTGAGTTTGCAACTCTAACAAGGAGACCATCATTGTAAGTGCTCCAGTTCACCATGGTTTTTATGCATTCTTCTATTCCTCGTTTTATTTCTAGAGATGCTCATTTAACAAATATGTATTGTGGACTTAATATGTAACAGGCTGTGACTGCTAGGCCAGGAGACAGCCCTGCCCTGAGGGAGTTCACAGCCCTGTGGGGAGGACACCCAGGACTCTGGCCATTTTGATCCAATGCGGTAAAGGCCAAGATGGGAGAAATCTCAACACAGGGTACTGCGTGTGTACCATTGCGGTGGGAAGCACCATGGGTCTAAGACCCCACACGAGAAGATAGTAAGAAACCACAGGGACCAGAGTTGATAATGCTGGGGCTGAGTTTTTAAAAAGGAGGAGTCAGTCAGAGAAACTGGAAAGAGCAAAGCAGCAAGTTCTCATCCAAATCACGAACAATAGAAAGTAAAGCTCCCATTTGTATAGCTCTAACACACACTGTCACATTTGAATAATACACATACTGTTCCCAGATGCTTTGGTAAGTATATGCATTAGTTAGGAATTAGGTATGGCTGATGTAACAAAGATCCAAAATAAGAGTGGCTTAAGCAGATAGATGTTTATTCTTTCTGGAAATACATGTCGTCTTTATTCAGGGCAGCCAGGAACATAGCTAAAGATGTCTATTACATAGAAGAAATAGAAATGCATATGAGGGGGAAACTGGCCATCTCTGCCAAGGCACATGAGGCCTCCTCTTCCTCTCATCATGTCTGAAGCAGACACAGATAGTAAAGGGTTTCCCAGGAAACCACTGGAGGATTTGATACACATCCATGTGCACACACATACAAATGTAATACCATAAGTGTTTCATTAGAAAAAGAAGATAAAGACTGTAGAACCATATATCAGAGCATTCCGCAGATCAGACCCAAGTCTGTGGCTAAGAAGCTGGAGCAGGCTCCCCTGCAGGTAGGTATGTAGGAATCACATGATGAGGTGGATGGTGCCCCCCATCACTTCCCCTCTCCTGACTTCCTCCCCCTGCAACATTCTCCCCCTTATTACCACTTCTTTCATTGAACCAAAACATGACAAATGCATTGCCCTGGTAATGAGAACATGCATGGACATACGGGATGTGCAGAATATGGTAGAGCCAAAAGCCCGTTGCTGTAAGGGTCAAAGAACAATCTCCTCCTAGCTCTATGATTAATGAGTTAAATAAACTTGATCCAGTTATTTAATCTATTTGTGCATCAATTTCGTCAATAATAAATGGAGATAAAAGTATTTGCTGAACATAAATATGGAAGTGGAATAGGTATGTGGAATGGACGTACCTTCTTCAGAGGCTTATAGAGGAAACCAACAAAATGAAATGCAGTTGACCCTTGAAGAACACGGGTTTGAACTGCGCAGGTCCACTTATAGGCAGGTTTTTCTTCAATAAATAGAATCAGCCCTTCATATATGCAGTTTGTGCATCGGCAGACTCAATCAATCTCAGATTTAAAACAGTATTTTCACATTCTCAACCACGGATTCCCAGCCACAGATATGAAATGGAAGATCAAAAATAACTATTTTCCATTCACAGTTAGTTGAATCTGCAAATGTGAAGATCTGACTGTAGAGTCAAAAGTTATAATGGACTTTCAACTATGTGGGTGTCGGAGCCCCTAACCCCATCCCCACATTGTTCAAGGATCAACTGTACATGTGTATTAGTTTTCTACTGCTGTGTAGCAAGTCACCACAAACTAGTGACTTAAAACAGCACCTGCTTATTATCGCTTAGTTTCTGTAGGTCAGCAGTCTGAGCACAGAGTAACTAGGTTCTCTGCTCAGGGTCTCACTGGACTGAATGCGAGGCATCAACTGGGGCCTCATTCTCGTCTGAGGTTCCGGTCTTCTGAGTTCACAAGTTGTTGACAGAATTCATTTCCTTGTGAGCATAGAACAGAAGTCCCCATTTTCCTCCCGCACGCAGCCAGGGACCAGTGTCAAGTGCTAGAGGCTGTCCACAGTTCCTTGCCATGTGACCTCCATAGGCAGTTCACAGCTTGGATATTTGCTTCTCCCAAGCAAGCCAGAGTGAGTATGTCTGACTTCCTCTTCTACAACTAGCCAGAGAAAACTGTTTTGAAAGGGTTTGTGCAATTAGGTCAGCCACTGAAAACCTCCCTATTTTAAGTTCAACTAATGTGGGATGTTAATTACATTTGCAATACCCCATTACAGGAGTACCTAAATGAGTGTTTGCTTGAATACTGGGAGGTTTGTATACAGCAAAGTCAGACTTTTGGAGGGCCATTTTTGGATTCTGTCCTTTAGCCCCCAAATATTCATATTCTTCCTAAATGCAAAATATGTTCACCCTCAAGGTTTCCAAGGGTCTTATATCACTAAAGCATTAGTGGCTTTTTAGATAAGAATAAATCTTATTACTTCGCAGATCTACCAGTAAGTATTCAGCTATGACTCGCGTGCATTTCCAAGCTGACATCACATACTCTATATGTATGACTCCTTTCTCTTAACTCAAGCATTCTTGCCATACTATTTTATTCTTGCATCTGGTTTTCTCCAGGGATGTTGCAAGGTAGCTCATCATTCTCTCTTTTTTTCCCTTGTCTGTGTTGACTGTGTTCCAAGTTATATTCTTCTGTTGGCAACTGCTTAAACTGGCCAGAATAACAGGCTTCCCCACCTGGATTTTTTTCCTTCCTCTGGCACATTTTCCATTCATCAGAAAAACAATATGGTATCATGACAAGAGTAAGGACCTTGAAGTCAGATAAATGTAGACTCAGATTTTCTCTCCAACATCTTTTAACTGAATGATACGTAGCCTCTTTGAATCCCAACTTCCTCGTCTGTACATTTGGAATAATACCTACCATATAGGGCTGTGTAGAGAATTAAATGACATAATATTCATGAGAATTAAATGGTATAGCATGCATTGTATATACCTACTATGAATTCCAGACCCTTATGCTCTTTCTCATCTCCTACCCGACATCATTACCTTCCTTCAATGCTCCCTCCCTCCCTTACCTTCTTTCCTTCTAGATCTCACAGAACATCTAAAATTGGTGCTGGCCAGTATATCACATTAAAAGATTACTGCCTTGTGTTCTGGTCTGGTAGCCCAGTTGGTTAGAGCTTCATCCATTACACCAAGGTCATGGGTTTGATCTCCAGTCAGGGCACATACAAGAAGCAACCAATGAATGCATAAATACAGTAATGGAACAAGAAATTGATTCTTTCTCTCTCTCTCTCTCTCTCTCTCTCTCTCTCTCTCTCAAATAAATAAATAAATAAATAAATAAATAAATAAATAAATAACTACCTTGTAATTTTATCCAAATCTATTCCATTTGAATGCCAACTTGCTAAAGTGGGTTCTGATATCAACCAATCATTTTTAGATGGGACCATTATAGTGACAATATTCACTCATTTCCTGACACATATTTTTATGCTTCACTTGAAAAATGGACTTGGATTGTGTTTTTACATAGTAATAGTACATTCTAACAGATTTATGCTCCTTGGAAAAAGAGGTCTGATCTTGAAAGTGCTCCAGATCTATTCCTTACAGAGATGCTGAGAATAAAAGAAGGATTAATGATCAATAATAACTTAACTAAAGAGCTGAGGCTGCCCAGAGGAAAATGTTAAGGACTGCCTGGCACAAGTGAGCACTTTCTGGCAAATTTCTGAAAGTGTGGATATAAAAGGGTCAGAAGTCATCTACTTAAGTAAATAATCTACTTAAGTCTGCAAGTCAAAATATTGGGAGTCAAGTTCAGACATCATAACTAGCTACATTATATGTATGTGACAAAGACTTAACACGGGAACTATATTGTCCTTAGGCTTTTTTTTTTATATCTAAAGCATGATTTTAACTTGGTGTTGTTTTTTGCAAACATGATGTTGGTTACATGAACAGGGTTTCAGAAATGTCTTCTTTACTTAACATTTCTAGGCTCAACTAATCACCAGAACATGGATGCAAACATCGCTCCCGGAAAAAGACTGGAATGTCATCCAGGGACATCCAGATCCCCCCTCCGTTGCTCAGATGCCTTCTTCAACATGGTGCAGTTAAGCAAGGAGATAAGGGGAAGGATAATGCTTCCAGTGAGTTCTAAAGATTAAGACGAGACAGTTCATTAGCTTAGGTAGGTCATGCCAAAGTCCAGGCCCCTTCAGTAAAAAGGCCCATCTCTAAATCATTAGAGCGTCAGGGTGCCAAGAAAGCTACTGCATTAGTTCAGCATTATGAGCAGGAGGCTTGCATGTGCCAGATGCTTTACAACCATTTTTTTATGAAGTATTACTCATACTATCCTGGGAGATAAATGAATAATATAATCTCCATTCCATAACTAAGGAAGCAAACAGCCATGGAGGCACTCTGGAAGTTAGTAGCAAGCTAATGTTGGAAACCTGGACCAAACTCCCCAGTCCAATGCCCTTTCTAGTGAACCATTTTGCCTCATAGTATGAATGTACTTAAGTTGATGTAAAACAAGGGTGTAAGTTTAAAGTTTGAGCCCAAGCAAAAGTGACCTTGGTGAATTCAAATTGGACTTTAAGAGGGGAAAGTCTGCTTCCTGCTATTATACAGGACTATTTGATTGATATTAAGTGTATTCATTAGGGTACAGTCACAGTTTCTAAAACAAGGGGACCCTAAAACACAGAGGATTAAACAAAGAACTTTATTGTTGTCACATATAATAGTCCAGAGGTAGACAACCCACAGCTAGAAGGGCAGCTTCCATCTTTTGAGTCCAAGGTGTCTGCTTCAGTCTCATCATTCCCAACAAGCAGGAAGGGGATAGGGAACAGAACATGACACAGATATTTTACCCCAGTGGCCATATTAAGCTGCAAGTGGGACCAGAAAATACAGTCTGGTTGGGTGGCCAAATGCCCAGTGAAACTTGGAAGTTGTGGAAGAGAAGAGTGGACATTGACAGAGAAGTAGTGGTCATTGTCACATTACTTAAGAGGCAAAGATCTATTATACTCAGATTCAGTGTTCTATCTTCCATGGCCCAGTGGGAAGAAACAGAGCAATGTCAACCCTGAAGTGATTTACAAAGAATCTGATGTAGAGGTTTGAAAGTATGACCTAGATAAAGTACTAGTAAGTTCGGGTATTTGCTCTGTCATATGTTAGCTATGCGATCTTGGGCAAGTGATCCAAATTCTGAATCTCAGTTTCCTCATTCAAAAAATTAAAAATTAGACCTGGTGATTCCTAGCCAGTTTGGCTCAGTGGATAGAGTGTCAGCCTGCAGACCAAAGGGTCCCGGATTCAATTCCGGTCAAGGGCATATGCCTGGATTGCAGGCATGCAGGAGGGCCGATCAATGATTATCTCTCATCATTGATGTTTCTAACTCTCACTCCCTCTCCTTTCCTTTCTGAAATCAATAAAAATATATTTTTTTCAAAAGTGGACCTGGTGATACATCTAGATGTTACACTTAGTGACGTCAGGGTAGACAATAAAACAGGTAGACTTTGTAATGTTACATATCCCCTCAAGCTGACCAGTAAATGACCAGAACTCACATCATGGCAAGTTTTCAGTCTTAAGTGGAATATATAAAATGAGCCCACTTTATAAAAATTATTGCATACTTTAGTATGTAAATGAGTCTCTCTTTTGTAAATGAATCTTGAATGATCATAAAGTTTTAATTTTACAGAAATATTCACCAGTCGTACTCATAGGTTAAAAAATACTCTATTTTTTATATATATTTTTTTATTGACTTCAGAGAGGAAGGGAGAGGGAGAGAGAGATAGAAACATCAATGATGAGAGATTATCATTGGCTGGCTGCCTCCCGCATGCCCCCCACTGGGGATCAAGCCCACAACATGGGCATCTGATCTGACTGGGAATTGAACCATGACCTCCTGATTCATAGGTCAATGCTCAATCACTGAGTCACACCAGCCGGGCTCTATTTTCTTAAACTTTCAGTTGCCTTCAATAAAGAAACAAGAATATCTGTATAGTTCTAGTGGAACACTACCTAATTTCATCTATAAGCAAAATTACCATGAATACTTTACCAAGGGTTAATACAAAGCATATTAAGTACTTTAGACTATATTAATCTTCATAGTGAGTACATATGTGTTATATATACTTTCCTCTATTACATTCATATACCTATCTCCCATTAGTGTGGGAAGTATAGAAGTCTGGCTTTTGGAAATAAAAGATAACTGAACCAGAATTCCCTATAGAGCCTGCTGAATATTTTAAACATTTCTTATCAGTCAACAATCATCATCCTTGAGTGTCATTCAAAGTTAATGTTATTGACTACAATAGATGATCTAGCTGGTGGTGGTGAGTTATAACCAACAAAGCTGCTGTTCTTATATATGTAGTAAAATGGCTCTGAATGTATTTCTGTCTTTTTTTTTAATCCTCACCCAAGAAATGGGGCTATTTTTCCCATTGATTTTTTTTAAATATATTTTTAAAAAATCACAAGAGTCAGCCTGACCATGAAATCGCTGACAGAGATCATAATCAAATCAGAGCTAGGTGCAGAAAGACCAAAACTCATGGGCTTGCTCATATGAAAACAAAGTAACCATGGGACAAATACCTCAGAAACTAATTCAGGGCCTGGTGAGTTATGGAAGGAAACACATCTAGATTTTTCTATTTTTCCCTAGGAGGTTTGAATTGCACTTCTCAACCTTTTTGCTGGATATATACCTTTTGTTCCTCTAGATCAGTGGTTCTCAACTTTTTTAATGCCGCGACCCTTTAATACAGTTCCTCATGTTGTGGTGACACCCAACCATAAAATTATTTTCATTGCTACTTCATAACTGTAATTTTGCTACTGTTAATGAATCGCAATGTAAATACCTGTGTTTTCCAATGGTCTTAGGCTCTACAGCAGCGGTTCTCAACCTGTGGGTCGAGACCCACAGGTTGAGAACCGCTAGCAGGGTTTTTCATATTGTTTATGAAAAAACAATAGCAAGTTATTTCTCACAGTTCTATAGGCTAGAAGTCCAGGATCAAGATGCCAGCCAATTCTGGTGAGAGCTCTCCTCTTAGCTTGCAGAAGGACACCTTCTTGCTATGTCTTTACTTGGTAGAGAGAAGACCCAACTCTCTGGTGTCTCTTATAGGGACACTAATTTCATCAGGTCAGGGCCCCACCCATGTGACCCCATTTAGGCTTAATTACCTCCTTATAAACCCTGTTTCCAAATACAGTCACACTGAGGGTTAGGGCTTCAACATGTGAGTTTGAAAGGGACACAAGTCAATCCCTTACAGTCAAAGTCTAGTGGGCCACTGCAAGCTGCCAGAGCCCCTCAACTGAAGCTCACAGCTCCTGTCAGCAGCCCTCTTCCTGAGCTGTCCCTCTAGAATTTCTAGTAACCATTTCCTTACCTCACTCCTTCTACCCTACTGATGGTGATGGCGACCCACAGAAATCTTCCTTGTGGTTCCCCCTACTTCCTGCCTTGCAACCACTTTATAAACTCTCTTCAAGCAAACCAACTGGAATGTGACTTTCTTTTCCTGCCCAGGCCCAAAAATAACTTTGAATAGGTGGAAATAGGTACATGAAAGTCCAGAGAGTCCTGAAATGGGAGTGAATGGATCTGCAGGAGTTCTAGCAGTATTCCAACATTCATCCACTGCATGGCAGGACAAGCCATCCAAGTTCTCTGCATCTTGAAATTCTTCTTGATGATATAAGCTCATTCTACAGATCTGCTTCACTTTCCCTGCCCTTCCTCCTTCCTTTTCCTCTTTTTCTTTCTTTTCCTTCCCCACATGCATAGCTGCCCCAATCACACCACACAAATCCCAAATGTCAACAGATAAAGAATAAAGGACAGCCCTGACTGGTTTGGATCAGTGGATAGAGCATCGGCCTTCGGACTGAAAGGTCCCAGGTTCGATTCCAGTCAATGGCATGTACCTTGGTTGTGGGCACATCCCCAGTGGGAGGTGTGCAGGAGGCAGATGATCAGTGTTTCTCTCTCTTCGATGTTTCTAACTCTCTATTCCTCTCTGTAACAAATCAATAAAATATATATTTTTTAAAAGAATAAAGGACAATAAGAGTTAGAAAGGAAACAAAAAAATCATTTATTTTCTCTCAGCACATCTTAGTCTCAGAACCACTACAAAACCAGACTTGTCAAATTCCATTTAAAATCTTAAAATGGATTTAAAACTACTTGCCAAAATGATAATTGGCATAAATTACAACTTCATTGTTAAACAGCTCAGGTTAAAATTGCTTTTGATTATTGGCATGCCCAAGGTTAAGAAACTACAATGGGTCAGCTAATTCTAAAACATTCCACCCTGGACTTCTGTACACATTAATTAACACAAAACTGCCACAAAATGCAGAACAATGTTGGAACCTCTGTTCAGAAAAGAATTCAGCCAATTTATGGTGTCAACCACTTGTACAACTTGAGTCTCAGACAAAACAGAGCTCTAAATTCTCCCATTTCCAATTATGTAAACCACAAAATCAGCTGTTGCTAAATGTATGCATAAATATAATCCCCAATTTTCCAAGTTAAACCTGGGTGTACTTCAGTGATACAGATAAGGCGATCCTCAGAACATGGTAGGCTAGAGTTTAAGGTCAAACCTTGCTCTGTAGCCGGCTACCTATAGACAAGTTACAGGAGTTACCTGGACAAGTTACAGGAGTTACTGTATGAATGAGAAAAGTTACCTTTTCTCATTCATACAGTAAGGCTAAAAATGCCTACCTAATCTAGCAATCCCACTTCTGGGCATATACTCCAAAGAACTGGAAGCAGGGTCTTGAAGAGATATTTGTACACCCATGTTCATAGCAGTATTATTCACTATAGCCAAGAGATGGAAACAACCCAAGTCTCTATTGATGGATGAATAGATAAGCAAAATGTGTTATATCAATATAACAGGATATCATTCTGCAAAAAAAGAAAGGTAATCCTGGTGGGTGAGGGTCAAGATGACAGAGTAGGAAGACCCTGAACTCATATTCTGCCATGGACAACAAAACTACAACATATAGAACAACTATTGCTGAGAATGACATGAAGACTAGCTGAACAGATTTTATATAACTAAGGATATAAAGGAAAACCACATCAAGATAGGTAAGAGGGTCAGAGACTCAGTTTAGGCAGGACCCCCTCCCCCAGTATGATGATCCACAAGTAGGAGGGATATCACAACCAAGGAGGTTCCTGTGAGGCACAAGGGGTCTTAGTCCCACATCAGGCTCCCCAGCTTGGGAGACCTCCACTGAGAAGAGGAACCCCCATAACATCTGGCCTTGAAAATCAGCTGAGCTAACATACAAGAGAGATGAGCTATAGAAAACTGAGACCCGCTCTCAAAGGGCTTGTGCACAAACTCACTCACTCTGAGTTCCAGTGCCGAGCCAGCAGTTTGAAAAGCACCTGGTCATATGTGAGGAAATTATTTTGACTAATTTTAGGGTGAGTGCCAGAGAGGCAGTTATCAGTGGGAAATGTCTCTAGACACAGAAGTGCTAATGGGTGCCATTATTTCTTTGTTTCCTTTATTTTGCTCTCCTTCCACCCAGGCAGGCAGGCTATAAATCTGACAGTCTCCATTAACCTGGTTAATACTTTTGGCCCCACCCCAGCCTTTCCCTGAGGTCCAACCCTGCCTAATCTGTCGACCCCCAATAGAACCCCTCCCTGGGGCTCTGACATATCCAACAGGCAGTCTCAGCACTCCAGAGCCCTACCAAAGTGGTTTCACTTCAGAGGCCAGCCCCACACACCAGAACATCTGCAACAGTCATGGATGGGCTTTGAAGTCAGTTGGGCTGGGGCCATCCCTGCCCATTATTATGCCCAGAGCAATCATGGGCCAACTACAACAGGAGGGTACACAAAACCCACACAGGAGACAGCCCTGGAGCACCTGGCTTTAGTGACCAAAGTGAATTGTGCTACTAGGCCCTATAAGATACCTTCTACATGAGGCCATTCATTGAAGACTGAAAGACATAGCTAATCTACCTAATACATAGAAACAAACCCAATGAGATAGACAAAAGGAGAAAGCAAAGGAATATTTCTAAATGAAAGAACAGGATAAAACCCCAGAAATAGAACAAAATGAAACAGACATAAACAATCTACCAAATGGAGAAACCAAGATGGCGGCATAGGTAAACACCTGAACTGCTGCCTCGCACAACAACTTCAAAACTACAACTAAAAGACAAAACGGACATCATCCAGAACCACAGGAAGGCTGGATGAGTGGAAATTCTACAACTAGAGGGAAAGAGAAAAGCACACTGAGACTCACAGGAGCTGCAGAAGGCAGAGGTATGGAGGCGTGCGCACAGAGAAGGCTGGCAACTGAGTACGCAGCTGGCTTTCTCAATCGGGAGGGAGACAAAAGCTCCCGACTGCTCTGAACTCCAGTTACCAGCAAGATTCTGGGGACCCGAACTCATTCAGGGAGAAACTGGACTGTCTGGCAGCAGGCGAAACTCAAGGGCGGCTTTCTCTGAGATGTGCTTGCAGCAATTACTGCAGGACACTGAGAACCAGGAGCCTCTTAGGGCAGGGCTGACAGGAAGCCATTGCTGTTTGCTCTGCCCTGAGATCCCGCCCCACAAAGCCATCACTGTTTGCTCCGCCCTGAGACTCCGCCCCATCCAAGAAGAGTGCAGAGGCTTTTGCAAGTCTTGCCTCAAGGGTGTCTCCAGCACAGAAGTTCTCCCAGCATAGACACAGCTGATCCTCACAGCCAATTGGCCTGGAGGTCAATTCCTCCCAGTGATACCAACAACAATTAAGGCTTAACTACAACAGGACTGTGCACACAGCCCACAAAGGGGTGCATCAAGAGAGTCCACCGCAAGTAACTGGGGAGGCTGAGCCACTGGACCCTATAGGACACCTAGCACACAAAGCCACTCTATCAACTCAGGGAAGCAGCCAAAATGTGGAGACAAAGAAACAGATGAAAGAAATGGAGGAAAGCAAACAACTGGATATAGAGTTCAAAACCACTGTTAACAGGTTTTTCAAGAATTTTCTAGAAAAGGCCGATAAATTTAGCGAGACCCTTGAGGATATGAAAAAGGACCAACTAGAAATTAAGCATACACTGACTGAAATAAAAAATAATATACAGAGATCCAACAGCAGACTAGAGGATTGCAAGAATCAAGTCAAAGATTTGAAATACAAAGAAGCAAAAAAAACACCCAACCAGAAAAGCAAAAAGAAAAAAGAATCCAAAAATATGAAGATAGTGTAAGGAGCCTCTAGGACAACTTCAAGCGTACCAACATCCAAATTATGGGGGTGCCAGAAGAAGAGAGAGAGCAAGATACTGAAAACCTATTTGAAGAAATAATGACAGAAAACTTCCCCCACCTGGTGAAAGAAATAGACTTACAAGTCCAGGAAGTGCAGAGAACCCCAAACAAAAGGAATCCAAAGAGGACCACACCAAGACACATCATTATTAAAATGCCAAGAGCAAAAGACAAAGAGAGAATATTAAAAGCAGCAGGAGAAAAACAGTTAATTACCTACAAGGGAGCAACCATACGATTGTCAGCTGATTTCTCAACAGAAACTATGCAGGCCAGAAGGGAGTGGCAAGAAATATTCAAAGTGATGAATAGCAAGAACCTACAACCAAGATTACTCTACCCAGCAAAGCTATCATTCAGAATTGAAGGTCACATAAAGAGCTTCACAGATGAGAAACCAAGATGGCAGCATAGGTTAAACACCTAACCTACAGCCGGGCACAACAATATCAAAAACACAACTAAAAGTCAAAACGGACATCATCCAGAACCACAGGAAAGCTGGCTGACTGAAATGCGCACAATTAGAAGGAAAAAGAAAACCACAAGGAAAATCAGAGAAGCCGTAAAAGCTTGAGGTATGGAGACACGGGCGGAGACACGAGCCCGCGCGCGTGCGGGGAAGCCGGAGCCGGAGAGGAAGGGGCGGCTGGCCGCCTGGCTGGCGTTCTCTGGCGGGAAGGAGATAAAAGCGCCAGATTGTGCTGAACCCCAGCTCCGACTGCACTGAACCCCAGTGCCCGGCGAAACCCTGGGAAGCCGGGCTCATGCTGGGGGAGTCTGGGCTGTGGGACAGAGACACAGAGGAGCTGCGCCGGAGCCGCGCACGGGAATGCGCACAGAGGAGGGTCTGTTGCCTGTGCCGCTGGATTGCCCTAGCGGGAAGGAGACAAAAGCTCCGGACTGTGCTGAACCCCCAGTTCCAACTGCACTGAACCCCAGTTCCGGGAAAGACCCGGGGAAGCCATGCTCATACTGGGGAAAGCTGGGCTGTAAGGCAGAGATGCAGAGAGGCGGCGAAGAGCAGAGCACCGGAGGCGCACACAGGATTGTGCGCGGAGGATGGGCTGTTGACTGTGCCGCTGAGTCGCCCTGGAGGGAAGGAGACAAAAGCGCCAGACTGAGGTGAGCCCCAATTCTGACTACACGGAAACCCAGTTCCGGGAGAGAATCTGGGAATCCAGATTCATTGGGGGAGAAACTAGACTGTTTGGCAGCGCGCGAAACTCCAGGGCGCTTTTCTCTCAGAGGTGTTTGCTGGGAGTACAGAGGGACACTGAGACACAGGAACCTCATAGGGCGGGGCTGACGGGAAGCCAAGGCGGTAGGCTCCGCCCTGTAACTCCGCCCCATCCAAGCTGAACATAGAGGCTTTTACAATTTTGCAAGTCTAGTTGAATGGGGCTGTCTCCCGGCATAGACACAGCTGATCCTCACAGCCAATTGGACTGGAGGTCACATCCTCCCAGTGTACCAACAGCAATCAAGGCTTAACAACACCAAGACTTTGCACTCAGCCCACAAAGGGGGGTATCAAGAGCGACCACCTAGGGAGATTGGGGAAGCTGAGCGATAGGGAGGCAGCCAAAAGGGGAAGACACCGAAACAGGTCACGAATATAAGGGATGCTGTAATTCCTGCTGAGGGGCCACAGGCAGTAGCTGACCTACACTCCATTGGAGACCCAGAAACGAAGGCATCTAGTGGTCGGTGTGAGATGACATCAGATTTCGACCACTCCCATAAGGGACACATTCAAGAGGCAGACGCAGTGAGCGCCGAAGCCTTGCTGCACCAAGACCCGGCACATAGGCGTGTCTCCCGCACAGCAACTCTTCCTTTATAGACACAGAGGGTCCGCACGGCCAATAGGCCTGGAGGACAATTCCTCCCAGTGACACCAACAACAATCAAGACTTAACTATACAAACAAGGACCAAGATGGAGGCATAGGGCAGAAGCCTGATTGCTGCCTACCACAACGGTTTTGAGACTACAACGGGAGAGCGGAGCGGACACCATCCAGAACCACCGGAGGGCTAACTGAGCGGATGCTATACAACTAGAATAAAAGAGAGGGGTACGCGGGATGAAGCTGATGCCGGTGACCCAAAGACCACACTTTAAAAACTACGGCTCAGGCGACACAATGGCGGCCTGGAACGTGCTCGGCGCAGTTCCCCCAGCGGTCTCCGGCTGAGGGGAAGGCTTCACTCGCTGCCGAGCACGGACAGACGAGCCCCTGGGAGACATGGGGCGGGAGACTACGCGCTTGCTGACCTCCGAGTCCTTCAAGAATCTCAACGCCCCGGAAGCGGCCAGGTGCGCATGCTCGGCGACCGGCCACCGCTGCAGACCCAAGGGCCGACGCAGCCACCCCGGACCAGCCCGCCGCCGCGCACCGGGCACACCGGAGCTTTGCCGAGCCCGCCGCCCAACGAGTTCTGCGGTGGCTGCCCTGGAACTCTGAGAAAATGGCCGAAGGAATTGCTGAGAGGGAATTGACCAACAGGAATTGGGATCAAGAAGACGAAACTCCGCTGGGTCCCGGATCCGGGTGAAGCCGCGTGCCCCTGGGTCCGGGTGAGGCTGGGCCCCGGGTCCGGGTGAGGCCACGTGCCCCTGGGTCCGGACGAGGCCATGCGCCCCTGGATCCGGGTGAGCCTGGGTCCCGGGTCTGGGCGAGGCCGTGGGCCCCTGGATCCGGGTGAGCCTGGGCCCCGGGTCCGGGCGAGGCCGCAAGCCCCTGGATCGGGGTGAGCCTGGGCCCCGGGTCCGGGCGAGGCCGCGGGCCCCTGGATCGGGGTGAGCCTGTGCCCCGGGTCCGGGCGAGGCCGCGGGCCCCTGGATCCGGGTGAGCCTGGGCCCCGGGTCCGGGCGAGGCCGCGGGCCCCTGGATCCGGGTGAGCCTGGGCCCCGGGTCCGGGCGAGGCCGCGGGCCCCTGGATCCGGGTGAGCCTGGGCCCCGGGTCCGGGCGAGGCCGCGGGCCCCTGGCTCCGGGTGAGCCTGGGCCCCGGGTCCGGGCGAGGCCGCGGGCCCCGGGTCCGGGTGAGGCCGTGGGCCCCTGGATCCGGGTGAGCCTGGCCCCGGGTCCGGGCGAGGCCGCGGGCCCCTGGATCCGGGTGAGCCTGGCCCCGGGTCCGGGCGAGGCCGCGGGCCCCTGGATCCGGGTGAGCCTGGCCCCGGGTCCGGGCGAGGCCGCGGGCCCCTGGATCCGGGTGAGCCTGGGCCCCGGGTCCGGGCGAGGCCGCGGGCCCCTGGCTCCGGGTGAGCCTGGGTCCCGGGTCCGGGTGAGCCTGGCCCCGGGTCCGGGTGAGGCCGCGGGCCCCTGGATCCGGGTGAGCCTGGCCCCGGGTCCGGGTGAGGCCGTGGGCCCCTGGATCCGGGTGAGCCTGGGTCCCGGGTCCAGGTGAGGCCGTGGGCCCCTGGATCCGGGTGAGCCTGGCCCCGGGTCCGGGTGAGACCGTGGGCCCCTGGATCCGGGTGAGCCTGGGTCCCGGGTCCGGGTGCGGCCGCGGGCCCCTGGATCCGGGTGGGCCTGGCCCCGGGTCCGGGGGGGGCCGTGGGCCCCTGGATCCGGGTGAGCCTGGCCCCGGGTCCGGGTGAGACCGTGGGCCCCTGGATCCGGGTGAGCCTGGGTCCCGGGTCCGGGTGAGGCCGCGGGCCCCTGGATCCGGGTGGGCCTGGCCCCGGGTCCGGGGGGGCCGCGGGCTCCTGGATCCGGGTGAGCCTGGCCCCGGGTCCGGGTGAGGCCGCGGGCCCCTGGATCCGGGTGAGCCTGGCCCCGGGTCCGGGCGAGGCCGCGGGCCCCTGGATCTGGGTGAGCCTGGGCCCCGGGTCTGGGCGAGGCCGCGGGCCCCTGGCTCCGGGTGAGCCTGGGTCCCGGGTCCGGGTGAGCCTGGCCCCGGGTCCGGGTGAGGCCGCGGGCCCCTGGATCCGGGTGAGCCTGGGCCCCGGGTCCGGGCGAGGCCGCAAGCCCCTGGATCGGGGTGAGCCTGGGCCCCGGGTCCGGGCGAGGCCGCGGGCCCCTGGATCCGGGTGAGCCTGGGCCCCGGGTCCGGGTGAGACCGTGGGCCCCTGGATCCGGGTGAGCCTGGGTCCCGGGTCCGGGTGAGGCCGCGGGCCCCTGGATCCGGGTGGGCCTGGCCCCGGGTCCGGGGGGGGCCGTGGGCCCCTGGATCCGGGTGAGCCTGGCCCCGGGTCCGGGTGAGACCGTGGGCCCCTGGATCCGGGTGAGCCTGGGTCCCGGGTCCGGGTGAGGCCGCGGGCCCCTGGATCCGGGTGGGCCTGGCCCCGGGTCCGGGGGGGCCGCGGGCTCCTGGATCCGGGTGAGCCTGGCCCCGGGTCCGGGTGAGGCCGCGGGCCCCTGGATCCGGGTGAGCCTGGCCCCGGGTCCGGGTGAGGCCGTGGGTCCCTGGATCCGGGTGAGCCTGGCCCCGGGTCCGGGCGAGGCCGCGGGCCCCTGGATCTGGGTGAGCCTGGGCCCCGGGTCCGGGCGAGGCCGCGGGCCCCTGGCTCCGGGTGAGCCTGGGTCCCGGGTCCGGGTGAGCCTGGCCCCGGGTCCGGGTGAGGCCGTGGGCCCCTGGATCCGGGTGAGCCTGGCCCCGGGTCCGGGTGAGGCCGTGGGCCCCTGGATCCGGGTGAGCCTGGGTCCCGGGTCCAGGTGAGGCCGTGGGCCCCTGGATCCGGGTGAGCCTGGCCCCGGGTCCGGGTGAGACCGTGGGCCCCTGGATCCGGGTGAGCCTGGGTCCCGGGTCCGGGTGAGGCCGCGGGCCCCTGGATCCGGGTGGGCCTGGCCCCGGGTCCGGGGGGGGCCGCGGGCCCCTGGATCCGGGTGAGCCTGGCCCCGGGTCCGGGTGAGACCGTGGGCCCCTGGATCCGGGTGAGCCTGGGTCCCGGGTCCGGGTGAGGCCGCGGGCCCCTGGATCCGGGTGGGCCTGGCCCCGGGTCCGGGGGGGGCCGCGGGCCCCTGGATCCGGGTGAGCCTGGCCCCGGGTCCGGGTGAGGCCGCGGGCCCCTGGATCCAGGTGAGCCTGGCCCCGGGTCCGGGTGAGGCCGTGGGCCCCTGGATCCGGGTGAGCCTGGCCCCGGGTCCGGGTGAGGCCGTGGGCCCCTGGATCCGGGTGAGCCTGGCCCCGGGTCTGGGTGAGGCCGTGGGCCCCTGGATCCGGGTGAATCAGTGCCCCTGGGTCCGGCCGAGACCAAACCAGAGGGAGTCGGACCTGCATTACCACCATTTGTCCACCATCCAGAGCTGAGGGGTCAGTGCCGACATGTACTCATAGGGAACTGGTGGACATTGATATTGGGTCTCAAAAGAACTGTTGGTCCAGAAAGAAACTCACTACAGACTGATTCATTTGCCTGTCAGCATAACTATTATTGCTCGTCGCACATTCAATTCTTATAAGTATATCTCTAGTGACACATGATTTCGCTCATCTAGGGGAAATGATGAACAACATAGACTGATGAACAAGAACAGAACCAGAAACAAGGAGGCATCGATCGGACTATCGGGCCTCAGAGGGAGGATAGGGGAGGGTGGGGGGAGGGGGGAGAGATCAACCAAAGGTCTTGTGTGCATGCATATGAGCCTAACCAATGCTGAAGTTCAACAGAGGGTTGGGGCATCCAAGGGGAGGGGTGTGGGATGGGAATGGGGGGATGAGGACAAATATGTGACACCTTAATCAATAAAGAAATTTAAAAAAAAAAAAAAAAAAAGAGCTTCACAGATAAGAAAAAGCTAAAGGAGTTCATCACCGCCAAACCAGTATTATATGAAATGCTGAAAGGTATTTTTTAAGAAGAGGAAGAAGAAGAAAAAGGTAAAGATAAAAATTATGAACAACAAATACATATCTATCAATAAGTGAATCTAAAAATCAAGTGAATAAAAAAATCTGATGAACAGAATAATCTGGTGAATATAATAGAATCAGGGGCATAGAAAGGGAGTGGACTGACAATTCTCGGGGGGAAAGGGGTGTGAGGGGTGCAGGAAGAGACTGGACAAAAATCGTACACCTATGGATGAAGACAGTAGGGGGGATGGTAAGGGCAGAGGGGGGGTGGGAACCGGGTGGAGGGGAGCTATGGGGAGAAAAAAGAGGAACAATTGTAATAATCTGAACAATAAAGATTTATAAAAAAATAAAAAAAATAAAGGTGGAAAAGGAAAAAAAACAATCCTATGTAATAAAGAGGGAATATGCTAATTGACCATCACTCCGTCACAAAGATGGCTGCACCCACAGCTGAGACCAAGTTCCCTTAAGGAGCCTTAATGAGCAATCAGCAGGGACCTGAGGCTACACCCTCCCCTGCTGCCGTGGGGCTTGACAGGGGACCTCAGGCTGTGCCCCCCACCCTGGCATCAGGCTGGGGGACCTCAGGCCATGCCTCCTGCCTTGGCACCAGGCTGGCGGACCTCAGGCCACGCCCCCCACCCACCCAGCGGGGCTTGACAGGGACCTCAGGCCTTGCCCCCTGCCCCAGCACCAGGCCAAGGGACCTCAGGCCGCAACCCTCGCCCCAGCGCCAGGCCAGGGGACCTGAGGCCATGCCCCCTGCCTGGCGGGGCTTGACAGGGGACCTCAAGGTGTGTTTCCCGTCCTGGTGCTGGGCTAGGGGACATCAGGCCATGCCCCCCACCAGGTGGGACTTGACAGGGGACTTCAGGCTATGCCCCCCCACCCCGGCACCAGGCCGGGGGACCTCAGGTTGCACCCCCTGCCTCAGCACCGGGCCAGGGGACCTGAGGCTTTGCCCCCCTGCCTGGCAGGGCTTGACAGGGGACCTCAGGCCGTGCTCCCCACCCAGTGGGGCTTGACAAGGAGCCTCAAGATGCACCCCCAGTGCTGGGTCAGGGGAACTCAGGCCGTGCCCCCCCCCCAGCAGGGCTTGATGGGGGACCTGAAGTTGCGCCCCCCTGTCAGTGGTGCTTGACGAGGGACCTGAGGCTACGCCCCCTGCCCGGTGGGGTTTGACAAGGGTGGGACTGGCCGGGTCTGGATCTAGCCCAATTGTGGGGGGTGGGGGGGGGTTGGTGGCCAGGTCTGGGTCTCACACTTTTTGAGGCACATGTGGGTGGGTGGGGTCTTGACTCTGGGTCCCACTTTTTTTTTTTTTTTAATATATTTTATTGAGTTTTTACAGAGAGGAAGGGAGAGGGATAGAGAGTTAGAAACATTGATGGGAGAGAAATATCAATCAGCTGCCTCTTGCACACCTCCTAACTGGGAATGTGCCCGCAACCAAGGTACATGCCCTTTACCGGAATCGAACCTGGGACCTTTCAGTCCGCAGGCCGATGCTCTATCCACTGAGCCAAACCAGTTAGGGCTGGGTCCCACTTTTAATGTGCATGAATTTCGTGCACCGGGGCACTAGTCTACCAAATAAAGAGTTCGAGGTGAATGTTATAAAGATGCTCAATGAATTCAGGAGAAGAATGAATGAACTCAGTGAGATCTCCAACAAAGAGATAGAAAACACTAAAAAAAGAGTCAATCAGAACTGAAGAATACAATAACTAAAATGAAAAAATGCACAGAAGGAATCAACAACAGATTAGGTAATGCAGAAGAATGAATCAGCAATCTGAAAAACAAGGTAGTAGAAATCATCTAATTGAAACCAAAAAAAAAAAAAAAAAAAAAAAGAATTTTAACTCTTGGAAAACATTAAGCATACTAACACTTGCATTATAGGGACAGAGAAAGAAACAAAAAAATCAATTTATAGATAACTTCGTCATCATACAAAGTTATTACAATATTATTGACTATATTCCTATGCTGTACAATACATCCCATGATTTATTTCTTTTATAATTGCAGATTTGTATCTCTTAACCCCTTCACCTATCCCACTCAGCCCCCATCCCCCATCTTTTATGGGAACCATTATTTGTTCTCTGTGTCTCTGAGTCTGTTTCTGTTTTGTTTGGTCATTTATTTGGGGGTTTTTAGATTTCACATATAGTAAGTGAAATCCTGTGGTATTTCTCTTTCTCTGTCTGAATTCTTTTGCTTACCATGATATCTTCTAAGTCCATTTATGTTGTTTCAAATGACAAGATTTCATTCTTTTGTATGGCTAATATTCCTGTGTATGTGTGCGTGTGTGTGTGTGTGTGTGTGTGTGTGTGTGTGTGTGTGTGTGTCTCACATCTTTAACCATCCATCTGTCCATGGACACTTAGGTTGCTTCCATATCTCAACTACTGTAAATAATGCTAAAATGAACATAGGGATGTATATATCCTTTTGGATGAGAACTTTTAAGATCTCTCTTAGCAACTTTCAAATATACAATAACATACTGTTAACTATAGTCATCATGTAGTACATTATATCCCTAGGACTTCCTGTAACTTTTTAACACCTTCACCCACTTTTCCCATTTGCATATATTTTTATATGAAAAGCACCCAGATAATTTTTTTCAAAATCAGTTCATTATAGTGATCTCTCTTTTATCCCTCTTATCATTTTATAGCCTTTTGTTTATTTTCATGACCTGCTATCTTGAGAGGCTTTGGTTTTCATGCATTTTCTCTCTTCTCTCCCTATCTTCATGCAAGATCACCCATGTCTACATGTCTGTTTGGGAGTACCAAAGGCTTATTACTGCTGCTGATGAAGCCACAAGGGCAATTATCTCTCTGGACAATTTCTTGGGCAGTGCCAGAGTTTTTGTTAGAACAAGAGTAACCAGACCATCTACCACTCAGTTTGGCTAGTGAGGGTTGCAATTTCAGATCAGCAACTAGGGGCAATGGTAAAATTTACTCTGAATTGCTTCCCCCAACCTTTCTGAAGGTTCTTTCTTAACCCAGCAATTAGTCAAAATTAAGATACTAAAATAACTATTGAATATGTAGTATGTTTATCTGTAGGAGGTGTTTGGATTTTAGAAAGAGATGAAAGACAAATAGGATTTTAGCCCCCTTAAAATGCCTACCTTCCCTTTGTTTTGCTTTTTTTCATCTCTAATTCTTTTTTGTCTTTCAGAGGGAGAGTTGGTGTTGTGTGTGTGTGTGTGTGTGTGTGTGTGTATTATGTGTTTTTAATTGTAAAAAATGCACAGCCGGAAGAGGAGAGGAAATGGAATTATAGGTGAAATGGGTAACCACCCTGGCAGCAGGGCACGTGTTAGAGAGCCCTTTATCTCCTTACATCCTAAACCTGGGCCTGAGCTACCCCACTACTGCAGCCCCCATCAGGACACCACCCCAACTCTTTGATATGCTAATCATGGTTGTGGGTTGGTTGGAGCTGGCAAGAGAGCAGAGGCTTTCAGATGGCTGACACATTACAAAGCTGCAAACTTCAAAGCCCAGTTTAAAAGGTTCTGTTCTCATCCAGCAAAATCAGTTTGCTTTTTACAATGCTGAATTGAAAATCCCAACAAATTAGAGTGGAATCTTAAACAATGAAGCAGGCCCAACTCAGAAATAAGGAACCAATCAATGCTATCAACATGGCTTCTATCTGTCCTTAGGACTTTAATCATTTCCAGATGATAGCATGCATCTAATTAGGGTCCTCTGACAGCTCTCTCTTCTATCAGGGCCCACTGAAAAGAACAAACCGAAGGCTTTGAGGCTGGAGTCCAAAGTTTTGACTCATCAGCAGGTAACACTACCTTGAACCGGGCTGCGACATTTCTGGGAGAAAGGAAGTCCAGCAGAGTGTAGGACTTCAAGGAATGCAACTTTGATCTCTTAGAAACACATATATGATTTGCAAATTTCTCTTAGATCTTTTTACTTCTGACAAAAACTCAGATACCTCACCAGGGTTGGCCTTAGAAGTTTATAAAGTGCCCACTTTCCCTCATCATCTTATTTTGTGAAATGTCCATCCAGGACTGACCCTAATATATCCCACACCCAACCAACAATTGTACCATTTTTAAAATTTGATTTATTTGGCTTGTTAAAAAAAAAAAAAATTCAACTGAGTACATTTGAAGACCTAATTGACTTTATTTGACAATTCATGAATCGGGCAGCATCCCATCAAGCAGATGGAAAGGAGCTTTGAGAAGCTGTACAAAATGGGAGGCTTTTATGGGCAAAGGAAGAAAAGAATAAATTGTTTCAGGCAAGGTCACCTTCCTTTAGGGGACAAAAGGGGCCTAGCAGTAGTGCTGACCAGGTAATTCTAGACTGACCAGTCAAGATTATATTTCTTCGGGAGACTGAAACTGAAGTTGGGTGAGGTATTAAGTTTGGTTTGGTGATGTAAGGCTTAGCAGGAGTGACTTCACTTGGGGCCTGTAGTTTCTTTTTAACAAGTTCTTGGAAATTATTTTAGTCTTCGTCCTAGCCTATTTGGGCTGCCATAACAAAATACCACAGACCAGGTGGCTTAAACAACAGAAATTTATTTTCTTACAGTTTTGAAGTACAAGATCATAAAACCTCTTTATTGTGAGCTTATTGGGGGTGCCCTCTGGTGTCTCTTCCTCCTTTGATAACAATAATTTTATCAAATTAGGGCCCCACCTTGTGATCTCGTTTAACTTTAATTACCTCCTTATGGGCCCTATCTTCAAATAAAGCCACATTGAGGGTTAGAGCTTAAAGGAGATTAGAATATGCCACCCCAAGAAATGCCACTTTGTCATTAGGATGATTTTGAGCTGAAGGCAATCAGCAGACACAGAAAGAGACCTTCTCAGAATTTCCCTATCTGACGAAAAGCAGCAAGTTCTGGGAGAAAAAGCTGCCATAAATTCTCTCTTTAGGTTGAATTTACTCCCAGAAGGAAAAGTAGAAATAAAATCTACCTCAAATCCCTTCTCCATGAAAGTTTAATGGCCCTGAAGGAGACAGAAAGACCACTCATACCTGTATAGACAAACATTATCACAAACTTTCTTATCTCTTGTTTGTTCTTCTAAAATCCCATTTGTCTTTCCTACAGAAACCTATTTGTTCTTCCATAAAAGCCTCTTCTCTCCTCTCCCTTGCCCCTACTAAATTTGGTATATAAGCCGGTAGCTGTCACCATTTAAGCAGCCAGATACTTCTTTTCTCAGCTCCCATACACATATTATTAAACTTTTTTCTGTTAATCTGCCTTTTGTCAGTTTAATTCACAGGCCTCCATTTTTTTTCAGAACATAAGAAGATAGATAAAAAAATTTCTCACCCTGGCCATTGTGGCTCAGTTGGTTGGGTGTCATCCCATGCACCAAAAGGTTGCTGGTTCAATTCCCGGTCAGGGCACATGCCCCTGGTAGGCAACCAAACATTGAACGATGCCCTCCCTCTTCCTTCCTCTCTCTCTCTCTAAAAGTCAATTTTAAAAATTTTTAATTTTTTTCTTTCCTACAGGCTTCAACATATGAATTTGGGTTGTAGGTCAGAAGGTACAAAATTTAGCCTATAGCAGTCTTCAAGCTTCCTCAGTTAACCAAACCCTTACACATACCTTTGAAGAATGGGCACAGCAAGCTAGGGGCAGAGCTGTGTCCATGAGGAGAGAATGGGAGGGGACCAAGGGGTGATGAGCTCTGACAAAAATGGCCGCATGCCTCCCTTCCTCTCTCACACTTTTACCTGGGGTCTTCACCACCTCCAGTCTTATTAGCTTTCCATTTTTATCTTAAAAGGACTATATTTTCCACTGGCTAATGGGCATTTGTATTGACATACGTGAGTAGAGAAGGTTGAAACAATATTGTTATATCTTTTAATGATAGAACAATATTGAAACAGGAATTTTTAAGGGTGAAAAAGGCAGGTTTAGGGAATTTTTAAAATTAAGGGGGTCCATGGAAGAAACACAGGACAACAGAGCTACAAAGGTTACATTTCCATAAGACAAGGAAGTTGGGAGACGCAGCGGTTACATTTACATAAGACAAGGGAACTGAGAGTAGCCAAAGGTCTATATTTACAAAATAAAGAAGGAGGACCTCACACCTCCCATGCGAGGTTTGACCTTTGATTTCAGGAGTTTGCTATAGTGCCCAAATCAGAAGGGAATAGTGACCAATCAGAGGGGATATCAGGACACAGGGACTTGCAGCCTTTATAAACCTTGGAAGGAGGAACTCCATGGGACTCTTTCCCCCTGCCCACATGGGAATCTGTGCTGTGACATTCTTTCCCCTTGCCCACATGGGAGTCTGTCCTTATTCTTCAATAAATTTCCACCTTTGCTATACCATCTTCCATCCGTGCATTCATTTTTCAACTCTAACGGATAAAGAGCCCAGGAACCATCCTGCCCAGGGGAACACCGTGTTCCTGTCCAAAAATCCTGTATCAATATGACACCCCAAAATATGCTTCTTTAGCATAAGAATTATTTTGAGCTAATTATTTAACACACACACACACACACACACACACACACACACACAAATCAGCAGACAAGAGAAGCTCTGAAAACCAAGTAGAAGTTACTCTTTTGTAGGAGACATTTACATGTATATTGGGAAATCTCCATCTGTAAGGGTGGTTTCCTCTCAGTACCAGGAAAAGAAGGATGACTAAATCTCTAGAAACTCTTGTCAATGGGGAAGAATTAAATCTGTATAATAACCTTACCCTTATTTCCTGTGCTTTTTCTGGGTAGCTCCCATTACTGGTCTCTCAAACCCCCAACATCCCCTTTTGTCTTTAGCTGGAAATGATACTTTAAGGTGGTGGCCTGGGCCATTTTGGGGAGTTGCTCAGTTTTCCTGGATATCTCCCATGTATACATGAGGTATACATGTATTAAACTTCTGTTTGTTTTTCTCCTGTTAATTTGTCTTTCATTATGAGGGATGGGTGTCGGGGAGGTCTCAGCCAAGAATTTAGAAAGGTAAAAAAAAACGAAGATAACTGCATTTTTAAAATACTTAGAAAGAAACACTGGAAGGAAACACAGCAAGTGGTCTTTTTCCTATATAGATAGCAGCCTAAATCATTGCATCCTTTGAAATTTCCATAAGTCTCATTCAAGCCAGAGGGAAGTCTGGGATCCCTTCAACCAAGACTGTCTTGGATCTTCCCTCAGATCTCCAAGAATCCCTGTGGGTTTAGCTTCTCAGATCTGCTGCTCCCACTTTCAGTTTTTTCTTAACTTTCAGTCCCACTGACATCTTGCCTTCCTCAGCTCTTCTCCCTGCTCTTTAAAAAAAACAAAAAACCACCATTTACACATGGGTTTGGGTATGACAGACTTTACTGAAGGTGTAGGAAATTGGTGAAGAGGGAGCAGAGGAGGGTGCACATTTCATTACAGCACTTAAAATTTCTCCAGCCACCCCTACCCTGGTGAATTTCTCAACCACCTCCTGGCTATCACACACAGTCAACTTACTCCATCACCCTCACATCCCTCCCTCTGCTCACTTCCTTTCTTCCTCCATCAACACCCACAAATTCCTCTACATTCTTATGCAGAACAGTATAACTACTTTCTGCTTTTCCAGGGTCTCCATCTATTCGCCTAGGTCATGTCCTCCCCCTTGGTATTCTACCTAACAAAAGGCTACTTAATCTAGAGAGGAATTCTGTCACTCCTTGAGGGGCAGAAACAGCTGCAGTCAGCTGTGGTTTAAAATAGTTTTATCTCTGCCGGCTGGTATTGCTCAGTGGTTGAGCATGGACCCATGAACCAGAAGATCATAGTTCAATTCCTGGTCAGGGCACATGCCAGGGTTGCGGGCTCAATCCCCAGTAGGAGGCATGCAGGAAGCAGCCAATAGATGATTCTCTCTCATCATTGATGTTTCTATCTCTCTCTCCCTCTCCCTTCCTGAAATCAATTTTTAAAAAATAAAATAAAATAGTTTTACCTCTACTACAAGTATTTTTCAAACTTCCCCAAAAGCAGGTATTAACTTAAAAAAGGAGGTGGAGGGGGTAAGCATTCACATAACTATAGGCCAGTGGTTGTCAACCAGGGGTGATTTTGCACCCTTAGGGGACATTTGGCAATGTCTGGAGACATTTTTGATAATCATAACTGTGAGAGCAGGGAAAACTGTTAAATATTCTACAATGCACATGACAGCCTCCTTCAACAAGGAATGATCCCAAAATGTCGAGAGTGCTGAGATTGAGTCAATTCTGCTGTAGGCCAATAAGCATCTAAAGAGAGTAACAACGTGACTCTCATTTCCCCTTTTCAGAGTGGGACCAACTAAAGGAAGCCATTTTCTTTATGTTGGCAGAACAACAACTAGGAATTATTGAGATCTTACTCTGCTCCTAACAACCCTGTAAGGCATGTAACTGACCAATTATCATCCCCTTTCTAAGGATAAGGGCACCAAACTGAGCCCTGGAGGGGGTAAATAATTTGCCAAGGTCACATAGATAATAAGTGATAGGCCTAGGGCTGTGGTCCGCAAACTGCGGCCCAGGAGCCACATGCGGCTCTTTGGCCCCTTGAGTGTGGCTCTTCCACAAAATACCATGGCCTGGGTGAGTCTATTTTGAAGAAGTGGCGTTAGAAGAAGTTTAAGTTTAAAAAATTTTGCTCTCAATAGAAATTTCAATCGTTGTACTGTTGATATTTGGCTCTGTTGACTAATGAGTTTGCCGACCACTGGCCTAGGGTAACCTGAGACAAAGATGTATGTGTCAGGCAGGGAAGAGACCTTGCTAACATTCACAATTTAGTCTTAAACTTGCCACATACAGATATTTCTTGCATTTCTACCCAACTGCTGAGCAAACAGAAGGTTCTAAAGGAAAGAAACATGAAGCTTTGGTGCATCAAACCAAAATTGTGAAGGGCAGTTTTGTGTTTTGTAGACAGAACTTTAAAAGTACATTTCATTTGGGAGATTTGGTTTTTGTTTTTTAAAATTAGTTAATTGTTATTTGTACACAAAGTGTGTGTATTTAAATACTTTTAAAGATGCATTTTTAAATATGGGGAGAAGAAAAAGCAAACTAGGGAATTCAACCAAATGTTTAACCTTTTGCACTCGGTTGTCGAGTGTGACTCCACACGGTTAGCATTAGAATAAAGGAATTGAGAAAAAAGCAAGCGAGTGAAAAGGGTTAAAGAAGGATTAATACCAATTCTACACAATCTCTTCGTGGTGTGGGGGGGGGAAGAATTCTATATAATAAAGAGCTAATATGCTAATTAGACCAAGCAGTAGAATGACCATCCCGATGACAAAGCTGGGGCTGCAAGGGCCAAGCCCCTTGCACGAATTTTATGCATCGGGCCTCTAGTAGGAAATAAGGGAACACTTCCCAATCCACTATATGAAGCTAGTATTAGCCTGATATCAAAAATGAACAAAGTACAAAAAATGAAAACTATAGACATAGCCTTATTAACATAGTTGCAAAAAATCTTTAGCAAAATATTAGCAAATAGAATTAAGCAATATCCAAGAATTATTTACCTTGGCTGAATGTGGTTTATTTCAGGAATCCAAGACTGGTTCAATCAATATAATCTACCATATTAGCAAGCTAAAGTAGAAAAAATTACATATCATTCAATTCAGAGAAAGCATTTGACAAAATTCAGCACCCATTCATGATTTTTAAAATTCTCAGAAAATAAGAATAGAGGGAAACTACTTCAACTTGATAAAGAACATACAGGGGGAAAAAAAAATCATACACCTATAGTTAACATTATGCTTAATGGTGAAAGACTAAATGTTTTCCCACAAAGATCAAGAACAAGGTAAGGATGTCTGCTCTCATCATTCTTATTCAACATAATGCTGGAAGTTCTAGCCTGTGCAAAAATACAAGATAATACAAGAAAAGGCATACATATCAGAAAGTAAAAAATAAAACCATTTATATTTGCAGATGACATGATTGTCTATATAGAAAATCCCCCCAAAATCTACCCAAAAAATAAAAAGTAATAATAAGTTCAACAAGGTTGCAGGATATACAATAAACATACAAAAAAACTAATATTATTCTATATACTAAAAATGAACATGTGGGCATAAAAATTTTAAATATAATGCCATTTACAATTGCAAACCACATATCTGGCAAAGGACTAGTGTCTAGAATATATAAAGAACACACAAAACTCAACAGTAAAGCCCTGGCTGGGTAGTTTAGTTGGTTGGAGTATCATCCCGATGTGCCAAAGTTGTGGGTTTGATCTCCAGTCGGGGCACAAACAAGAATCAATCAATGAATGCATGGGTGGGTGGAACAACAAATTGATGTTTCTCTCCCTTCCTCTCTCTCTCTCTCTCTCTCTCAAATCAATAAATAAAAATAAATTAACAGTTAAATAAAACAATCCAATCAAAAATGGGCAAAATACATAAAGAGACATTTCACCAAAGAAGATATACAGATTGCAAATAAACACACTGAAAACATGTTCAACATTATTAGCCATTAGGGAAATGCAAATTAAAATCACAATGTAACATCACTACACATCTATTGGAATAGCTAAAATAGTGACAACACGAACATTAAGAAATTGGATGACTCATACATTGCTGGTGGGAATGTGAAATGGTACAGCCACCCTTGAAAATAGTTTTACAGTTTCTTAAAAAACTAAAAACATACCCATAAGACCCACTATTGCACCCCACTCATTTAACCCAAGGAAATGAAGATCTATATTCACACAAAAACCTGTACTTGAATGAGTATAGCAGCTTTATTTGTAATTAGAGGCCCAGTGCACGAATTCCTGCATGGGTAGGGGTCCAGCCAGCCTGCCCCAATCAGAGCTGATCAGGCTGGGCCAGACAGGGGAGGGGCTGCGGGCAGTTGGCCGGCCAGTCCCGTCCCCTGGTCAATCTCCCAGTCAAACTCCCGGTCAAGGGAACAATTTGCATATTAGCCTTTTATTATATAGGATAGTTAAAAAATGAAAACAACCTAGGTGTCCTTCAATGGTAAATGGCTAAACAAACTGTGGTACATCCATACCATGGAATACTACTCAGCAATAAAAATAATAAACTATTGATACAGCCAAAACCAGTTTGGCTCAGTGGATAGAGCGTCGGTCTGCGGACTGAAAGGTCCCAGGTTCGATTCTGGTCAAGGGCATGTACATTGGTTGCGGGCACATCCCCAGTAGGGGGTGTGCACGAGGCAGCTGGTCGATGTTTCTCTCTCATCGTTGTTTCTGGCTCTCTATCCCTCTCCCTTCCTCTCTGTAGAAAGATCAATAAAATATATTTTTGAAAAATAATAATAAAAATAAACTATTGATACAGGCAACAACATAGATGATTCTCCAGAGAATTATGCTGGTGACAAAAGGCAATCCCAAAAGATTAGATACAGTATGATTCCATTTTTATGACAATTTTGAAATGGAATAATTATAGAAATGAAGAACAGATTAGGGCCCAGGGTAAGGAAGGGTTAAGGCAGGAGGGAAATAGGTGAGGCTATAAAAGGCAATGTGAGGGATTCTTGTGATGGAAATGCTCTTTATCGTGACTGCTTCAACGTCAATATCCTGGTTGTGATATTGTACTATAGTTTTGCAATGTTACCATTAACTAGGCATTATTTCTGTATTGTTTCTAATAACTGCATGTAAATCTATAATGATCTCAAAATTAAAAAATTTATTTAAATATATATAAACAAGATTATATTTCTAATATATTATAGTAAACTATATTATACCTATATAGCCATATTATATCTTTTTAAATAAATAAATATAGACATATGGAAGGAATCCACCTAAGCTCTTCAGAGAGATATGGTTTAAAAGAAAAACAGGCTCTAATCTGAGCTTTAGGAAAAGGTAAAAACAATGCAAGCCCACAGCAGGCTAGCTCCGAGATTAAGGCTAACAAGTATTCATTTACTAGAGGAGGCGCCCCTAAAATGTGATCAGGAGACAAATCGCCCACTGTCCTGAAGAGCAGCCACTCCAATCCATGTAAAATCAACTGTAGACATGGAAATTGTAAAGTGAGAAAAGTGTGGAAACCAAGCAGGGGGGGTGTCTTAATGACAAGTACAAACAGAAAGCTAGGAGTTACCACGGAGTCTAGAGAGCTGGAGGGTGAGACACTAGGTGTTTTTCCAGCACTGACCAGGACAGAACACAGCCTGCCAACACAAACATCCAGTCCACCAGGCAAACATATTCCTGCTGAAGGAGGATTTTTCACCAGGGCAGTCACCATGTGATGAAAATATACCCTCTAGGAAATCCAATTTCCTTTCCTTGGGTTCTATATTCATCAAGCAACCTTCTGATCTTAATTTGATTTTTGATGGTTTCCTCACTGGAAGAGAAGGAGCTAATGGAATTCAATCTGTTAAATGATTATGTGTTTTCTTCCCTTATGACCCTCCCATGGTTTTTTGGCATTGGGTGTTTTGTTCTAAATTGTTTTCTCTCTCATGCTTGATAGTATTTTCCCTCCAACAAGATATAACCCCCTGAGTAAAGAGTCTGACTCAACTACCATTTATTAAGTGCCTGCTATGTGCTTGGAACTGTGCAAGGATTAAAGGCAAAATGACAAGAGATATAATTTGTGCTCCAGTGATCATTACTTTCCTGGTGGTCCTAGACCAGCTGGGCTGGTAGTCATGGTATTATGGCCAAGAATGTGGGCTCCAGAATCAAACCAATGGGGTTCAGATCCTAGCTCTGATATATTCACAGTCTGTGTGACCTTGAACAAATTAAGTAACCTGTCTGACCTTCAGTTTCCTTATCTATAAAACAGGTATGAAACCTCACAAGTTGTTGTGAGGATTGAATGAGCTAATTTGGATAAAGCATAGTACCAGAGACGTAGTAACCAATCATTCTCCGAGTAATAAATTTCAATTGTGTGAGATTATACTTTGCTCTACTGCCACCTAATTTGCCAGGCCATCATGGTCCAATTATCTACGAAGTTCCTCTTTCTAGGCTTCTGGAAACACCAGGGATTGCAGAGAAATTCTGCATATCTGCCTTGGCTGTTGCTTGCCACCAACCAGCATCTGGCTCAAGCCCATTGCTCTGTCTTTTAGGTATCTTCAGCTTTTCCTACCTTCCCTTGCAACCTTCCCTCATCCCCAAGGCCTGCCCTTTATTCTCCATAGCACTGGCTTAAGCCTTCACATTTAGGACTTGACCTTGAGAAAGCTTGGGGATAACCAAAAGTGACATACACCCAGAAAATTCTAAACAACTCTGAGTTTGGGTTTACCTGTATGTTTTAGGGGCTGTCTCACTTCCTCTCTTAAAAAAAAAAAAAAAGTCTCTAGGCCCCATATCATTTGAGGCCATAAAGAAGAGGGACAAAGGGTTTTGTTTTGTTTTAAACAGAAACTTAACCTCTGAGGTGCAGCTATGCCCACAAAGAAGACAGTCTTGTTCATTTTTCAGTCGAGTTGTTGAACCACACACCTCCAGCTCCCCTTGGCCGAACAGACAGTGCTTTCCCTTTGCAGGCCCATGAGTCCCAGTGTAGAAGGAGTTGGTCCTTGGAGAGACCACTAGCTTCCCTGAAGCAGAAATAGACTGTTTGCTTATATTGTTCTTTTGATTCCATATATAGATGAAAAAATGTGGTATTTCTCTTTCTCTGACTGACGTATTTCACTTAGCATAATACCCTCCAGGTTCATCCATGCTATCACAAATGGTAAAATTTGGTAATTATTTTTATGGCCAAGTAATATTCCAATGTATAGGTGTGTTCCACTCATAGATACAGAGAAAAGACTGATGGCTGCCAGAGAGGAGGGGACTTGGGGGACTGGTGAAAAAGGTGAAGAAGGGATTGAGAAATTACAAAGTAGTCACAGGATGTTAAGTACAGGGTAGGAAATGCAATCAATAATACTGTAATAACTATGTATGGTATCAGATGGGTACTGGAAATATCAGGGGGAACACTTTGTAAAGTATATGATTGTCTAACTAATATGCTGTACACCAGAAACTAATACAAAATATTGAATGTACACTATAATTGAAAAAGGTGTGGTTTTTTTTAAGAAATAAATAGACTGTTGGCACCTTCAGTGACTCTGGTGATCCTTCTCCAGCCACTGATGTTTCAAAAAATCTTGAGTTCCTTTATCAGCTGAGGCACTCTATCACAGCTATTTCATTCCTTGTGCCCAGCTTAAGGCACAAAAGCTAAATTGGGGGAAGGGACATCTGTCCTATTGGGTAAGGGCCCACCCGGTATGAGCTCATTTAACCCCAGCCTGACCTCCCAAAATAATTGAAAAGCAATTTGAATCTATTGTCAGGCTTTATTTAAAAGTAAGAAAACACTGAAGGGAAATACAGCAAACCCTATTTAAATCCTTTTTCCCCTCCCCTCTCAGGCCCCTGCCTCAGGGTTCTCCACTTGAGCTACTCAGGTTCTCTGAAGGCTTCCTCTAATCAGCCGGGGTTGGAGGCAGCCAGGCCAGCAGAAAGAAACTGAACCCCCGGGAGAAGTTCACAGGAAACTTACACATACAGAGTTAGATACACTCCTGCTCTACTTTTTCCTGTCATCCCATGTATTAGGCTAAATAGCAAGACGTGGCTCTTCCAACAGTCATCATTAAACACATGGTTGTTTCCCACTGACATGACTACACATTCACCCTTGGGCTTGACCAACTCAACTAGTTTTTCATTTTACAGAAAGAAAATAAAAAGGTTTTAAGAAGAGAATAAAAAAGTTGGAGAGGAGAGAGGATGAAGAGATGAAAAGAAAGAAATGAGGGGAAGTGAGAGAGGAAAGAGCAGGACTGAACATTTCCTATGCAGCATGGAGAAGCGCTACGAGCTTACTGGAGAGGGGGCTCCTTAAAGACAGTCTGTTCATTTCCACGCACATTCTGGGGATACCAAAATAAGAGCAATGATAGATGACATTGCGCTTTCTCCAAATGCCTTTTTGAGAACACCTCCCACAATGCGTCAAAACAAATGAAATTCCTGCTGGTAAATATTTTTCCCCAGCAGTAAATGAAAGCTGTGATTCTACAGATACCTCGCAGCTTAGCATTCTTTATGAGGTGTATAAATAAGGCCTACAGTGTGATCGCAGAGCTTCTCGCCTGGCAGTACCATTTTATCCTATCGGCTAGCACACATTTACATAATTCAATTCAACAAATACTGATTGAAAATACATAGTATTGTATAAATATGTATCAATACATATGAGAACGAAACGAAGAGAAGCTGGTCAAAATCAGGCAGTGTGTATGAACCCTGACGGTAGCCCCCTTCAATTCCAGCAGCGGGATTGGGCTGTCTGACTTTGGGGAACAGATGTTATTTGAGTACCATCCCATTATTCACCTAGCACTCCCCTGTTCCCCTCCCGATCCCAGAGTGTGGTGGATAAATAAATCTGTGCTCATGCATTAAATCAACATGCATTACACACCACTGAAAATGCATATATGATGCAGAAATTGCATCTTTATTTCCAAATACATTTGTTATGAAAGTCTCTTAAAGAGATTGGAGGAGCCAGGGGGAAATATTAGTTAGCATTTTTGATGAAAGAGAAAAAGGTTTTGAGTTCCATCTGTTATTTAAATCGTTAGGTTGAGTAAGTGACCTTTCAGATATTAGCAAATACCTTGCTAAACTTAACAAATTTTGCAGAGAAAAAGACTTCCTCTAAATTTATATATTTCTGAATCTGCACTGAAGGAAAAATTAAAACTGCTGTGTATTGGTCTTCTCTGGACGCCATAACAAAATACTACAGATGGGTGATTTAAAGAACAAAAATTTATTTTCTCACAGTTCTAGGAGCTAGAAGATCAAAATAAAGGTGTCAGCAGGGTTAGTTTCTAGTGAGAACGCTCCTGGATTGCAGATGGCTGGCTTCTTGCTGTGTCCTCATATGGCCTTTGCTCTGTGTGCACAGAAAAAGAGAGATTTCTGATGTTTCTTCCTCTTCTTCTAGGGACATCTGTCCTATTGGGTAAGGGCCCACCCATATGACCTCAGTTAACCTTAACTACCTCCTCAAAGTCTCTGTCCCCCAAAATAGTTATACTATGGGTTAGGGCTTCAACACATAAATTTTGGGGAACACAATTTCATCCTTAACATCTACCCAAGTGCTTTCAACTAAAAAATTGATTATTTCAAATACCTCCTGTAGCTAAAATCTGGGATAAGGTATGATTTTACAAGAACTAAAGTTGAGAGTGACAAGCACATAATACAGGTAATATGTGTATTATTATTCTCATTGTAGGTTGTTGGTGGTGGCAGTTGTTTTGCTTTGTCCCCTCTCCCCTTTACATTACACTGACTTAACTTCTCAAAATCCAAAGTTCATTCACTATAGGATATGAACTCTTTGAGAGCTGAAGGTATATCTTTTCAACTCCCGACAGCATCTGCCACAAACCAGGAGCTCAAGAAATGCTTATGGCAAGAATGAATGGCTCCATTTCTTCTAGACATGGGGTTGGAAGAAGGACGTTTATGAGAAGGGCCTGAGTGGGTGGAGCCAGGCTGAGATTGACCTTTCTCTTCATCTCCCCAGCCTCTCTGGAAGCTGAGGGGGAGAACTCTCTAAAGTGAGCAGCCATCGTGGTCTAAGGAGAGGATACCCAAGGCCCTGAGACAGTTCTCTGAGCACTGCACACTCGAGAATGTTGACACATGAATTGGGATGAAGCACAACCCAATTACTCATTGGTTCCCCTGGCCACACACCCAAAAGTTGCCAGGGTTCAGGTCAGGGAAGAGGTAACTACACTAGAGGTCATAGAGAACAACAAGCAAACATTTACTGAGACTCTGCTCTTCGTTATTCAATAAATATTTAGTGATCGCATATTTTATGCCAGACACAGTACTTGGCACTGCAGACAAAAGATGAATAAAATACTCTTGCCCTCAAGGAACAGGTGGGGGTACCAAAAGACATGACTATGCTGAGGTCACTGGCATGGCTGTGTCTGGCTTCCTCTTATCCCTGACAAAGCATGATGGATGGTTCCCCACATCTGCACATAAAGACCTGTCCTGTGCATGTTCCCTTGAGCCAAATAAAAAGTCTTACATTTTCCTTATTACTAATGGTTGTGTGTTGCTTTGTCTGGCCTGAGAGGAATAGGCCTATTGCAATGAGTCAGATGAAGGACTGGATTGGCTATCCAACTCAGAGTAATATTTTAACACTCCTAGTCATAAGGCTTGAGGTGACAAACTACCAGGTCAGAATGAATGCCTGGGATAAGAGTCTGGCCCCAGTGAGAGACCATCAGGCAGCTGACAAGGAGCAGAGACAGAGGATTAGGGATTCAAGTGACACCCTGGCTTGGTGGCCCAGCCTCCTGCCAGGGCCAAGCTTTCTGGTGGCTACACCATCCAGAACACCACTCCACCCCACCACCCCACCCCCGAAGCAGCAGAATCACTCAGAGCCCTGTTAACTGACGAGTTCAGCCTCACCACCACCCTGCATGTGAGCCTATGCTGGGAGGGGCACTGTGACGACTTCCTTGCTTGCTCTGTAGCCAAACTGGCCCAAGTAAAAGTGACGTTAACCTTGATCTTCCCCATGAAAGTCACTGGTAAGCCAGAAGCACACGGACACACCCATGGAGCTAGTAGATACTACCAGCAACCCTAACTCAAGAGATAGCCTTAAGCAAGGAGTTGCAGCACAGGGTGGCAAATATCGCGTTGAACCAAATGAGGTTGCCAATATTGGATCATTTTTGCCCCAATAAAGCAGAAACTTTATACAGTTCAGCCTAATGTAACAATCACTGACTCTTGTATGACTAACGCACCATGCAAGCTCTAAGCTCTTTCCAGGCAAATTCAGTTCATCTTCATAGCAACCTCATGGCATGGGGATTGTGACTACTCCACTTTATAGAGAGGGCTGAGTAGGTGACCACCAGGGAGTGGTAAGGATTCAAATGCAAGTACCCTGGCCCCGGAATCCTTGTTCTCCACTCTACCCTGACCTGCCTCTCTAGGTACAGAGCTGGGGGAAAGCACAGAGGAAGAGCCAAGATGTTCAGAAAAGACTTCTAGAAAGAGGTCAACCCAAGGAGTCTTGTGCCCTCTGATGCCCAACATAGTGACAAAATGCCTTCATTTTGTTTTCAAGGGTCATGTTTGCCCGGCGGGGATTTGTCCCTGAGGGTTCAGTTCACACCACCCAAACTCACATCAGGTTCACCTAATCAACATCCTTGGCATAAATGCATGAGTGAAGAAGGGGGAAATTAATAAACAAAAGCAGAGCAAACATTCATTTACATAGAGAAATGAAAGTGCCAAGCTAACTGAAATACTCAGGTGCATGGAAGTAGGGAGCTTTTCTTTTTTTTTTTTAATGTATATTTATTGATTTCAGAGAGGAAGGGAGAGGGAGCAAGAGCTAGAAACATCAATTATGAGAGAGAATCATTAATTGGCTGCCTTCTGCACGCCCCCACTGGGGATCAAGCCCACAACCCAGGCACATGCCCTGACCGAAAATTGAACTGTGACTTCCTGGTTCATGGGTCAATATTCAATCACTGAGCCATACTAGTTGGGCATGGAAGAGCTTTTTAAATACATTTCTTGATGCACCTTCCACAAAAATTTCATGTGAAAAATATTAACATCTTGGTTTTACAGATGAGGAAATGGATTGGGAGAAGTGGCTAAAGCTACCTGCCCCCAGATTCTGACCACTCTTTTTTACTCCTGCTTCTGCCTTCCCCTCTGCTCAGCGCTTTCTCCTCCCAATAAGAAATTCACTTGGGAAATCCAATTAAGATGATTCAAGGGCTGGAGGAGGACAGGAGCAGATTAAGAGGAGTGGGAAGGCCTTTAGCAACAGCTTCTGGCCCTGACAGCCTGATTCTCCCCCTCCACTACACAGCTGGACACCTCCCAGCCAGAACAGAACACTTAAGGTGGCGGTCAGGGCATCCGCACCCTGGGTCACTGCTGGAGCAACTAAAAATCGTCATTCTCTGTCTCTGGCACCTTTTTCAATATTCCTTATCAGCCACCCAAAGCTACTGCCATTACGACATTACCGCATGATAGGCATATTACAATTTCCTAGATTATATCTTATCTGACATTAGTTACACTTTAGGGTTGTTGCTTCCTGGCACTTTAATTTCATAAGTAAGCTATCTCCAAATCGCAGAGGAGGATGAGTTACAGCTACTTCCATCCTTTTTCTGAGCCTCATTTCCAGAGCTAACATTTTCTCCGCCGACCTGCATTCCGGGTGTGCTATCTGCTGGTTCTAAAGCTTCCTATCCATTAACTGTAAAGTAATGTCATGTTCTTTTCCTCAATTATTTTGTTTTCTATTTTTGGTGTTTGGCATGAGTGGAACTACAGGCAGAAACTGTAAAATTGCTATCTTCGTAGCAAAGAATCCTTTTGTAAGAGGTAGGTCTTCAAGCGCCTAAGAATTTGTTCTTTTATTGTTATTAATTTTAGGTATAGAGATTAGATAACACATAAACAAATACCAAAGATAAAACTCTCTACACAACATTACTATGTAATCATCAAGGGTTAACAAATGTAAAGAGGAAAGAATGTGTTTTTACAAAATATAATAACTTACCCACATTTTATATCCTACCACTGAGGAATCAAAAAAAAAAAAAAAACTTCAAATAGAGCATATGAAGGGTGGATAAGGCACCAGACACTCTGTCTATTTTACTTCCCTCCACTGTCAGATGCAAGACTCAATATCGTAAGAAGACAAGGAGATGGGACTTAACTAAGTTCCTCAGGAAATCCACTTCCTGGTACTGCATGGCAAACTACTAGTATACAGGAAAAAGAACAAAGCTAGAGAATGGACAAGTTGAGATTATTTAAAATTATGAATTTAAAAATGTGATTGAGTTCAATCTCTTTACAGGATAAACAACTGTTTTCCCTGGGCGAGTACTTTCTATGGAATCATCTCTCAGTCCTCTGGCTTGCATTTCTGCCAGGACTCTGTTGGCCAAAAATTTGAGTCCTGTCTGCAGTTGACTGCATAAAACTTACTGTTCTGTTCTTTATATATAAAGAAGATTTTTTATTTCTCATGTATTGGGAAAAAAAAACACAGAAGTTTTTGATGAGAATTTTACCAAATGGACTTGCAAATTCTGCTTTAGCAATATACCTTTAAATATACATTCTGTGTGTTAGCTATCGGGAATAAAGTAACGATGGCTAAAATATATTCGCTATTTAAGGTCCTCAAGTTTTTGTGGTTGAATTTGGATGGGGGACTAATGCAAAAAATTACAAAACATAGCTAAAGATAATAATAAGACTAGATTAAAAACACAAACAAACAGCTCTGGCTTGTGTGTTCAATGGTTAGAGATCAGACTAGGCACCGAAGGGTCGTGGGTTTGATTCCAGGTCAAGTGCACCTACCTGGGTTGCAGATTTGATCTCCAGCCCTGTTGCTGTGCATGCAGAAGACAACCAATCCATGTGTCTCTCTCACATTAATGTTTCTCTCTCTCTCTCCCCCCACCCCCTCCCTTTCTTCTACTATCTCTAAATAAATAAAAAATCAATGGGAAAAATCATCCTCAGGTGAGGATTAAAAGAACACACACACACACACACACACACACACACACACACACACACACACACACAGATACTGTAAATATACAAAATCTAAAGAGAGAACAATGAGTCCAGTATAATCACGGCTGGAGATGGCTCAGCATCCCTCCTAGATGTGGGAGGGCATGAATTGGAGGTGACTCGGCCACCATGTTATGTGTTGTTTGCACTGGCATCCATTCCCACCTCCTTCCGTTCTCCCCATGTTACCAGGGCTGGAAGACTAAAAGGCCACACTCCTCAGACTTCCTTGCAAATAGGATTCTGGATGTGACTCAGACTCTGCCATTGAGATGCCAGCTTCTCTGATAAGGGCAGTGCAGAAGCAAGCTCAGCAGATGTGGCTGCTGATGGTATGCTTCACTGTCTGGTTAGGAGCTTGCTAGGTGTGAGGCAGTGGGGGACATGGTGACTAAGTAGCAATTCCTTCAAAATGAATTCCAAGTGTGATTGTGAATCCAAAAACCCAGCAGTCCCCCAATCTCTACTCAAGCATATCTTCACAGCTTTATAAGTACCCAACTCCTTGCATTAAATCTAATTTGCTAGAAATCTCTATAACATCTTCTGTCTCCTGCATCAAACCCTGATTAATATGTACGCTTCTTCTAATGCCAAAACAGTCTAAGATTATGAGGCTGAAAGTCGGACTGATCTTGGATTAGTATTTTGCAGGGCAAGTTTGATGAAAGGAAAGAGAAAAAAATTATTTGGATAATATTTCCCAAACTATGGCATGAATACCCCTGTTGACTTAAGAGGTATGAGGCCATGGCACTAAGTAATATTGAAACATGTAATGAAAGAGTTTTCCTTTTCAATTCTCTTTTAATCATTTAGGGAGAATTCTTAAGTTGGGGCTTGATTTCTTCAACACCTCTCTAGTACTTACTAATCCCCTTTATTTGCAAGAATAGACACAGAGCCTTTGATCAGGCAAAGGCTACTTAGCTAGAATGTAAAGACTCTGTTTTATTTTTAATACTAGAGGCCTGATGCATGAAATTCATGCAGGAGTAGGCCTTCCTTCCCCCAGCTGCCGGCACTAGCTTCCCTCTGGCACCTGGAACCTGGGCTTCCCTCCGGCCGCTGACAGGCACAGTATGACAAGAAATAGAAGTTTTCCATTTCTGTTAGCAAGAGAAAGTGTCTTTTTAATTTTTACTTTAAAAAATAATCTTTCAAACACACAAAAAATAGAAAGAATAGAACAACAAACATCCATATCCCCACCACAGAGATTCTATCTTGTTTACATTTTCCAAATTACCTTCGTCTATAATTTTGTTTTGTTCAACAACTTAAAAGTAAATTACAGTCATTGAGGCACTTCATCACTAAAATATTTCAGCATGGAATTCCAGAAAACAAGAATATTCATCTATAAAACCATATCCATTCTCACACAAAACAAAATGAATAATTTCCTCATATTGTTTATGTTCAATTAGGAGGATGTTTTGTTGAAAGAAGAAAATAGATAAATAACCCTATATAATAAAAGGCTAATATGCAAATAGACTGAACGGTGGAACAACCGAACAACTGAACAACTGGTTGCTATGAGGTGCACTGACAACTAGGAGGCACGTGCAGAACATGGTGGGCGTTGGCAGCAGGAGGCAGAGCTCGGAACATGGCGAGCATTGGCTCCAGACCAAGGCAGGGTGCCGATCACTGTCATTGGTACGAGCCTCTGGTGGTTACTGAAAATTCTTTGCTTCCACACACCACGGTCCCTCCCAGCACTTGCACCCGCTGCCGGCACCCAGCGCCAGCCCTGATTGCTCGGCTCCGTCAGTGGGTGCGAGCGGCGGCTGCCGGCCCTGATCACCCCTAAGGGCTTCTCTACCTCCCTCAGCTACTGAAGGGTGATTGGGGCAGCAGCCACCGCTCGCACCCACTGCTGGCGCAGGCCCCAATCACTTCACACCATCAGCGGTGCGAGCGGTGGCAGGAGCAGGGCTGCCGGCAGACAGGGGACTGGGGGCCGTGGTAGGAGGAGCCGGGCGGGGGCACAGAGGATGAGCCCCTGTGCGCACCGTGCCTCACAGCCCACAGTTCCTTTCAAGGTGCACAAATTCGTGCACTGGGCCCCTAGTAATAAATAATAATATAGATAGTGTATAGATAAGGGGAAGAGAGTGATGATGGGAAAAGTGGTGATGGTAGCAATAGTAAGTAATAATTTAGGTGGTATGTGGATATGGGGGAAAGTGTGATGATGGTGGGTTTCTAAAACTCTAGCTTGAAAACAGATAGCTGAGTAAGGATAGAAATGATGGAACATGAGATCTGGCTATAAGAAAAGGAAATAGAACAAAGATGCCAATAGGTTGGGAGAAAAGTAAGTAGGCCATGAAAGAGAAGTCACTCCTGGTAAATAAATAAATAAATAAATAAATAAATAAATAAATAAATAAATACATAAATACATAAATACATAAAATAAGTGTTGGGCAGAAAAGAGAAGGTGTAAGTGGTAGGATTACAAAGTGAACGTACACCCGTGTGGTTAGAGGTTATCCCTGGGTGCAGTAGATGACACACCAGCTCTAGAGCCAGCCTGCCTGGCTGGAATCCTGGTTAGCCACTATCGAACCCGGATCTAATTACTTAACATCTTTTTACCTCAGTTAACTCATCTATAAAATAGGAGGAAATAGTAGTTCCCACCTCATATATTGCTGTAAGAATCAAATGAATTAATATACTACAACCTCTCCATAACACATAAGAGATAAGTATGATCCAAAAAATTCAATGTGTCCTGGCAGGGTAGGTGGCTCAGTTTGTTAGAGCATCATCCCAATATGCCAAGGTTGTGTGTTTGCTCCTCAGGAAGAGCACATATAAGTGGAACAAATCGATATTTCTCTCTTTCTCTCTCTCTCTCTCTCTCTCTCTCTCTCTCTCTCTCTCTCTCGATCTGTCTCTCTCTCTAATCAATAAATAACAATTTTTTTAAAAAAAACTTCAATGTGTAAAATGTGGGTTTCTGTCATGGCAAAGTTAATGAAAAATAGTGTTGGGTCAGTGGGTCTGTATTATCATAAAAAGCACAAAAATAAAACTAATAAAACATGTACTGTACACAACTGACCAGAAACGGTGCCTTGGGTACTGGGGCAGGGTGAGGGGAGGAACAAGAGGAGGAAGTGACACAGTGTAGATGAGGGAAGTGGGCAACTGCTATAAATTTGAAAGTTGACAGGAAGTGGGAAAAGGGAGGGACTAAGATCAAGGTTAACATCAGGAATGTGGATCATAAAGGGCTCATCTCCCAAAAAAGCAGAATTTTATTCAGCTTCCATATGAGAATGGGGGTACAAATGGGGTGTTATGTTCTGATTTCATTTGTTGGGAAATATATTTTAAATATCTACATAAACAGGAAAAGAATCCAGAAGGTTTTTATAGAACTTATCTCTAAGTAGTAGGAATATAAGTGACTTGATTTTGCTTATGTGTAACTTCTAAATTTCTGCATTGAGCATACATTTCTTATGAAGAAAAAAAAAGAACCAAAATACTACCTAAGGCCCAGATCAGTTGACATCCTCCTATAAATTCTGTTGAGAGAAGCCCATCCAGAAATGCCATCCCTGCTCCTGAATGTAGGCATTTACTAGTATATCTATCTCCAAGCACACGCTCACAGTCGTGTCCTCTTGCTCTTACTGCCTGAGCATATAAGACCCTGAAGGGCATAGGCCTTTCATGCTACAGTTCCAGGCCCAGTGTCTTACACATTGCAGTGGGTCATATGGTGGCCCCCAAAAGATATGTGCACGTCCCAAAATCTGTGCATGTAACCTTACTTGGGGAAAAGGTCTTTGAAGAAATAATTAAGTTAAGGATCTTGATGTGAGATCATCCTGGATTGTCTGGGTGGGTCTAAATCCAATAACAAGTGTCTGGGAGACTCAGACCCAGAGGAGGCCATGTGAAGATGGGGCCGGAGATTGGACTTAGGCAGCCACAAGCCAAGGGACATCTGGAGCCACTGGAGGCTGGAAGAGGCAAGGAATGGTTCTGCCTTAGAGCCCTAAGAGGGAGTGTGGCCCCACTGACACCTTGATTTTGGATTTCTGCCCTCCAGAATTGGGAGGGAATAAATTTCTGTTGTTTTAAGCCACCACGTTTGTGGTACTTTGTTACCACATACTAGTACAAAGGAAACTGATACTCATGGTAGGCACTTTGTCAATATTTGTGGGAGGGGGAAAAAAAGAATTGTTTACATGACTGTCTCCTTGATTCTACTAGCTTTGATTCAGAAAGAGACTATCTCATTAAAATATTTTTCTAAACCCTAGTTTCTTATTATCATATTTTAATTCTTCCCACCATGTTTTCTTATAAGGCAACCAAAATAGTCACGTGTTACTTGGTGATCTGTTAGCCTTGATTTGAAATATGAAAATAAAAGTAACTGACTCTCCCTTATAATGCCCCTCCCACTTTCTCAAATGCTAAGCTCCTTATGTTCCCAGAGCATGAGTTCAGTACCCATGGCTTTGCACAGACTTCACCAAACACTGACAGCAAGAGCTTTAAAGGTATAATGACAGGGTTGAGAAGTTGAAAAATTTGACCTACTTTTCTTTTCTGTCTGTTCTCAAAAATCCATGTCATTTTCTTCCTGTGATTCAACTCAGTTCTTTAATCCACACACACAGTTCCTTGCCATGGAGGGCATAATTTGGCCTCATGTGTTTGCTTTTTGTTTTGCTTTTGAATCAAATGCTTCAGTGCTTTGATAACTAAAAGTAAAGAGCAAAGAGAATGTGGTTTCTTTCAGGCTTAAAAAAATAATGTTGAATACTCAAGGGATTATCATGTAAAACATGATTTAAAGAAATGTGAGGGGGAGACAGAGAAAAGGGAACATTGAAACTTCATAAATTGGTTGTAGAATGATGTCTGCCCAGGACTACAGAAATCGTCAGTCTTCAAGGTCATTTCTCATCCATGTGGTATACAATTGTGTATGGTTCCAAATATGAGACAGCCCCCTGCCTCGAATTCCAGTGTGGGGAAAGAATGTATCGAATGAATCCATGTGTAAATAAATGCAGGGTTGGTGGGGACAAGGTCATGGAAAAAGGGAGGTTTGCCCTGCCTCTCCACCTCTCTACATTCCCCCACCTGCCCCATTTGTTTTGATCTGGGCTCCTCTGGCCCAAAGATGCTCCATGACATTACTAGTAGGCTAGGCCTGCTGGTGGCCCCACTCCCTTCATTGTGACACTTCCCCTTCCCAGCCTAACTGCTCCAGGATCCTGTCCCTCTGGGCCAGCACTGTCATGGGGCTGGTCTGCAGAACACCTGGGCAAGGTTCTGAAGAAGAGGCTCCAGGAAGCATTTCTTGCTGGGCTTGAGCTGCCAATTTGAGCTTGCTAAACCAGTGAGCAGGAAACTTTTCTTCCCCTCAGGTAAAGTGAAACCTGGGCCTTCTCACTTGGGGAAGTGAACAGATGGGCTTAGGAAAAAGGGAAGCTGTTCACTCTCACACCAACCAGACAGGAAGGCATGCTTGTAGCCTGGAGAGGGAACATGGGGTAGCCAGACTGCTCAAGGGGATGGGGACCACGCCAATAACCACATGTGACCTCAATGTAGTGGCAGATGATGGTATGGATTATTCTTCTAAGTTATAAATTGCATTTTCATTGTGGCTTTTGTGCCTGAGAAGAAGACATGACTAACATGGGAATGTTGGCCAGTGGCCAGTGTGAAAAATATTCTTTAACAGAAAGACTTTTACCATGTTCCTTTAACATTAAAATATATATGTGGCTCTTACTGTGCATTTAAAGCTTTAATGAATGATGGGTTTGAAAAATATTTCTCATAATAATTAAAAAATTGGTATACATTTTCCAATTTGCCACCCTCAAAGGGACAGTGATGCCACAAAACTACTGTCAGTAATACAAATCAATTGGAGTTACTTCATCATAAACCCCATCCCTGCTAAAGCTGGGTTTCTGCTACTTGCTGCCCAAGGAGAACTCCCATGGCTGTGGCCCCAGCTGCACCAGAACATCTGTGAATAGAGAGGCAGAGTCTGTCTAGTTCACATATGTATGTTGACCAATGAATTGCAATAAAGATCAAACATCAGAATTCTGCTCTAGCCCATTTTGCCCACTGGATAGAGCGTCGGCCTGCAGACTGCCATGTCCCAAGTTCGATACCGGTTAAGGGAACGTACCTCCGTTGCAGACTCAATCCCCGGCCTTGGTCGGGGCACATGAGGGAGGCAACCAACCAATGGGTCTCTTTCACATCGATGTTTCTCTGTCTCTGTCTTTCCCCCTCCCACTCTTTCTAAAAATCGATGGAAAAATATCCTCAGGTGAGAATTAACAACAACAACACACACCAAAAAAAAAAAAATCAGAATCCTCAGAAAACATAGAAAATCAGAGGTTTATTGGCAAAGAGTCTTAGATTGAGAATCAAAATCCTATGTATTCATTTTGTCTCTACCACTACATAACTGTGACCATAGACAATTTATTGAACCTCTCTGGACCACTATTTGGTCTTACAGATATCATGACATGACATGACATGACATGACATGATGGGACATGATATAACATGACATTTTATAACATAACATTAAATGGTTGGCACACATTAGAAAAACACTCTTATTATTTCTCCTATTTTCCAAATTTTTTAATTTTTAAATCTGAAATAAACTGCATGTCCTAATTCATTTCTCCATGAGATAATCAGTGTTACCAAACCTAGCAAATATCATACCAGTAAAAGAAGAAAACAGCCCTAACCGGTTTGGCTCAATAGATAGAGTGTCGGCCTGTGGACTGAAAGGTCCCAGGTTTAGATTCCGGTCAAGGGCATGTACCTTGGTTGCGGGCACATCCCCAGTGGGAGGTGTGCAGGAGGCAGCTGTTCGATGTTTCTCTCTCATCGATGTTTCTGACTCTCTATCCCTCTCCCTTCCTCTCTGTAAAAAAATCAATAAAAAATATATTTTTTTAAAAAAAGAAGAAAACATTTTTTCTTTTCAGTTTTGTTGTGCCCACTTTCCACAGATAAATGGTACACAGCTTCTATTAGACTGCCTGCAATATTGAAAAGAGCTTGAGGACTCCCATTCTACACTCAGGGACTCGCGCCCCCTGGGTGTCCCAGGTGGAGAACACGTCACTCGATGACCAATAAACCCTAAAATTCAATTATTCTGATCATTTACAGATGCCTGCAATTCAGTACCAACACCCGACCTAGAGGAAGCAGGCTGTACACCTCTGAGAAAGTTAAAAAGAAAGCGGCCTGCTTTCAGGTCTCAGGGTTGAATTCCACTTTCTAATACATCGCCCTTGTGGTGCTGGTAGCATTTGCAGGCCAGTAAATTATACTCTTGCCTCCATCTAATAATTAACGAGTGACATTTATTGAGTAACTGCTATTGTCTCAATTACTTAGAGACTTCTACAGTAGGCACTAATATTTCATGACCCCCCCCCCCCCCGCCCATTTTTCAGATGAGGGAACTGAGGCTCAGAGGTTAGAGCTGGGACTATCCCAGACTGACTCCAATCCTGAGCTCCAAAAGTTGATGCTACACTGCTTCTCAACATCCCCATCAGCCATTAGATGACACTGTTTTAAATCCTCAGTGGCTTCTGTACTAGTTTCCCAGAGTTGCCGTAACAAATTACCACAAACTTGAAACTTATTTTCTCAGAATTCAGGAGGCTAGGAGTTCAAAATCAATGTGTCTGCAGAGTTGGCTCCCTCTGGAGACCCTGATGGAGAATTCCTCTCCATACGTCTCCCCTACTTCCAGGGGTGTCCAGCAATCCCTGGCATTCCTTGGCTTAGCTGTACCACTCCAATCTCTGCCGCCATCTTCACATCACCTTCTCCCCTGTGCAACTGTGTCTCCTTTTCTGCCTCTTAAAAAGAAGGACCTCTGTTACTGGAATTGCAGCCCACCCAGTCCAGCATGATCTCATCATGGGATTTTTACCTCAATGACATCTGCAAAGACCTTTTTTCCAAATTAGGTCACATTTGCAGGTACTAGAGCTTAAGGACATGGGCATGTCTTTTGAGGGGATACAATTCAACTCATTACAGCATCCAACAAACTTCACCCCAATCTTTTCTTCACAAGTCTCATTTTCACACAATTCTATGGTTCTCTTTTTATTTAATACATTTTATTTATTTTAGAGAGAGGAAGGGGGAGAGAGTGAGAGAGAGAGAGAGAGAAACACCCACCAGCTGCCTCACATATGCACCCCAACCCAGGATCAAGCCCGCAACCTGTTATATGTGCCCTGCCTAAGAATTGAACCAGTGACCCTTCAGCACATGGGACAATGCACAACCAACTGAGCCACACTGTCCAGGGAAATCCCATGGTTCTGTATTGGAGGATGGTGGATATTCCTACATCCATATAAGAGTTATCACTGCAATTACATAGATGTGACCAATTTTAAAAGAAAAAAAAGAGTAAGAGAGAACAAATAGAAAATTAAGGATAAAGAGAAGATATAAGCATTTACTCAATGAATAATTGCTTACAATTCTTGCAGGCCAGGCACTGTGCCAGGTACCAGTCCCCCACCCATCCACCCCCAAAAAAGGCATAGTGCCTTCCCTGGGGGGCCTTGTGGTTCAACTTGGGGAGACAAGGACAAACTGCAGTGGATGAGAGAAGTGATGTCAGGTGCATGCAAAGGCTTGGGGGGTCACAGAGAAAGGAGCAATTAACACTGCCTGGGGTCAGGGCGAGGCTTCACAGAGCAGGTGACATTTGAGCTGAGTCCTGAAAGATGAGTGAGAGTGTGCCCAGGCAGGAAGGAGCCCAGGAAGGGCATTTCAGGCAAAGGACAGAGCAGGAGGTCAGCTCTGGACACTGGAAGGGGTTGGCATGCTCAGTAGACAATAAGCAGTTTGTTATTTAGGCCCCATTTTCATCCCATCAGTCCCTGCTCAAAAATTTTCAGTGATTTCATGACTTAAGACACACAACCCAAATCTTTTGTGCTAGAATATAAGCTCTTGGTAACTCAGCTCAAATTTCTTCCCAGCACGAAGCCTGTGCTGCAGCCCCCCCCCTTTCCCCGTCTGTCCCTTTTACAGAGTGAACGCTCCTGCCAAGAGGCTCACAGGCTCCTGCTGGAACTGCCACCTGAGGGATTTCCCCAAGTCCCCTCCATCTACCAAATTCCAAACACTCTTAGAGAATTTTCTCATTTGCCAAACTTTCATAAATCAGCTTTAATTATTAACTCTAAAGGCAATTCTTCAGCCTCAAAAATTTGGTCTTCACCTGTCGATCAAGATGCATCCAGAGGGTGATGACATAGCATCTTTCCAAGAAACCTAATATCGGCCATTGTCACCTCCAGCAAGCCAAAGAGTATGTTCTGTCTTTGAGATGAATAATAAGGAGAAAATGGAGTGGTGATGTCATAAAGAAGATAAGGGTCTATTATTCCCTACTTTAATTCTGAAATTTAAGAAGCTCTCCAAACCACGAGTTAGTTCCTAACTCACTAGGTGTCAAGGGCTGACCTGAACTGATGTGAGCCTATTTATAGTCTTTGTTTCATTCAGAGTGCAGTCCCTCCCTTTGGCTGCAGATTTAATAAGATGCTTGACTGCACAATGTTGCAATAGTCTCCACAAGGGGTGTTAGGTAATATTCTGTGTCCTGAAACCCATCTGGCCCCCAAAATTTTGGATGTGGGACTGTGGGCCTGTGATTGTTATGATCCTGCATAGGTGTTTTTAATGACCACATTCCCTAGGGCTGCATTTATTAATCATAGCTTGAGCTCATTTGTAGAAGCGGCCTGGTTATGGTCACCGAATAATCTTTGTCGGAGGTAGGTAAAATAACCAGCTCCAGGCAACTTAAACAAGCCTAGTCAGATGAAGATGACAGACTAACAGGTAGTCTAACTCCTCCCCTCCCCTGGATCTCAGCCTTATCACCGTGGTCCACAATAGGTCATATAGCAGCAAGGACATGGTCATGACCAATGCAGATTGAATTACAATGAAGACAAGACATAGAAGGACTTGAAATCTCCACCTCCTGGTCCTGCCTCACATCATACCCCCAGACATCTCAGGTCTGCAGATACTCACAGCTCATTAGAACCACTGAAGCTCTCTGAAGGTCAGCCCTTGGGAAGAACCTCAGACATCCCTTCTCCATCCATTGGTGCACACAACAATAGCAGCACATGGGCCTGTGTCCCAATTCTTCTACCTGCTAGATATGGGAACTGAAACAATCTAATTCGTTCTTGCTTGCTTCATCATTTCAATGGTAATCATTATAATAATTGCTTCTGACAGTTCTTTTCAAGAATAACAGGGAACAGAGAACATATAAGCATTTATTCAATGAATAATTGCTTTTCAAGGTTAAATCCTATATAAAAAGAGGTAATATAAAAATTGACCCTCGCGCCCTCGCGCCCTCGTGCCCTCGCACAAGATGGCCACCCCCATGTGGTCAAAGATGGCTGGCAGGAGAGGGTAGTTGTGGGCAATCAGGCCAGCAGGGGAGGACAGTTAGGGGCGACCGGGCCAGCATGGGAGGGCAGTTAGGGGTGACCAGGCTGGCAGGGAAAGGCAGGTACGGGTGACCGGGCTGGCAGGGGAGGGTAGTTAGGGGGACCAGGCCTGCAGGAGAGGGCAGTTAGGGGTGACCAGGCTAGTAGGGGAGGGCAGTTGGGGGTGACCAGGCCGGCATGGGAGGGCAGTTGGGAGTGACCGGGCTGGCAGGGGAGGGCAGTTGGGGGTTACTGGGCCAGCAGGGGAGGGCAGTTGGGGGTAATCAGGCCAGCAGGGGAGCAGTTAGGCATCGATCAGGCTGGCAGGGGAGTGGTTAGGGGATGATCAGGCTGGCAGGCAGAAGCAGTTAGGGGCAATAAGGCAGACGAGCGATTGGGAGCCAGCAGTCCCAGATTGTGAGGGGGATGTCCGACTGCCGGTTTAGGCCCAGTCCCACAGGGGTCAGGCCTAAACCAGCAGTTGGACATCCCTCGAGGGGTCCCAGATTGGAGAGGGTGCAGGCTGGGCTGAGGGACACCCCCAGCCCCAGTGCACGAATTTCATGAACTGGGCCTCTAGTAATAGAATAAATATGATAGCCCCTGTAAGCAGTAAAATGATATACAAATGTCATCATTTTTTTCTTTATATAATTCTTTATTGTTGAAATTATTATATGTTTCCCCCTCTTCCCCCCCCCCATTAACCCCCTCCAGCCTGCCCCCACCCCAGGCCTCAACACCCTATTATCTGTGTCCATGGGTTGTGCACATATGCATACAAGGTCTTTGGTTGATTATTATTATTATTTAGGTCAGGCTATTATTAAAACTGGAATACTTATTTGTTAAGGCAACACTTCTCAAATTATTACTAGGGGACAATAACATTCCAAAGGATGTTCTGCTATTGAAATTGAACAATGACACCGTTTCTCACTCTTCGGGAAAAAAACTCAATCAATGACAGAATTTTCTCAATACTAAATTTTTCATCAATTAGGTTTTTCTTAAACATTGGGATCCAATTTTGCTTGTCTTAATAGTTATATGAATCAAATGAGATCTGATTTAAAATCATTAAGTATTTAATTTCATTTTGTGCCATTTCACAAGAACATCTTGCCAGACAAGATATTGAGTACTGAGGACACACATATGAATGGAGTACAATTCCTATATTCTAGAAGCTGAGTGGTGGAAGAGTGTTGGTGTGAGGATAGATGGGTTAAAAGTAGCTGCAATAAAGTAAAAATAAAAATCAGAGACACTCTGATACCTGTGTGTAAAGGTCTTACCTGGGCACAAAGGATGGAGTATTGTCCAATTCTAAGGGAGAGAGGGTGGACTCAGTAAATGCTCCATGGAGAAAATGACACCCAGGCAGAGACTTAGAAAACACTGAGTAGTACAATGTTCCCCCATCTCCCCATTTCGTGGGTTTACCCTAGCAAGACTAGCTCTTGGAATTACCCAAGGTGTGGTCTTTAATAGGATTCAAACTCAATTTCACTTTAAAATTCAAGATTTCCTAAATAGAAAACCTATAACCAGGGAGGCTGGCAGTCTGAGTTACAGCCAGACTGTAGCAGAGAGTGGATGGAAAAAGATTAATTACGGCACTTGGGTTTAAAAGGACAAATGAATCTGACATACCAACATGACAAATGTATGTGAGTCCAACACTAATTAGCAATAAAAAAAATACTTATCTTCTAAATATACAAAGCACATGTTTTCAGTGACAACTCATTCCACTCTTAATTCCCACATAAACATGTAGGTCAAAGAGGGCTTGGGTCAAACTGGTGCTTTTATTCCCTGTATCCACACGAGCTTCTCTAACTGGCCCTCCAGTGAGAAGATAGTTACTTTGGGCCCATTTGGGGAAAATGTTCATTTGCAAACAAGCAGAGGAACCTAAGGACCACCTCTCCACTCATAAAGCGATCTGTCAATGTACAAAACACCCAAAGGCGCCTGGCTAGTATGGCTCAGTGGTTGAGCATTGACCTACAAACCAGGAGGTCACAGTTTGATTCCCAGTCAGGGCACATGCTGAGGTTTCAGGCTCAATCCCCAGTAGCGGGTGTGCAGGAGGCAGCCGATCAATGATTCTCTCTCATCATTGATGTTTCTATCTCTCCCTCTCCCACTCCCTTCCTCTCTAAAATCAATAAAAATGTGTATTTTTTAAAACCCAAAGGCAAGTTAATATTTATATTCTTACTCATCTGCATTTTTGCCCTTTCAGTTTTAAAGTAGGATAACATGTTTAATTCCTCTTTTAGAGACCAAAGTGTTTGTACGTGATCTGGATCTGGATTCAACAACACAGGTCTGCTTCTGGGGAAAGGGTGGAAAGAGCCTCAACTCTGGGTCTACCAAACCCATCAGCTAATTAACTGATTATTCAGAGATTCCCCAGTGTCTTGAATACTGTTAGGCACTGTGTGCTGGTTCTTCCTCGAGAGAACCTCCCTTAGCACCTTATTGAAAGTAACAACCCCACATACACATTCTTTGGCTTTATTTTACCGCATTTATCATTTCCTAACCTTATAGTATAAATATTTTTATTTCTATTTTTGTTCACTACCATGAAGCTCCGTGTGACAGACACTTTGAAATTTTTATTTAATACTGTAAATCCAGTGCATAAAATAATGCCTGATAAATGGTAGGCATTCAACACTTGTAAAATGACTGAATGAGTGAGTGAATGAATGAACAAATGAATGAAGTTGAATGAATAACTGAAAAATAAACAGCTGTAGGCCCTCTGGAATTAGGGTTTCTCTGTTTGTAGGCTGCTGTAAACTTGGGAGAAACTGCTTCAAATTATACTGGGCCAGTTCCTCACTGCTGAGGACCAAGTGTCCTCAATGGGGGTCTTCTAACGAAGGTTTTTCAAGGAGGGCCGCCCCTCACTGTGTGGGTAGGACATAAGAAAATTAAATTGAGTTTGAGGCTCTCGGGGAGGCTTGGGAAACAATGCTCTACAAATAGGGAAGAGGGAGGAGGCTTTGGGGGTAGGGATGACTCAGCAAGCCTTGTCAGGACATGATTTTCAACTTTCCACCCACAGACACTTGGGGTTGGCTAGAGAATTCTTGCTATATCCCAACAAGTCGTGCTTGTAATTTGATTACTATTCTCTTTCTCTCCACTCTCCTCTTACTGCCACCATGTACATTGTTTCTGGGAAGTTGGTGAGGAATAGTTGATCAACTGAAGGCAAACACTAATTCCTATAGCTACTACAGTAGACTTCTGTGGGTTACATTCCCAGCATCATGCTCCCTTCCCTTTCCTGCAGGTTCTGGGTATGGGTTGGCCATTGAGGATCAACTCTCGGGGTGAGGTATATGACATAGGGAAAGTGAATCAGCCCATTCATTCCCCCTGGTCACAGAGATTGGCTCAGGCCAATGAACTGCAAGGAGACATTGCTGGAAACCTTTGGGGATAAAGATTCTTCATTCTTTGAATGATACCCTTTGTCAACAGATGTGGATAGGGGAGTGTGTAGTCCAAGGGTACAAGCAACCATTTTGTGACCCTGAGGTCAGATAGTCTTGAAATAAAACAGAACCACAAAAGACGGGAGAAAATGAAATAAACAGGATCTTTGGTGACATTATTGAACTAAAAGAAGCCTGCTGAGTTCTGGGTTTTTCAAGAGATGCAAGTCAATATATTCCATTTATTATTTAAGACAGTGAGCTGTCATTGAGACTGATAACTGCCTGATACCTTGGTTCTGATTCTTTTTCCCAATGTAAGTGAATTAGGGAAGTTTGTCTTTAAATCTGAACTCAGGGGGAAATGAATGTGGTTTTGTTTTCTCAGCTTTTGTTATGGATCAACTATTTAATTTTATGACTGTTTGGAATGTAATCTGTACACTTGCATATTTTAAAATCAGAAAGAGATCTGGAACTTTGAAACTGAAATACCCCACTCATAAACTGACAGTCAGATATCTTATGCCAAAATACTAGTATTCCTCCACATTAATTGGTACTTATAAAATATCCTTTGGGGGAAAAATGTCTATTGAGAGAAGTTAAATGTGTCTAGGTATTAAAACAGCATTTATTTACATTATTTCCTTATACTGGCTGGAATGTTTCTAATTGATTTAGACATGTGGAACACCTGAGATGGAAGGGACATTAGGCAATATGGTAGAGCAGTTAAGAACAAGGTTAACTTGCCCAAGGGCAAGTTAATTATCCTCAATTTAGTAGATACTGTTGGTTGCCTACCCAGAATTCATGTCCCTTATTCCTGTTTCCTGGTAGAGCCCTGAGTTTGCTCTTCTCCAGGTGACCAGTGTGACTCAGGGGAAGCTGCCTGCTTCTCTAGCTCTGGAAGTGGGTCTTGATTTATCTAAGCCAATCAAAATGGTTTTATCCTTCTCTGCAGTTCATGATACATGATACAAATCAGGACAATAAGGCACAAGGGAATTTTACCAGAATATCTAGGATAGTTCCTCTAAGAGAATTTCCATAAGCAATTCCTTTCCTGTGGCTTAACATACAGAAGAAACAAGCCAGGAGCACTGACTGTTGCTGACAGCCCACCCTCAACCATGAGGAGACCCAGCCTTAGGCTGAAGTTTACACTCTCAATGGCAGCGCTGGGAGATGGAAAGAACTTGGGTCCTTGAAGTCATTCTTATAGATGAATGATCAACTAACTCTAAAGTCCATTCTGCCTTTGAACTTCCTGTGAGTTATGTGAGCCAATAAATGTCCTTATTGTTTAAAGCTCTTTGAATTGGGTTTTCCATTACTTGCAGCCAAAACACATTCACTGTTAAACTCATCAAGTCCTATGTCATAGGAATGTTTGGAGGAGTAAATTTGAGAGTTCATGTGAAGCACTTAGCATAATGCCTGAATCATATAAGTGCTCAGTAAATGGTCACTATTATTATCTAACCTCCCTTTTTACAGATTATCTGCCCAAACTAACACAGACTTCCTATGGAAGTTCTGTGAGATTAGTCCAAATGCATCTAATCAGAAAGAGGGCCAACCCAATAGTCAGAAAGTTAAGTCAGGAAGGTTGATGATACAAGTACTAAAATCCTAGAGGTAAAAAATGTCAGAACCCAAACAGAAGAAAGAGAGCTGGAATCAGATACCTTGTGAGGTGGAGTGAGGCTGGGCCAGAGTCACTCTCCTGGTCTCTAGGCTTCCAAATGGCAATCCCAATCTGCCCTAATGGGTCCAGCTGAGGCCTTAAATTAAAGACCAGGTGAGACAGCATGGTAGTGGCAGAATCTAGTTAGACACCAAGGCCTTATTTTTAGTCCAGTGCCCTTTCCACTACACCAAGTTCAATTTTATTCATGGGCACTTATTTTGTTAACATTCAAAAGAATCCTCCTAAATTACTTAGTGTTACATCACTTCTTGTCCTTTTGGCTAAGATCAAGTGTGAATTACTCAATGTTACAGAGTATAAGAGGCAAAGTGCCTTCTTCCCGCTTCAAAGTCATTAGTGATTATCTTGGGGAGGGGAGATGAACTGGGACATCACTGTCTACACTGTGTATTCCTGCAATGATGGAAGTATTTGCAGAGCATGGAAAAGTTTCTTTTTTTATATCAAGGAAACTGGTTCATCTGTTTAAAAGCAATCAGAAGTCCCTGCCCCTTTGGATCAGGGCAAGTGATTTATTAATGAAGAGCTACACACCCAGTTTTCTGGACCATTCCAAAGCCTGGGCAGCATTCCTAGACCTGCCCCATTGAGAGTAACAGGCCTTGCCAATGCTCCCCCCTCCTAACTCACCTGCCATAGGGCAAGCATGTAAAAAGTCAACTCAAACAGACTGTATTTTGAACGATTCACACCTGGCAGGGAAGGGTGATCCCACTGCACCTCCACAATCCTCAGAAAGGAACATGCCAATCTCCGGGAATACTTCCTCTTCTGTTGGCCCAGCCCCTTAGATGCCCCTGGCTCACTGACATTCTAGTCACATGGGCCAGCCTTGTTCATTATAGTGACGTCAGAAAGCTGGTCGTCTTTTCTCCCTGTCCTGGTGGGGTGTTGCTCCTACCTCCCCACTGACACCAACACACCCTAATCTTCCCCCTTTCATCCAGCCTCTCAGCTTCTCATCACCCTGCTCTCTGGAAAGGAACTAATGAGTTCAATCCCACTGAACTGCAAGTGATGAATCAAGAGGAAGATGGAGAAGACTAATGTGTGCCCTGATACTGTGCACCTTAAAACACCTGCACCATGCCATTTATTGTTTCTTATGTGTCTTTGGGGAGGGGGGGGAATGCAGCTAGACCCAGTCACCATCCACAGTACAAGATTATGATGAGAATCATGCAAGCCTCCTGGCATATGAAGGTATCAATTTCTACCAATAAAATTCACATCCTAATCTGGGAGGCACTTTGATTTTCTCAGTCACCCCGGTGACACGTATCCCTAGAAGATTAAGCTGAACCATAACAAATAAAACCTAAGTGATAGAGTTATTGCACGGAAAGAGAAACCTGAATGTCCCAAGGCAGGTTGCCCAAAGCCAAGTTCATTATTCCATTATTACTATCGCTCAGCAGAGAATGGCAGCTCCATTCATTCTGTCACCCCAGCTCACTTCTGCCTCCCTGCTCTCCTTTCTTCCTCACCTGCACACATTAATATTGATGATAATAATGGCGATAATGACATAATTGAGCAGAGTGCCAACACAGGCTTTGGAGTTGGGCAGACCAGAAATTGATCCCGGCTCCACCTATTAGAAGTGGCATGACCCCATCTGAGTCTGTTTCCTGTAAAATCAGAATAAAAATAGTACCCAACTCATAAGGTGTCATAACGATTACATTTGTCATTTATATAAAGGTGCTTAGCCCAAAACCTGGCACACAAGTACTCAAACATTATCGTTATTAACATAGTTTTCTCTAATCCTCGTGAGAACCCCACTGAATAATTATTATTATTCTCGTTTTACAGATAAGAACACTGAAGAGTCTGGGAAGTTAAGTGACTTGCTGAAATCTTTATAGCCTGGAAGAGTTAGAGCAGGGATTTAAACCCAGTTTCCCTAGCTATAAAACCTAAGCCCAGGACCAGGTACAAATCTTCGGGACCTGAGACAAAATAAAAAGGTGGGGACGCTTTGTTCAAAATGAGCAAAAATTTCAAGATAAAACAGCAGAGAATCCACCCACATGCAGGCCCTCACGAGGTTGCAGGCCCTCAGGACATCACACTCCATGAAGCTGGCTCTTCCCCAGCCTTGCAACTGGCCCAGTCCTGTTGATTTGAACTTCTGCTAGAATCTATCCCTTCCTTCACTCCCAGTGCCCGGGTTCTAGCTCTCAACAGATCACACCTTCCTACTGCATTAGCTTCTTAACTGGTTTGTCTGGGTCTGTCTTCTCCCAGTCCACCCACCAACCACCCTGCTATCAAAATTATCTTCCCAGAGAACAGCTCTAATTATATCCTTCTCTTTAGATATTCTCTACTCACTACCCTTTGCTCAACAGGATAAAATCAAATCCCTTAGAGTGGCATTCAAGGCCCTTTACAGTGTGACCTTTGTCAGATTGTCTCCACCACACATTCTTCAGACCAGTCATGCCAGGTTATTCACATGCTTTATGCTACCCTCACACTTGCCTCCTCTGGAACTTTGGCAAGAGCTGTTTCCTCTTAGCTGAGAATACCCCTCAATCATTCTTGCCTATTACGATCTCCCAATCTTTAAAAGACCAGCTCAACGGCTAGCTTCATCACAGTATCATACCTAACCTTTCCCGTTGGAATCAGTTTCTCCTCCCCCTGGGCTTTCTTTGGATAGCTTTATGCCAGTTATGACAGTCTACCTTATGTTAGGGTTAGCATGTGTCCAGGCCTTTGGAATTAAACTGACCTGGATTCAAATCACAGCTGGGGCCTCTCTGGCTGGGTGAATTCAACACATTACTCCATGGCTCTGAGTGGGAATAATAACTATTCAATAAGATACAAGTAGAGTACTGTCTATGCCTAAGGGATACACTGCAAAAGTCATGCTTTTCCCCTTGCCCTTAGTAAAAAACGATTCCTCGTTCATCTCCCTCAGCGCCTGGTCACCTACGGTAGCCACCTAAATTAGTCTGCCCAATTAATTCACCTGCCCTAAGTTTTCCAAGGACCGGCCCCACTTATGCCTCTGCTGAACACTTCCAATGCCCACACCAGCAAAAGCCTATGCAGGCTGCCTGTTCTAAATAAAACCCTATCTACCCACATTAATTAATAGTTGTGTTTTTAACATCGGGGCTGGTTTATATTAGCATCCACAGGCCCTGAGAACACTTTTAATAACAAGGAGTCATGACTCTGGAACCATTGTGCCTTTGGCAGCTCAAATTTAAAGATTAGTTACTCCCACACAGTTTCTGTATCTCTTCTCAACCTTAATTACACTGGCTGCTAACATTTCGAGGCATAAAGCTTGGTTGATGTGAGTCAAAGGAGCAGCTTAACTGACACAAATAAAGAAGGCTTTATTTCCTGGGTTAATGCATCAGCTCCTCCCAATGATGCAAGGATGCCAGTGGGGGAGGACATTCCCTGAAGGCTCAGCCTCAGGATGCTATTTTGAACAAGTTCTAGAGATTGATTCTGGTCTTGAGGTTGCCGGAGGTTTATGCTTATTCTGAAAGGCGATCTAACCCAAGGTAGTGCTAGGTGTCTGTGGCCCAACCTCCCCCACTGTGCCTTCCCCTCTGCCCAGAACCAGGAAAGGGGTGCTGGTGATTAAGCCACTGTAGAAAAGCCAGCTTTAAGACCCTTAATTACTAGTTTAAATAACATGGTACCACTGGCTTGGTATCATGATATATTTTATTGGGTTTGTTCAGACACATGACAAACAGAAGCTGGGGATTCTGTACCTGAAAGTTATCTATTATTGGCCCTTTTTTCTGAAATTATTGGAAGGTGAGGATAAGGGAGAAAGAGGGCATTGGTAGCTCTATAATGGCCACCCTTGAGGCCAGTGAGTGACTGGCAGGTGCAGCAAAAGTGTTTCAATGCCAGAACTTGCCAGGTCACCTAACATGTTGAGATTTTACTAACCCACACTAAACCTGCCCATTTCCCATGGTAATGTATGGGAGTAAGCTACAATGAGATTGGGTGTCCACCGATAAAATGTCACCTGATGATCCATTCATAAGGAGAAGTAATGATTTGTGATTTTTGACATTCAGAGATGCATGTCCTTTCGCTAAACAGGAAGACAGCTTTGCTCTTCCACTGCCCCAAGCCTGTGGGTTGCTAAGCTCCTTTGTATCATGGAACATTTTGTGTGAGAACTTGGCAGCAAGCCACCCGGCCTCAATGAGAGAACCTGGGAGTCCAAGTGCACAGACTTCCCGAAATAGAAAAACAGAGAGCAGAGGTCTGCTGGGCTTGGCTGGCTTTCTGAGGCAATAGAGGTGTTTGTGGTCAGTGTGAAAGAGACTGAACACCCTTAAACCTAGAGCAGCAATGTTCAACCTTCTTCATCTCATGGCACACATAAACTAATTACTACAATTCTGTGGCACACCAAAAAATACATTTTTTGCTGATCTGTCAAAAAAAAAAAGGTATACTTTTGTTTCATTTACCCAGACGGCTATTGTTGTATTAGCTGTTGTCATTTTTTTATTTGACCATCTAAGGGAAAAGAGATCAGTGCCCCTGACTAAATGGTTAGGTATTGCATGTTTTACAAATTCTTGTAGCACGTTAAGTGTCTGCCACAGCACACTGGTCGAAAATCGCTGCCCTAGAGGATTCGTTTTCTGGGGCTGCTATAACAAAAGAGCAAAACTGGGAGCTTTTTAAAAAATATTATTCTATTTTTTATAAGCAAATGTTTATTTAGAAAGTCACAGATGTCGAAGAAGTAAGCCAGCTGGGCTGTGTGGGTTCAGGAAACAAGTTACAGAAGCAAAAGAAGGACCCTTGATGCTTAGGAGAGTGTAAACAAAGAGAAACACCTAAAGGACGAAGGCATGGGTCGCTTGAGAGAGAGAGAGAGCCAAAACTAGGTGCTTTAAAAGAAGAGAAATTTGTTCTGTCAATGTTCTGCTGATTGGAAGTCCAAATTCAAAGTGTTGATAGGGCCCTGCTCGCTCTGAAGGCTCCAGGGGGAATCTGTTCCTTGCTTTTCTCTTAGTTTCTGGTGTTGCCAGCAGATCCGGCTTGGCATCCCTCGGCTTATAGACGCATCGTTCCAATCTCTGCCTCCACCTTCACATGCTGTTCTCCTGTGTGTCTTTACATGTCTTCCCTCTGTGCACATCTGTCTCTTCTGGTAGGGACACCAGTCAGATTGGATTAGGGGCCCACCCTGCTGCAGTGTAACTGCATCTTGACTAATTACATCTGCAATAACCCCATTTCCAGTAAGGACACGTTCTGAGGGATGGAGGCTAGCTCTTTGTCTTAGTCTACTCAGGCTGCCAGAACAAAGCGCCACAGACTTATCAACAAGAGAGAAAAACATTTCCTCACAGTTCTGGAGGCTGGAAGCCCAATATCAAGGTGCTGGCTGGTTTGGTTTCTGGTGTGAAGTCTCCTCCTGGCTTGCAGATGGCCTCCTCCTTGCTGTGTCCTCGCAAGGTGGAGAGAGAGAAAGAGAGAGCTCTCTGGTGTCCCTTCTCATATGGGCACCGTTCCCACCATGAGGTCCCCACCCTCAAGCCTTTTCTACCCAAACACAGCTCCCAAACGCCTCGTCTTCGAACACTAGCACATCTGGGGTTACGGTTTCAACACATGGATTTTTTAACATTGTTTTCAGTATTACAGATGTCCCCATTTTCTCCTGCTTTGCCTGCCTCCACCCAGACCCTGCCCCACCCCAGGCCTTCACCACAACATATGGATTTTGTTGGGATACAAACATATGGTCCATAACAGACTTCAGCATATCTTTGGGGGACAGCTGTTCTGGGTATCCACCTACTTGTGCAGCCACAGGGGTCAGCAGGGACAAGGTGCAAGGTCTCCAGCTAAATCCTCCGGCAGGGGAGAGTCACAACCTCTGACATAGGCAGTGATGCCCCAATTAACCCTTTAAAGGCCCAGCCATTTGATACTGCATGGGGTGTACCCCAACCTTTGGGAGGGGCAAGGGTGGATCCAGGGCGGTTATGCCCCCATCTCCCTTAGGAAACAGAGCCGCTGGAGCAGAGGCTGCTCCCAGGAATGCTGGCCAGCACAGGCAGAGCTCCTGGAAGCAGGCACGGGACCGGGGGGCACAGCCTGGCCAGACTCAGACTAACTGTTTCCCTCCTTAGTGCCCGGTCACCCGCACAGACCAGTTTGTCCTGCTCACGGTGTCCACACAAGTGCTACAGGGGGCAAGGGGGTGGGGGTGGGGGATTTGAAGGCGCAAAAGTTTCCATCTCCTACTCCTAATGACAATCCCTGCCCTCTGCCCCAATCCTGCAGTTCACCTGACTGGCCTGCAGGCCTTCCCAAGGGATGGACTCTCTTGGCTGGTCCTGCCCTCCCCTCTTCCCTCCCTGCCCCCACCCTGAGTATTTAAATAGACACCAGCTTTGTTTGGAAACACTATGCTCACCACTATTAATAATACATCGAGAGCTAGCCTGTCTCTAAGGAACTCCAAGTGCTTCCCAGACATTATCTAATTAGCCCTCACCCAAAGCCCTGCTCCAGCAAAGCCATCAGGGAACCGCTGATTCGGAGCTGCAAAGGGACAGAGACATCCTGGGCTCTCCGTGAGGCATAAGGCTGGGTACTTGCCCAGGAGGTGGGGTGACACCACGTCCAGTAAAAAGGCTTTTGAAAACTCTGCCCGTGCTCTCCGCAGGATGGGAAAGCTGGGTCAAAAGAATGACTTGCAAAACCCCAGAAGGTGCATTCCTTCACCGCTTGAACAGGTGAGTCACCAGCCCCGGGTACACCACCATATGCCAGTCAGGCCACTCAAGACGAATACTCTCACTCTGCCTTTCCATCACTGGGTGTCCACCCCTTCTACCACCTTCTTTCAGCTTCTCTTGATGGGGCCACAAAAAGTGGGGAGGGGTCCCTGAAGGGGAGCAGCAGTGTGATCCCCTCGGAGGCGCCCGTCTTCTCCTGAACTCTCCCCATCTTCCCACCTTACATACTGCTTCCATGCGCTCTCTGCCTACCAGTTAAGCCCCCAGCTTCCCCGCAGAGAGCCACACACGTGGAGCTTGCACATCCAATTAACTGATTTCCCAGGGGCAACTGGCTCAGCGTCTTGCCCCACCTGGAAAGTATTCTATGCATATCTGTGGATATATAATGGGAATATTAATTCCTTTATTCTCTCAAAAATTCTCTGTGGAAGATGGGGTTGGAATATTTATCTGCACTTTACAAATTAGCTAAATGAGGCTGAATTTATTGGGTGGCTTGCCCAGGGTCATGCAGCTTACAAGTAGCAGAGCCTGTGCAGAACCCAGATCTTCGGACTTCCCAGAAGGAATATTGCCATTGTTCCATGGCCCAGTCCACCTGCTCCTCTTGTGTAGTTCAGAAATCTCACATTACTGACACCTTCATGGAACTAAAACGATACACTATCATCTATGAGGAAATAGACCACTGACATGATTGTGAAATGAAAGCACAAATGACAGTCTCCTTGGGGGGGAAATGCTTCTATTTGAAAAATCAGAGCCATTTCGATCACATTTCTACATTTGAGGGTAGTGTAGTAGGGACAGAGTGATGGACAGAGATCAAAGGCAGAGTCAGCAATTGCCTTCCAAAAGCTCATTCCAGAACTGACGAGGATTGATATTAAGGTTCTATAAGAATCAGAGGAATAGCTAGCAAATTTCATACTCCAACCTGGATGTTCTGATGCAAAGTCGGTGCTCTTTCCAGTTCTTCACAGCCACTTCCCATCTCCTTTTGTTAGGATTTCAGAAGTTTCGCCTTGAGTTTTGTTGAGACCCATCTGTTCTTGCTGTGTCCCACGTCATTGCTGGTCACTGTCACAGGTCCCCTCTCCTCCCGGCATGCAGGAGGGCTGTACTTTCTGCCCCCTGGAAGTTAGACGTCACCATCTGGCTTGCTTTCATCAATGAAATGTGAGCAGAAAGGGTGCGTGTCATTTCCAGCTGGAAACATTTTCCTGCTGGGCTGGTCTCTCCAGCCTCCTTCCCCTGCCACAGTTACACTGAGAGCACGTGCTGACAGTTGAGCCTCCATCAGCCTGGTTCCAGGAGTGACTGCCACGGCCAGAGCCTTCTTGTCGACCTGCACCAAACACAAGCAAGAAATGTCTTTATTGTTTCAAACCACTAAGATGTTGGGTTTGTTTATTACTATGGCATAATCTATTCCAACCTGACTACACAGAATTTCCTTTGGAGAATCTGCCCAGCCTCAAGCAGTCTTAGGTAGGACTGGATCTACCCCCAGCTCTAAGGGATAGACCCTGATTGGCATAATCAATCGGTATAGTTATCCCTCTGCCAGAGTGATTGGTTTAAGTGTAGGTCATAACCTGGCCAGTGGTCGGCAAACTGCGGCTCTCAAGCCACATTCGGCTCTTTGGCCCCTTGAGTGTGGCACTTCCACAAAATACCATGGCCTGGGCGAGTCTATTTTGAAGAAGTGGCGTTAGAAGAAGTTTAAGTTTAAAAAATTTGGCTCTCAAAAGAAATTTCAATCGTTGTACTGTTGATATTTTGCTCTGTCGACTAATGAGTTTGCCGACCACTGGCCTAGGCCAACTAAGTCCTAGTATTTGTTTAGTGCAGTTCCTAGATGAGTCCATCAGAGTGAAAGTAAAAACCGTTCACTGATTATGGAAAGCAGTGCTTTCCCCCTGGATGGGAGTAAGCCCCTATTAGTTCCGAAGATCTTCCTGCAAATGAAGGAACCCTGCCTGAGGACAAAGGTGAACCACGGGCAAAGGCAAAATCTGCAAATTGTGGACATAAAGAGCAGAAGCCCACGGTCAGCTCCAGACCTTTCAGAAATACGTTTCCTAAGTTGCTAACCGAGTCTGAGGTGAGCTTTCTGTTACTTGAAGTTTTAAAAGACAATAACCTTAACTGAATTTTAGACAACTCCCTCCTCAGAACAATAGCCCACTGATACATTGATATATAAATATAGATGTGTTTCTACAATCAGGCCTGTGTCTTTGGGGGCTTAAAATTTTTACTTTTCTTAGGTTGCCAATATTACTTAGAAAGGCAACAGATTTTTAGATTCAGAAAGGAATTTAAAGAACATATGGTCTAATTTTATAGATAAGGGGCCAAAGCACAGAAAAGTACAGTCCCTTACACTAGGCAACATATTACACCTGCACTCTCAGGTTCCTACTGACCTCTGCCCCCATAGGAGGTAGCTTGTGCTGTCCCAGGGTTGTTCTGGGGATTAAAAGGAGATAAGGTACATAAAGCTCCTAGCACAGCAGCTGGCTCAGTGGATGTGAATAATCAACAAATGCTGGCTGCTTTTTATCAGTGACTCACGTTTTAGTATTGAATGGGAGTGGGGGGAGTACAAATAACTGACACTCCCCTTATCAGCTATTATATTGAGACAACTCACCCAGAGCAGAGAAGGAGCCAGGCCCTTGAGCTTGACCCAGTAACCAGCCGTGGTCGTCTGCAGAGAGGCGGATCCCTTGAGGTCACTCAGGAGTGTGTGTGCCAAGCACACCTGGGATCCAAGTTAATCCTCACAATGAACCAGCACTTGTACCTGTGTCCTAAGGAAACCAGTTCTGTGAGAAGCCAAGAGAATTTTGTTACTGAAATTCTGAGAAACACTGAGGTACTAGCTGCCCAGACTGAACACCCTGCAACAAGGTGCAACAGGGAGGGGAGCAGGCATGTGCCTCCACCCCCTCCACTGGTAACTGTGTGGCATGGACATCCTGGAGCTTGGCACCCCATGGGGAAATGGCAGAGCAGTCAGTGGGCACAGGCTGTTGGTACCACCTGTAAGCCACCCCTGATCACTCTCAGAAATACCTGGTGGCGGTCCTGGTGAACCTATGAGGACAAGGGCCCATGGTGTGTGAGTGTCTGCAGGGACCTCGTGTTTACCAAGGGCTGCAGAAGCCTGCAGAAGAATGGCCACGGGATGCGTGCCTCAGCCCGGATTAACAAACACCCTGGGGGAAGCAGGCAGGACACAGCTTGGAAAACCTCCTCAGAGGGAAGCCGAAGTTACCAAAAGCAACTGAGCTCACTTACAGTTTTATGAAAAGCCAGCCTGGAGATTGTTGGCTTTGGGTTCTGGTTGCTCTCATTAAGTGAGATAACAAACTGTAAGCCAACTTGCCCTGTTTCTGGCACAAAATGAATGGCCAGTGTCTTCCTCTGCTTCTCTTCTAGGTGTGACTCTCGTCTGAAAATCAGATGGACCACATATATTTAAATGTACCACCCAAATAGCATAGGCTCTGTCAACCTAAGAAACATCCAAACGCAGATAATTTTTATAAGAATGTATTTGAGCCAAACTGACAATTGCCCAGAAGCAGGATCTCAAATGCTCTGTAGAAAGAGTTTTGCAGTTTCTTTTATGCATTTGGAATTAAAGAGGGAATCTAGAGAAGGTTACATGAAGGTGGAAGAAAACAAGGTAGGGATTGGATTACAGGATAGTTAACGAGATTGTGTGCTCTCCAGGGCAGCAGTCGCCAACCTCACAGACCACCAGTGGTTCGCAGACCACCTGTTGGTGACCGCTGCTCTAGGGGATGATTATACTTACACAGAAGGTGTATTAACCTAGATGCACAGAAACAATGGACAGGTCTTGCTTAAGATAAAGATAAACCTTTTACTTAAAAGGTTACATGCCTGCAGTGTGACTACTCACCACGACCTGCCCAGTTAGCAGATATGATCAGATCACCCTGTGAGGTTGCTTTCCTAGACACTCTTTTTCATCCACAGCTCGTCTGAAGAATTAAAAAGCTGAGAGATGTACCCTCTCCTTATTAGCGGTGCATTTGTAGGTTCATGTCTCATTCCCTTTATTTATAAACTGGAGATAATATACTCCTGTGCTACCTTACCCATCTCCTAATGAGGATTAAATGAGATCATGAAAAAGGACAGGGTTTTATCACATGCTAAAGGGCACAAACACAAAATTCCTTCCAAATGAAGCCAAGGTTTTTGGAACTCACCCACTCAAAAAACAAGGCAGCAGCCCTCTCTCTAACAAACACATTTTTTAAGAAGCAAATTCATGGGATTTATCTGATCGACACGCAAGCAAATCATTTTTCCAATCTCAATTCAGTAGCCACTTCGGCAACTGTAAAACGACTTCACTCTTCCTTACATTTTGTTTTGGTGACAGGAAGAAAAGGGAGCAAACTGTAAAGGAGTGCTCTGTATTTCATTAAATATTATGTAAAAACCCAAAACACACTAATCCTTTACAGTTGTTCTCAGAATCAGATGGGCCAGAGGGTGGGTGGAGGGATTAAGTAGCAAAGCTGATGAGTGGTGATCAGAGGGCAGCTTGGGAGGCAATGATCATGCGGGCAAAGGAAGACTGGCAGAGGGCAGACCTAGGTCAGTCCTAGGTCAGGGTGACCTTCGCCTGCACCCCACTCACACCCACACTGTCACCCATTGACCATGGTCTCTCTCTTCCCTATCAGCTCTGAAAAGTCTTAGAATAGGTTCTAACAAAAGTCATGTATTTATACCTCGAGGTGAATGTAAGGCATTCCATTGGCTCTCTCTAGGCACTTCCACTTTACCCTTGTCACTGTGTAAAAGCTTCCACACAAAATTAAACACCCCCTAATGTGCAGAAGTCCTTCAGGACATGGCCTCTGCTGGCTTCTCTCACCAGTTCATCATTCTACTCCAACGTTGCTATGTCTCAGTCAAACCAAATGTGCCAGGCATGTAGAGATAGGACAACTGTACATTTTTATCCTGGTGGTAGACACATAAAACCGCACATGGGATAAAGCTCAGACATAGAAACACACACACACACAGTGGCAGACACGCACGAGGGCATATGTAACCTGTAAAGACTCAAGAAGCTTTGTGCATTGTACCAGCATCAGTTTTGTGGTGCTGATGTTGTACTATAGTTACACAAGATGCCAATTTTTAGAGAGGAGGGCTGATGGGTGTATGGGACTGCCCTGTACATTCTTTTTATGATTTTCTGTAAATTGATCTGTATTTCAAAATAAAAAGGTTTAAATAAAATGAGTCAAGTTCTCTCATGTTTTCATCTCTTTTGGTAGAACATTATCATTTTCATATATACTTTCTAACTTTTCTTCATTCTTCAAAATCAGCACGTGCATCACTAGGCAGCATAAAGTGGGCACTCAAATGTTCGCCAAATGAGTAAATAACGGTCTCTGTTATTTCTGTGGTAAAGGAAGAGGCTGTTGAATTAATAAGCCAACATAAGTTAGCAGTAAAAAGCAGACTACCTGACTGAAATCACAGTTCTATACATTCCTCTAGCTGTGTGACTTCCTGAGTTTAATTTCCTTATCCCAGTAGGAATAGTACTAACATCGGAGGGTTGTTATGAGGATTACATGAGTTAATGCACTGTGATAGACATATATATTTGGTTGTCTCCCCAGGTCCTGACACAGAGCTTCTAAAATCATTGGAATTTCCTGAGTGATAGGAGCATGTTTTGTTATTCATAGCAAGCCGCTTTGAACATACCTGAGTTCATGCTAATGAGTTGACACTGGTGGCCCCTCCAGAAGGGGCTGATGGCCAGAGGAACCAACCATGTGATTAGAGAGTTAGAACTTTCATCTCTACCCACAACCTCCTGGGAAGTAAAGATTGAATTCAATCCCCAATGGTCAGTGATGTCATCAATCATGCCTACACAATGGAAACGCCGAAGATGGGTTCTGAGAGTTTCCTGGTTGGTGAACACATCTAAGTGCTGGGAGAACTACCCACCCAGAGAGGGCATGGAAGTTCACACACCCCACCCCTTGCCCTGTGCCTCTCTTCCATCTGGCTTTTCCTGATTTGTAGCCTTCATAATAAACTGGTGACAGTAAGTAAAACACTTTCTTGAATTCTGTGAGCCATTCTAACCGTTGTTCAGAAGTACAGATCACAACCTGAGACTTGAAATTGGTATCTGAAGTTGTGTGTTTGTGGGGGGAGTGGCACAGTTTTGTGGGACCTGTGGTGTCTGCATTAACTCCAGATAGCAGATGTAGGAATTGAATTGAATTGCAAGCTACCCAGCTGGTATCTGAAGAGTTGAAGAATTAGTTGGTTTGAGGGAAAATCCCACATATTTGCTGTCAGAATGTTGGGAGTAGAAACAGTTCAGAAGCACATAAAGTGCTTAAAATAGTGCCTGGGTGTGTAGTCAGCTCTCTAGTTTGGCTCTTATATCCAGGATGCCTTTTCTGACCTGTCTCCATCCCTATCCCTGTCCCCACCCATCATGAGTACTCAAAACATTCTGTGCTCCCCTGCCCAGCATCATCCCAGCATCCTGTGCCTGGTTATCTACTGCTGTATAACAAACCACCCTGAGACTAAAAAGAATTATAATATTTATTTTGCTCACAAATCTGAACTTGGGGGGATTCAGCAAGGACAGCTTTCTTCCGCTCCAGTTGGCATCAGCCAGGTGGCTCGAGGGCTAAAGCCATGTTCACTCACATGCACATTTGAAGCAGGCTAACAGCTAGAACCTGAGCAGAGGCTCTTGATCAGATTGCAGACATGTGGCCTCTCCATGTGCCCTGGGCTTCCTCATAGCACAACATGGTGGCTGAGTTCCATGGGCAAGAGTCCCAGTAGAAAAAGAGCCAAGTGGAAGCCATATCACCTCTAATGACCTCACCTTGGAAGCCACAGTGTTACTTGCCTCACAATCTATTCAGGGAGGCACTTACAAAGATCCTCCAAGCTCAAGGTAAGAGGAAATAGTCTTCTTCTTCTTTTTTTTTAATACGTTTTTATTGATTTTAGAGGGAGAAAGGAAGGGAGGGGGATAGAGTGTTAAGAAAGAAACATCAGTCAGCTGCCTCCTGCACATCCACTACTGGGGATGGAGCCCACAACCCGGGCATGTGCCCTGACTGGTAATCGAATCAGTGACTTCTTGCTTCATGGGCCGATACTCAACTGCCCGGGCTGACCAGCAGACCCTGAGTGACAGATAAATGGATTACTCCAACACAACCTTTGCTGTGAAAGAGAGGGCTAAGGGATGGCCTGGCTATAGGAACCAGGCCACCTCGATTGCCTGCCTCATTAGGCTTTTATTATCACAGCAGTTTGAGATAAATTTTATTTTTTAGATACAATCAGCAGGGTAAGTAATATTGGGAGGACACGTGTGTTTATAATGTCCTTTAAGCAAGGACACCCAAAAGATTAAGCATAAGGATTCCAGTAAACACCCGGGGGTCTGCACGTGCACAGACTTGTTTGGAAAGGTCAAGGAATAATTAGGGACACCGCCTTTGGCACTCCCCTAAGTCAGAATTCCGATAAACAGGGCAGGTGGCCTTCCACATACTTCCCTTTTCTCAGAATGTCCTCCTTACAAACGTTCCAACCAAGTCTCGTGTGCTCGCCAACACTCAACCACTGAGCCACACCAGTCCGGCAAGAGTCCTTTTCTTGATGGAGGAGTGGCGAGGTTCTAGGAAAGCATGAGGAGCCAGAACTGTTTCTGTATTAGCCATGTCTTTTATTTTCTGTGTTCTGATGCTTTGACATCTGGGGCCTTGCTAACTCTAAAGGGACTGCCCCTCCCAGAGTTAACCAATTCCTAGAGATAGTAAACAACTTACCCACAAGCACACTTCTCAAATACAAACCAAGCAATCCAGAGCCCACACCACAACCAACACCTTCATTGGGTTTTCATACTCTGAGCTACTATCCCCCTGCCCTAATCACCCAGAGGCCAGGTCCCAGAAGACTAGTCCCTATGCCTCAGAGTCTGCTGAAATCATTCAGGCTAGCCAATTCTAAGCTGCTTTCCCTGCCTCACAGTTCCTTCCCACAAAAACCACTCTAAAGGGGCTTGCTGCAGTTTCTCCCTCCTCTCTGGTGCTTCTCCGTGTGGCCCCTGGTAGGATGGCGTGCCTCATCCTCTTGGAATCTGTGAATGTAACAAATACCTTTTCAGTGATAATTACTGTGGCCATTTGGGGGAAATACAATCTTCCACGGTCTCTGAGACTTGATTATGAACTTGCCTTCTTCCTCAACTTGATTGTGGGCACACAGAAAACAGACCTTTTATCTCTTTAGCTCCTACACCCAGTACTCTAGAAGGTCTCAATAAATGTTCGTTGACTGACTGGCTGACTGAATATTTGAAAACCATACTACAACTTTTGTCCTTCTTATTAGGTATCCAAAGAGAAAGGACCCTTTGTAGATTCCTCGAACACACCCTGCCACAGTGGCTGCTTACTCAGTCAGCTCCTCTCTTTCTACTCCACCATGCTGCAGCACAACAAAACCCAGCTGCCGTCACTTCTACTTTGTGAGGTCACCTGGGATAAGCCAGCCTTCTCTGTGACTCAGGGGTAGGACATGTGGAGGCAGAGTGGGAACCCCTGAGGTGGTTCTCATCAGCAGAAGGCTGCACTGGCATTCAGAGCACATAGAGAAGCTGGTCTCTGAATCACCTGCAGCTGTGCGTGCAAACAGCTGAGGTAGGCCACACTTTGTGAAAATCATTAACGAAAATATTCCCAGGAAATCCCCCCCAAAAAAGGCAGGCATGCCCTCAACTCCCCTGCAAGGTTCTGCAGAGATCCCTGGGCAACCGATCCAGATTGGCTGCAAGGCAGAGGTCAGGACACACCTCTTCCATCTGAGTGTCAAGTGCTGGGACCCATTCGACAATTAGCAAAATCTCCTTTTATTCCCTAACAGAGATGGGACTTACCATGCAAATATTCCCAGGGAAAGCAGCACATCCCTTTAAGTTCAGTCAATGCTTGTTCCTTAATCCTTCTTTGCAAACAGATTTGATTGAGGCTGGGAGAGGAAGCAGAGAAGTCCAGGGGCAGGAACTGAGGGCAGCAGATTGATTCTCTGACTCCTTCCAGAGGAGGCCTCCATGAAGACTTCCTCTCTCTGCCAAGACCTTCTCCAATAATCTTATTTAGAGTTTTGAGTAGCTGTCAGAAAAGCCATTCTAGTTCCATACCTCCTCCAGCCCACAGATCCCATTCTCCAAGTCACCCAACTAAGCTGAGTCATCTGGGAGGACCCGAGCTGCTCAAAGGTCTCTGTGGAAAAACAATTTTTTAGAATACATAAATATATTTGAGAGAGAGAGAGGAAGGGAGAAAGAGAGAAACATTAATATGTGAGAGTGGAACATCAATCGGCTGCCTCCCGTGCGCCCCTTACCAGGGATTGAGCCTGCAACCTGGGCATGTGCCCTGATGGGAAATTGAACCAGTGACCTTTTGGTGCATGGGATGATGCTCCAACCAACTGACCCACACCAGCCAGGGCTGGAAAAACAATTTTTAATGCATTGCCTGCCTTATAGAGAATAAAACTCTTCTCAACAAAATTTCAAATGTTAAATGCAATATCATTCACAAAAGCCAAAAGGTGGAAACAACCCAGTGTCCATCAACATATGCATGGATGTGGCATATGCAATGGAATATTATTCAGCCTTAAATTGGAATGAAGTTCTGATACATGTCACAACATGGATGAATTTCAAGGGCATTATGCTAAATAAAATAATTCAGACACAAAAGGACAATTAAATATATGCTTCCACTTATATGAGGTACTAATAGGCAAATTTCTAAAAACAGAAAGTAGAATAGTGGTTACCAAGGGCTGGCCGGGGGCCGGGGGGGGGGAGGAATGGAGAATTATTGTTCAATGGGTACAGAGTTTCTGCTTGGGATGACAAAAAGGTTCTGGAATGAATAGTGGTGATGGTTGTGTAACAATGTAAATGTGCTTAATACCACCAAATTGTATGCCTAAAAGTGGCTAAAATGGTAAATTTTATGTTATGTATATTTAAACACAATTTAAAATTTTAATGCAATATCACTCTCTCACAGGCTATTACTTGTCTTTTCCCTATCTTCTGACCCAATCCTCTGTTGTTGATTGACTGAGCACAGCCAAGTGGGGGAAGAGCCACGTCCGGGAGCAAGTGGACTATGGTGAGGTAAAGCTTCTAAAACTAAAGGTAGGCCAGTATTGATGCCAATAGTGAAGGTTGGTCTATCTCCACACTGTCCCAGATACACACCTGTTCAGCCTCCCCTCTGTTGCATCACATCTTCCACAGCTGCCTTTTGCCCACAAGCTCAAGCTCTAACTCCTTAGGCCAGAGTTCAACACCTCCCCATGTGGCCCAAATCCAACTTTCTACCTTCCCTCTCACGACGCACCTCTGCCAGCTGCTCCAACCATTTGGCCACCTCCCCATTCTCCAAACACACCTTGAGATTACTCTCTCCTGGACCTCCTACCCACCTTCCAAAGTCCAACCTGAGCCCCAGCCCATCAGCAGTCCCTCCTCAACCAGTTCCTGTTCCCCAGCCCATCAGCAGTCCCTCCTCAACCAGTTCCTGTTCCCCAGCCCATCAGCAGTCCCTCCTCAACCAGTTCCTGTTCCCCAGCCCATCAGCAGTCCCTCCTCAACCAGTTCCTGTTCCCCAGCCCATCAGCAGTCCCTCCTCAACCAGTTCCTGGTGACACAAGCCTTTTCTGAACTCTCTCTCCCAGCATCTTTCATCTGCATGCTTCCCTTTATTGCTTGCTTTTAGAATAGGTCTACTGGTAATGGCAACTAGATTCTGAAGAAAAGGCTCTAAGGAATTTCAGGAGATTATTTCATTTGGCTCCTTTCATATGTATCAAAGGACACCACGCCTGAATGATTACTTGCCCAAATCCCAGCACTCATTAGTGGCCGAGGAGAGAATAGAACCCATAGCCTGATATCCATTCCATTCTCTTCTCCATAGCACCAGCTTGCCTCTATTTCACTACTTCAAATAATTTTAACTTATTGTCCCCAACAGGGTTTTGAAACTACATTGGGACAGGCAGGGACCACCGTGCCATTTGCGTCCTCACAACACCCAGCACAGTCTTAATAAGTCCATGTTGAAATCATAAAAGTGTTTCTAAGTCATCCCCTTACTCACTTGGGCCTAAAATTTCTCTTAACAGTTTCTTAGGAATAAGATATTTTTCTCCTCTTCCAATTCCAAATATCTTCCGTATACGTTTTTCTAAGAGTGAATTAGGCGAAACAAAACAAATGCAGGTGGATAATATGTATTTGAAAAAACTTGGCCAATTTTTGCAACCTCAGAAGCATGTCCAGTTTACTTCTTGGCCCTAACTCTGGACTCACCATAAATTGAACCAGATGTACTTGCTCTAATTTTATCTCAACTTTGCAGGCAGATAGTAAGCCTGGGTTGGTTTAGTTCATCTATTTCCTAGGCCATTAATCCATTGCTCTGGCTTCCCCAGCCACGTGAACATTCTTTCAGTGAGAACATATACAGCTTCCTCCTCCACATACATAACTCTTAAAAAGAAAACTCAGCTCCCATCTCACTCCTCCTGGAGACAGGACCCTCCTGCAGCATCTACTTAGAAGGGTTATTTTTCAAACGTCCCATTACCCAGGGCACAGCACAGCTCTCCGCCAGCAGGCAAGTTCATCTTTCTAGGGTCTGTTCCTCCCTCCATTCTAATGGATTCCCTCAGGAGCAGGATGTGGCTTCAGCCATCTGAGACCATAAAGCCCAAAGGTAATGGCTGCAGCGATGGGGGCCTCCTGCCAGCCCATCGGCACCAGGGATTGATGGTGAGGAGGAGAGAAAGGAAAAGTGGGGAGAGTTCTGAACACTGAGTAACTTTTGAGAGGTAAGATGAGGGAGAGAGTTCCAGATCCATAATTACAGAAGCCTCATGCAAAATTTAATTAAAACTTGGGCGGAAACAAACACCAGGAACAAGTGTCATTCATCAACTTAAAACACCAACTAAGGTAAACACTGCCACAAACTCAGGGAAAGAAAGGGAGGAGACAGGAAAGAGGGGTGATCACTCTAGATATCAAGCAAATCAAATTACCCTGAAGGCCCGACCAGACACAGGCATTAATCATCGGTTATCCCAGCTGCACACCTGTACGGAAGGGAGGACCTGGCACTCTCTGAAGGACTCCAGCTGACAGAGGGGGCCAGCAGCTCTCCGGGCTGGATGGAAGGGCAGGGAGGCAGGGCTGGGGCAGACCAACCCAGAAGTGCCCACGTGGCACCCTGGCTCTCCCCAGGCCAGGTGGGAGGATAGGATACAGAGCGGGATTCCTGCCCAGCTCTCCAGCCGAGTTACTTTCAGCTGCTCATTTTGGTGTGGAGGCTGGACAGCTTCCCCTGGGAGAGGGGCAGGCTTCAGGGCCCATCGAAGGCAACTCCAAGGACTGGGTAACAGGTGGGCAAGCAGGTCTGACTTCCAAGTTCTTGATGTTGCTGGTTTTCTTCTCTATGGCATTCAGAGTTGAGGGGGAAGGAGAGGAAGATGAGGTAAGGGTGGTGGAATGGGGTAGGGTGGAGACAAAGTGAGTCTCTGACTTTGTTTCCTGGGAGGCACAGACTCTGTCCTCCCCAGGGCTGGTCACAGCCGAAACCTCCTCACAAAGAGGAGGCTGAAAAGCAGTTCAACATTTGGGCTGGGAGCTATTTGCAGTTGATGAGAAATTTCAAGTGGGAACCATGTGAGTATGTGCCTATGTGAATGCAAGAGTGCATTTACAGGGAACAAATGATTTATTATCGGAGCCTCCACCAAGTCTCGCTCAGAAAGGGAGGGAGCTTCTCCCCCTCACCTACCCCCTATCATTAAAACCTTAAAGGGGTCGAATCCATTTGGTCTCTTAAGCCAGCCAGCAAGGGAGTCACAGCTAATCAGGCAGCCAGCTCCGCTCCTCCAAGCCTTTCCCTGAGTACAACAATATGTATAAACTGGCAAAATGGACTGCAGGCTACTTTGATGTTAAACAAAGAGGGAAAACTCCAAAACAGCAAAAAACCTGTATTCCTGTTTAACTCTTCCATGTCCTTTCTTCTGAGCAAATGTAAGACTCACACAGTTGGACAGAGCTCCAGGGAGAGCTAAATAATGAATGATTACCATTTCAGACACTTAGACATAAGTATTTCCTAGCAAGACAGAATGGCCAGTCTCATCCTCTAAACTACTTGCTCTGATTAGAAAGGAGACTGTCTTTTGAGCAGTTGCTGGGGCCTGAAGCAGTAAGAAATTTGAAGGTGGAGGAACAGACAGACTGGTTTAGGGACATGCCTAATACTTCTACGCCTAGAATGAGGTTCCAGACTCGGGTCTCTGAACACAAAGCTCACATTGTTTCCCGTTCTATGAGTGGATTGCCTTTACTTGGGAGTGAGATGTTCTGCATAAGTAAACTTATGAGATATCAGAAACCTATCTCTTTAAAGCCAAACATTTTTTAAATGGAATTTTTCTAAAATATATGATATTCTTCCATGGCTTACAAAAGAGAAAATTCCTAGTAAATGTCAAGAGGAATGACTCCTGGGCAGGCAGGAATTCAGCTTTTAGGTCCTCAGAGATGCCACGTGAGATGTGTGTCCTATAAGCCAAGAGGGCAACTTCCAGCCGATGTCCGGAAGAAGGTTGCACTCCAGGGACAACAGGCCAGAAGTGGGGACAGGGGGTTGAGAGTTGGTGGTTTGATCACCATCTGGAAATGGAGTCAGAAAAGCAGTTATGGATAAAGAAGAAAGAACCTTGTAAGATTCGGACATCTATGTTGTCCCATTTCCCACTTGGTAGCAAATGATAAAATCACCTCTAAAACAAAACATTTTTTTTAGTAAAAATGTGTATGAGCCAAAATGTTAACAGTGGTGGGAGTTGGGTGATGTTATTAACTTTACTCTTCTTGCACTAAGTCTCCATTTTACTTTATTTTTTTTTAAGCCTCACCCAAAGATATGTTTTTATTTTTATTTAAATTTCTTACATTGAATTTAGAGAGAAAGGAAGGGAGAGTGGGGGGAGAGAGAGAAACATTGGTCAGCTGCCTCCCACATGTACCCCAACCGGGGATCAAATCTACAACCTAGGTATGTACCCTGACCTGGAATCGAACCCACAACTTTTTGGTGTACAGGACGACACTCCAACCAACCTAGCCACTCGGCCAGAGCTAAATCTCCATTTTAACTTAGACCAAGAAGTGTATTGCATACTCAACTGCCAGGCCAAGTGTTGGACCCAAAGAGCAGGAGGTAGGAAAGACATCATCTGACTCCCATGCAATGTCATGCTTTACAATTAAATGTAAAGATTATCTACATTATTTTGTTGTATTCAAACTGTGTATTCATCCATAAGCCTGAAAAATGGGAAGGCTTCAGAGTCAGGAAGAGCTGACTTGCCCTGGCCGGGTTGGCTCAGTGGATAGAGCGTCGGCCTGCGGACTGAAGGAAGAGCTGACTACAATCCTAACGCTGCCACTTACTAGCAGTCACCTGGGACACTTTAATCTCCCAGCCTCAGTTTCTTTATTTGTAACATGAGATTAATGATACCTACTTCACGAAACTGTCATGAGATTCAATAATGCATGGTACCCTCGCTGGTTTGGCTCAGTGGATAGAACGTCGGCCTGTGGACAGAAGGGTCCCAGGTTCAATTCCAGTCAAGGGCACATGCCTGGGTTGCAGGCTCGGTCCAACGTGCAGGAGGCAGCCAATCAATGATTCCCTCTCATCACTGATGTTTCTATCTCTCTCTTCCTCTCCCTTCCTCTCTGAAATCAATAAAAATGTATTTTTTAAAATAAAATAATAATAATTCATGGAGAGCCCTTTTCATTTATGACTGAATACACTAAATGACCGGATGCATTCGTGGGAGCAATGTATTTTGCCTACAGTTACAAATATGACACCTTCACCTTCTACCTTCTTATACTGTCAAGTTATACTTTATTGAAACATTGGTTGTTAAACCATAAAATTTATGTGGAGATGGATCTGTTCTGGACGCCATTCAAAAAAACATTCCCAAGGTGCCGAAAGGAACTCACTGTAAGACTGGCGCCACAGCATGAGACCGTCTTAGAATAAAGCTAACATGCAGAGAATTCGTGTGGGCTGAGCACTCTATTAAATGTGTGCTCTTAGTTCTTTCACACGCGTTACTCATTCAGTTAATAGCATAGCCTCAGAAGGTTGGTATTATTATCCCCATTTCACAGGAAGTTTCAACACAACTCCCGCGGTCACAAAACTAACAGGTAGTATAGCTGGTGTGGATGAAAAGGGGGTACTGTACTAAATCATAAATTCCTAACTCAGCAAGTCATTGTGGATAGCCATGTCCCAGGCCTATAACTTCGTTAGTGTAAGGTTTTTAAGCAAGCCCTGTCCGTCGTCCTTGTGCATCTGCGTTAACACACCTTTGAAGTGGGAGAAGTAATACCCCTCTAAGATGCAACCACCCTCAACAGAGCACATACTCATGTTAACTATCCTGTAATCCAGTCCCCCCTTGCTTTCTCTCACCTTTGTGGAATCTTCCTTATGTCCCCTCCTTATCTCAAAGGTATAAAAGAAGTTGCAAAACTGTCATTCCCAGCATTCATTTGAGATCTTGCTTCCCAGAAATTGTCGTCAGGTTTGGCTCAAGTAAACTCACAAAAATTCCCTACAGGCTTGGACGTGTCTTATTCGCATCCAGATCTCACTGACCTCAAAGTCCTTTTTCATACTATACCGTTTAACCCTTTGCACTCGCTTGCTTCTTTCTCGATTCCTTTATTCTAATGCTAACCGTGTTGAGTCACACTCGACATCCGAGTGCAAAAGGTTAATGTTGTTACCTATTTTTCCTAATCAATTTAGACACTAGATTTGTATTAAAAGTACCCAGAATATTATTTAAGGCTAAACAATTCCAAGGAAGTTTTTCAATGATTTGTGATTTATGGATAAGTGATTCTGAATATTCTGGTAAAATGCAATTTCTCTCTTCATCTGCCTTCCTTTTTCTGGTTCTGTCTCTTTCTGTACCTCTCCCCTGCCCCATTCGGTAGTATCCCCATCAATATTAAGATAAGATTGTAAGTCCAAGATGTCTGTTCAAAGTTATTTTTCTATTTATTGTTCAAGGAGAGGAGGGAGAGAGAGAAAGAGATAACAAAAACATTCCAGTACATATCCCTTAGCCTCAGAAGTTTACCATTGGATTTTTTACAGAAAACCATTTATCCTAAGGCTAAGGTAGTACGTGCAATGTTTCTGCTGGTACTTCACACAGTTTCCAACCAGTGTGTTGAAAGCATGGGTCACAGTCTTGGCCAGCTCAGTTGGTTAGAGCATCGTCCCAGTATGCCAAGGTTGCAGGGTCTATCCCCGGTCAGGGCACGTATAAGAATCAACCAATGAATGCATAAATAAGTGGAACAACAAATCAATGTTTTTCTCTATTTCTCTCCCTTCTCCTCCTCCTCCTCTCCCTCCTCTTTCTCCTTCTCCTCCTTCTTCTTCTCCTTCTCTCTAAAATAAATAAATTTTTTTAAAACTACTTAAAAAGAAAAGAAAGCCTAGGTCACAGTGAAGACAATGATTCCCTCAGATCTCAGGGCAGCCAGGTGGAGCCGGGGTGGCCAGAGTCCCGGGATCTGTCACCACCAACCAAGAGCAGCCCTTACCAATGTTATCATTTCCGATGTGTCCCTCCACATGAGAAAGGTTAGGGAGCTTTGCTTGTCTCAGTGGGGAGGCAAATGTTCAGCAAAAAAAGTCATTTGATAGAGGTATCACTTGAAACACACGCAAAAAGACCTAAGGTGTCCAAAGAGGTCACTGATACTCAATCCCCTTCTAGGAAATGTGGGATAGAAAGTTTGAAATCTAGACATGGAACTGTCACTTAACTTGCTGTATGTCCCTTCTTTTCTCTGAGTTGGGCCTGACCCTTTCTAAAGTCTCCCACCATTCCAACTTCCTGTTAAAAAAACATCACTTCATTGTGAAGGGGCCGCTCAAAGGAAAAAACCAATGGCAGCTAGAGTCTGCTGTTTTCTCTTCATTTTAAAGTAACTTCGTGGAAATGCAGCCCTCTCGATGGAACCACAGTTTGATGGAGGGGTAAGACAATGAATAACTAGTGTGGACGTGGCCTAAGTCTCAGCCTGCTGCACAAATATTTTGTTCTCAGACATCTACCCACCAGACACACCGCTGTTTAACATTGCTCTTGCTGAGCAGGTCTGCTGAAAGCTGTGGCGTCTTATCTCCTGCTGCAAGAGCCCAGGGCCTTTTTCAGGGAGGGGTGACTACAGTGGGGCTAAACACAAGATTGGACTTGCTATTTTATCTTCAGACCATAAACATCTATTATTTGAACAACCACTTCTGCAATGAGCAGCTTACCTAACTCTCTGGGTCTCAGTTTCCTCTTCAGTAAAATAGGGATCACACATTCACCCCAAAGGGCAGTCACAGTAATTAAATGAGAACCCCTATGTCAAGCACAGAATAACATGTCAGTTGCTCCTTCCCTTTCTGGCTTTGACCATGGCTTTTCCCACAGATGATATGGAGTGAGGAGTCCCAAGGGTTGGAAAAGGGACACTGAGGAGACAAGCAGGCAAAGAATCCTAGACAAGAAAGGGTTCGGTTCAAGGTCACAGCTTGCAGCAGAATGGGTGGGGAACAGAAGTAAGACATTTCAGTAAGGTGTCCTACAGCTCTTAGGCACGGGGACACCTGAATGCTAATTTAACAGCTTTAAAACACCCATTTCTCTAGTTCCACAAATTTAAATTAGATTGACAGCATCCGTGAGAACTAATGCCAAGGAATAATTTAGTTCATATGCATATGTGTCCCTTGGACTCTAATATAGACAACAAAGCAAACTAGAGATTCAGAAATGAATTTGGGGTTGTGTCTAATATAGAAAACCCATTTTTAAAATTGCAAAATGGACTGCCATTAGCTGTTTTAGCTCTATACGTATGTAGTTGAATCTTCATAAGGTACTACAACTAAGGCTTAAACTGCATATGTATTAAAAAACATTAGCTCTTGCCCCATGGCTTAGTTAGTTGAAGCATCATCCCATACACCAAAAGGGTTCAATTTCTGACCAGGGCACATACCTAGGTTGTGGGTTCAATCCCTGGTCAGGGCACGTATGAAAGACAACCAATTGATGTTTCTCTCTCATATTGATGGCTCTCTCTCTCTCTCTCTCTCTCTCTCTCTCTCTCTACCTCTCTCTCTCTCTCTCTCTCTCTCTCTCTCTCTCTCTCTCTCTCTTCCTTCCTCTCTCTTTAAAATAACACACAAACACATACAACATTTAAGTGTTCATTCTTTTTTACCTATTCTATTTCTGGGAATTTGTCATCAGACAATAATTCAGTGACCCAAGCTAGAAACTTGGACATCATTTTGTTAGGAAATGGCTGTAGGTGAGAGATAGTGATAAAGTGAGTCACAGAAGCATGTGGCCATTAAGAACTATGTTTTTTTGAAATTCATATTCTAACATGATAATTGCCTATAACATTAACTGAAAAGTGAACAAAATATTCAATATAATATGGTTACAACTCTATTTTTTAAATAAGCATGCACAAAATAAAAGCATTAGAAGGAACTATGCTAATATGTCAATAGTGATCTTTGGATGGTAAAACTATTAAAATGATTTTCTTCTTTTAACTTTTTGTAAATTTCCTGACTTTCAAAAATTGAGGTGGCACTGACCTGCAGTGAAGTGCACAGATCTTCATGTATAGTCAGTGAATTTCAAAAAATATATTTACACCAATATCCCAAACAAGTCCTCAGTGCCCCTTTCTTATCAATCCACTTCTCTACCCAGAGGCAACTATTCTTCTGATTTCTATTCCCTTAAATTTTGTCTGTTTTTAAATTTCAGATAAATGGAATCAAGTGTGTAATTTTTTAGACATGGCTTTCTTCAGGCAAAATAATGTCTTTCAGATCCATCCAAGTTACTGTATTTTTTTATTTGCCAAGTAGTATTCCAATGTATGATCATGACACATTTTGTTTACCCATTCAGCTGTTGATAAACATTTGGTTTGTTTTCAATTTTTTTGCTATTAGAAATAAAGCTGCAATAAACATCCTTATAGATTTATGCTTTTATTCCTTTGAATAAACACTTAAGACAGAAAGAGAAGAATTATTGGAGATAAAGATAGGTAGGTAGGTAGATGATAGATAGATACTAAACCTGCCAATAGTTTTCTAAACTGGTTGTACCATCAGCAACTTTTGAGAGTATGAAAGTTCCAATTGTTCCACATACTCTCCAGCATTTAGTATGGTTATCTTTTAAATTTTTTTATTCTAGAAATAAATTCACATAAACTCTTAAAAAAATTTTTTTATTCTAGTAAATGTGGTGGTACCTCACTGGTTTTAATTTGCATTTCCCTGATGACCTACAACATCAAGCATGGTTTCAAGTACTTATTTGCTATTGCTATCTCTTCTTTCATATTTAGTCCCAAGTTTCATTGGCCAGGCCTGGTCCCAGGCCACCTCCAAGGCATCAGACCCATTGGACCCAGTAAGGGCATCAGGGGTGGACATCCAAAAGAAAATCAAGAACTATTGCTAAAAGTGAGATAACTAAAGCTGGATGACTCAAAAAAACAAATGCCCACCATATTCTCCTTCTCCCCCAAGCCTCTATTCTGCCCCATCTTGGTCTGTCAAGACCTCACGCATCCTTCAAGGCTCACCTTAAATTCTATATCATCTAAGAAACTTTTCCTGATCCACTGTTGCCTTTCCACCACGAGCAACATTAGAAGTTTGTTTTATTCTCTCATATGGCAATTCTCTGACACAGCAATTTATTATAAGGATTTGTGAACTTGGGTCTCACCTGCCCTACCACACAATAAATTTTTAAAAAATCAGAATCAGTCCTGCAGCAACTTCGCACAGCATCTTATGCATAGCAATGCACACATCCATGCATTCATTCAACTAGCATTTGGTGAGCATCATTTGTACTCCAAATCCAATGCTAGAGGTTGGCATGCAACTATAAACAAGGTAAGTATAGGTCATGCCCTCATGAAGTTTGTAATTTTATGGGGCACATAGGCAAGAAATCAGCCAATAGCAGCACAAGTGCTGAGTACTCTGATTGGGGAACTACAGGAAGAGGCAATCTAGGCAACACATGCAACGTGGATGATGAGTAGCCAAGGGAAGTAGAGTTCATGGAATTATATTAAATATAAATGATTTAAATTAGAAATTACTCAATATACAAGGACTGGTGAACAGAAAAGCAATTGCCCATTTTAGAGACACACACAATGGGTCTTGTGATTTGCCTCTGCCATGCTTTCACACTGTCTTGGAATTTTTATTTTATTTTTTTAATTGTTTTCAGGGAGGAAGGGAGAAGGAGAGGGAAAGATAGAAACATCAATGATGAGAATCATTGATTGGCTGCCTCCTGCATGCCTCCCACTGGGGATCGAGCCAGCAACCCTGGCATGTGCCCTTGACCGGAATTGAACCCAGGACCCTTAAGTCCACAGGCTGATGCTCTATCCACTGAGCCAAACCGGCTAGGGCTGTCGTGGAATTTTTTAAAAGTGGGCAGAGAGTTGTTCAGGAAGGTCAAGAGCAAGAAGCCCCCCCGCAGGAGTGAGTACAGTGCACAGCTACCAAGCAGGAGGCTTGTGTGGATGGAGCCGCATGAGCATTTTGCTGGTGTGCAAAATATGGGGCTGGGGAGGAGGAGGGAGAGGGGGAGGAAAAGAGCTGAAAAAAGGTTACAAATTGCGAAGAGAAATAACAGCATTTATTTCTAAATGACCACTCTTTATCTTCCTACCCCAGGCCTATTTGTTGACAAGCCATTCTGTCAGAATTTGTTGGTCAAGGAGAGGGAGGCCCATGTTCTCACGGTGCATTAGGCCTTGATCTTGTCTCTGTTGGAATTCAGGAGGCTCCCCGGTAAGCAATCAGCCTCCTAATGGGCAAGAGGCACCTCTGGGAATGGGAATTTGACAAGGCTTGTCAAAACTGTCAGGCAGTGGCAGAGGCGTTTTCATTCTCCTCCTCCTACCTAGGAGGGGAACCACTCCGTGGGCTACGCCAGTCCTTCGAGGACAAGAACTAAAACCGTGGTGCAAAGCTGCTCAGACATTAGCGGGGCCGGCGCATAAATCCAAATCATCTAGAAAATACCTGGATGAATAAAACAGGTACAGGCCAAGCACACAGTGTTATCTTGGGGCTGTGGTAACTCAGATTGAAGGACTCTGTCTCTCAGATTTCCTATCACAGGGCAGCAATGAATGAAAATTGCCTGAGAAATCAAGCAGGTGGTAATGGCCTCTCTGGCAGATAAAAGTTATTGGAGGATAGACTTTTCCCTGAGGCTGCTACATTGTCTACTTCAGCTCCATGGTGGATTAAACTCAGCCGCGCGATGATCACAGTCACACCCTAACAAAGAAGATGTCCATTGAATAAAGAAACATGGAAGAGCCCTGGGCTGGAGGAGGCCAGGGCGGGGTCCCGCTCTCCTGGGCCCAGAGCCTTGGTGATGAAGGCCTCGCCTTCTGCCTTTTACTTCCCCGGGGATGGAGCAGGAAGCCAGAGCATGATTTTTATAGGCCTCTCCTCTAACTCCTGTTTAGTACAAAACCAAGAAGGAGTGGGGCAGAGCGGACACGGCGGGGGTTGGGGAGGAGGTTAGAGGAAAAGTTCAACTGTCACATGATCAGCAGGATGGTTCCTTGAGGATTTGATGGACGTGGGAAGATTAGAAAAGATCTCAAGCTAAAACCAAATGTCACCCTATTTTCTCCATTACCCAACTGCCAGCCCCTCTTATACACACATGCACACCCCGATCCCAGCTCGTCCGTCCCGAAGATAAACATGCTTTCTTTAAACCCGAAAACCTGCCTCCCATTAATTCTGGTTTTCACAGTGAAGCTTTCCCTGGTGACTGATTACAGAAAATTGCTTATTTAAAGAAACATGGGATTCCTTTAACAGACAAAGGCAGACATCATCTCAGAGACTTCTCCGCAGACAGGAGAGACTGGCGAGGACTCTGCTGCAATCAGGGATAAGGGGAAAGAGGGGAGAACCGGTTCGCAATAGCGCACTCTCCGACGCACAAACGCACAGCCCACCCCAGAAACCGCACCACATGACACACATGCACTTGGGCTTCTAATTACTTCTCTGTCTAATTCATGCTAACGCAGCAATTAGTGATAAAGCTCAAAACACGCATACACGTTAGCCTGATGACACTTAATTATGACATTAGATATACTGCACCTCATGACATATGTAGCTTAGCAAGTAATAAGAAATCTGCATATATGGCCCATCTAAACGACAATGTAATAAAAGTAAAGGAAAGCCATGAAACCCTCACGTTGTCATTAAAAGAAAATGTAATGGATGTATATTTATGTGAAATAAGCCATTTCCAGATGCTAACCAGGAATTCGGTCTCCTCAGCTCAGAAAATGTAGTTTGGTCTTTATTTTTAAAGAAAAAGAATAGGAAAGGGAAGGGAAGAAATGAGAAAAAAAATAAAGAGAGGAGAGGAGAGGAGAGGAGAGGAGAGGAGAGGAGAGGAGAGGAGAGGAGAGGAGAGGAGAGGAGAGGAGAGGAGAGGAGAGGAGAGAAGTAATCAGTAGGTCATACTTGATGATAGCTTGGTGCCTCTGTGTGTCCGTTCTCATTTTGAGTGCAGTAGACATCAGCAGGAGATATAGGGGCAAATGTGACTTTTTTGCTGGGATGGTCCAGGAGATGTGCCATTTGCTTTTGGTTTACATGGGCCTGTTCATGAGACATGATTAATAGCTTAACAGCCCTGCCAAAAAGCACATAAATCTGGCCATCCACAGGGTAATTGACACACTGCTTATCTCGCAGATCCCTCCAGCTCTCGCTTCTCGCGGTCTAATCCCCAGGTGGGCATTCGAAGAAGCTGATTATGCAATGCACAGTTGCTGACACTACAGTTTGGGGGTCTGTTCCTTATAGCACCCAATTAGCTGCCACATAAAGCCCTACTCCCTTTGACCAACCTTGACCAAGTGTAAAGTAGCAGCTGAATGAACACAGGCTGCAGGGAATTCCTCGGCAGCATCCAGGCCTTCTCAGAGGGGGCCGTGAAGTGGGAACCTCACCCTCCCAATTCTGAATCAAATTTCCCTTTGCTTTCGCTTAGCCAGACCACAGCGATCCACCACCTAGCCCCATGTGATAACCGCTGTTCCCTCAAGCTTTCTTCTCCCTCTCCCTCCTGGTCCTCTTTTCCGGTTCCTTACACATCTTGACTCTCCTAATCGAAAGCCAGCATCTCCATGTTGCTGTGCCGTGTGAACTTGAAAACTTCAGCCTTCGTCTCTGTTCCTGACTTCTTCGTGTCTATGAAAAGTTTTAAACAAACGATACCGATTTAGCATCGTAACCACTGTGAAGATTAAAGATTACACACTGAACAAGTTGTAAAGCCCTTTGAAAGCATGAACGGCTATAGGAGTAATTATTATCACTGTTATTCATCACCTCAGCTCATCACATAGAGTAAACAGGAGATAATAAAGAGGCGACTCTTAAATGCAGTATCAGCAGCAAGACCCATTTATTACACTGCTATTTGCTTGGATTCCATTACAGTTATAAATTTTTACGCTCGTCTAGCACTTTGCATCTGAGAATGTCCGAGTGCTGCACGAGCACAGGCTCTAATTACACTAATCCCCCAGCCCGCACGGACAGCGGCAGGCAAGGGCCACCTCCAGTTGTGCGTGTCGCCATCTAAGCAGATCCTGCCTAGGTCTGGGGAGGTCTCCCTGCTGAGGGCACATCCAGAAACTTCTGAAATCAGGAAAAGTGCCCGGGTGAGTCATGTCTTTTTTTTTTTAAGCACAAAAAATGGATGTCAGATAGACAGACATACAGAGGTTTGAATCTTTTTCTTCTGTGTGGGGATTATGTGTCCGATGTCTCGCAAGCAACCCACATGCCTGGATCCCACCCTGGGACCCACAATTTGTACGTTCGCCCTCAAACACAACCTGAAGGAAAATCTTCGGTGTGTATTGTTTATAACGTTACCAGGCTGGGAGTTTTCATGCCGTGATGATTATTAATGATAGTAAATGAGAATATACAGTGAGAAATATAATGAAAACAATGTATGTTGTCAACATCTTGTCACTTTGCCAGTGTGATACTCATCCGGAAAAAAAAGCTGCAGCTCTGGGTAATTCTTATACAATATTTACAGTACTTCTGATACTGTCGTCGGTTTTGGTTTAAGTAAATTGAGAGTTTCAGCTGGTAATAATTCTGCCCCACCACTAATCAGAGCAGAACAAATTGCTTACGCTCTTGGGATCTTGCCTTCCCCCACTTTAAAAAGCAGGTTGCTGACTCCAGAGTGAAGTACCTGCAGCCCAGAACGTGTGCGAGAGGAGATGATCCGCAGAGGCCCAGGGAAGCAACAGTAAGACTTCCATTGTATTTACTCTACTTTACTTTGTAAAAAATAATGACATTAATCTGACTAGTAGGTTATTCAATTTGAGAGTAGAACACATAGACATACAGATATTGAGAGTGCATGCCCAAATTGTTTACTGAGGCTGGGCAAACAAAATTATTTGAAGCATTAAAAAAAATTAGAAATACTTACATAGTAAAAGAGAGATATATTTAGGTCAGACTGCAGTTCTTCATTCATATGAGAAATGTTTTCAGGGAGAGAAGGGCAATGTACATTTACTTGCTAAAAGTCCCTGAAATAAAAAAAGGTGTTGTCAAGCGGACCCACTATGTCAGTCCTCATCCTCACAACAATTAGAAATGATGTTGGGCCCCCACATAGTTCTGACCACATTTAATTGTGACCAAAGTGGGCTAAGAAGCATTTTCAAAAACCAAAGAACCTTAGCCCCAAGTAACACTGATTTATGTAAAAAAAATAAAATAAAAAAATAAATGGTAAGTTCCTGTGGTTGAATTGCTGTCTAAAAGGGATCTTACTCTAGTTCTAGCCTCCAAATACGCAGCTTTGTGTCCCAGCTGCACACCCATGGGAAAGTCCCCAGCCTCCACTGTGAATCCTTATCCACGAATGGAGTACGCCTCTGCCCTTCCTACCTCACAGCCCTGCCCCAGCCATGTCAGAGGCCAGGCCAGGGTTTCAAGATAAAACCCTTCTCACCTGCTTTCCATCCCAATCCATGGACTTGAAGTTACTTATCTTGAGATCCAAGGTTTCTAAAGAAGAATTTCCACAGAAACCAAAGATGGGGGCAGGCAAAGGCAAACGTAAGGAAGGGGCCTAAGAGCAGCAGCACTGCAGGGAGAATGGCAGGAGCCAGGGAGCAAGGAAGACAAGTGGCTGACAACTGGATCAGCAGCGGCCTGAGGAGCCAGCTACGGCAGTGTTTACAAGCCCTTATTGAAAGCCACCCAGTACCAACCTTTGGCGATTTATACACATGCTTGCACAGCACTGCCCAATAGGAATACAAAACACGCCATATAGGAAATTTAAATTTGTCTACATTACTCACAATAGCCAAAAGGTGGAAACAACCCAATGGCCATGGAAAAACAAAATGTGGTGTACACAGAGAAATATCACTCAGCCTTAAAAAGGAAGGAAATTCTGACACATGCTACAACATAGAGGAACCTTGAAGACATTATACTAAGCAATAAGTCAGACCCAAAAAGACAAATGCATTATATGATTCCACTTATATGAGATACCTAGAATAGTCAAATTCATGAAGATGGAAAGTAGAATAGTGGTTACCAGGGACTAGGAGGGGGAGATGGGGTGTTAGCGTTTAATTGGTACAAAGTTTCAGTTTGGAAAGATGAAAAAGTTCTGGAGATAAAGATGATGGGTGCACAACAATGTGAATGGACTTAATGCCATTGAACAGTACACCCAAAAATGGTTAAAATTGTAAATTTTATATTTCACTACCACAAATTTTTTTTCCTAGTAGCCACATTAAAAAAAATTTTAAGAAATAGGGGAAATTAATTTTAAAAATATATTTTCTTTTCCCCAACATATTTAAATTAAACCTATCATTTCAACATGAAATCAACATGACTATTGATAAGGTATTTTTTAAATATATTTTATTGATTTTTTTTTTTTTGCAGAGAGGAAGGGAGAGGGATAGAGAGTTAGAAACATCGATGACAGAGAAACATCGATCAGCTGCCTCCTGCACACCTCCTACTGGGGATGTGCCCGCAACCAAGGTACGTGCCCTTGACCGGAATCGAACCTGGGACCTTTCAGTCCACAGGCTGACGCTCTATCCACTGAGCCAAACCAGTTAGGGCTTGATAAGGTATTTTACATTATTTCTCTCATACTTTGTCTTGACATTCCAACATTCATTTTACATGTATGGCGCATCTCAGATCAGCTAGCGTCATTTTAAGTGCTCAGTAGCCTCCTATGGCTGGTGGCTACCATACTGGACAGTGCTGACCTAGACGGGTAAAAGCTAAGACAGCTCACCATCTGGGCCCTGGCCACTCTGCTGTAGGGCCCTCTACAGAAAACAAAGGGAAAGGAAAAGTCATTTCTCTACTGATGAGACAGAAAGGATCGCTGGGAACCTGGAACTGTAGGAGACAGTGTTCAATAGCAGGTGAGGAAAGAAGCCCAGAGAGAGAGTGAACTGCTCAAGTTCACAGAGCTAGTAAGTAACAGGGCTGGGACTAAAACAGGGCTGTGCCTTTAACCACTAAGCCATCACGCCTTCCCACGAGTGCACCATATTCTCTGGACAAATCCAGAGGCTGAGGAGTGTGGGGACTCGCAATGGCCCATGGGATCTTCAAGTTGCTACCTCCTGGCATCCTGCAGATGAAGTGGTGACCTTGGCTGTGAGGCAAGTAAGGGCAACTGAGCTGGCAGGATTTCCTCTCTACCCACCAGCCACTGCGACCTACAGACACACACAGGCTGGTTATGTCAGCGAATAGCAGGTGTGACTCAGGTTAGATACTAGTGTCAGACATTTGGAAGCCTTCTCTTGAGATTAGAAGTATTTTTCCTAAAGAAACTGGACAGCTGGACAATCAAATCCATAACCTGTCTGGAAAAGGCCACGGTACACAGAAGTTGGCCTATAGAGTAAATTCACTGGCATTTCTTCCTCCCTCCCTCCGTGCTCTGCTCTGAAGTGTTATAAATCAAACACAATGAGACGCGTGTGAAACAATGTTTATTTCAGGACATGGTGACTCCTCAGCCAGAGAACTTAAGACACCAAGTTTCCATGTTCTGGGTGATGGAAATCAGGTCAGGCAGAGCTAATAAACAGCAGAAGAATAAACAGCTTAATTTATCCTTCAAAGAGAGAGAAACCAGTCTAGCTCGGGTAGAGTATCTATATCGCATGGGTGAAATTTCACTTCTGATTACCATGTTAGCGCCCCACAAACCCTCAACCTCCCACAGAGCCAGGATAGCAGAGGTGAAGTATCCCCTATTCTATCCCAATTGTCAACTACTCTTATCATGGCAGAGCTCATGCTGAGCCACCACTAAGCTTGATAGACAATAACAATAACAACAAAAAGCCCTGCCTGGAAAATTATTGTTCTTATACACAGTCCAGATCAGTTTGGTAGACAGTTTCCAAAACATCCACCAACCCACAAACATGTTCTCCAGTCTTATCCCATTAGATGCAAGCATTCCCTAAGGGCACACAGTCCTCCAGGCCACTGTGGTCTTACACAAGCAGCATAATTAGTAGCATGCTTGCTTCTATTAGTCAGCAAGGAGTAGAATGGCAGGAAGAAAGAAAAATAAATGGATTTCCAAGTAGAGAGATTAAAGTTGGTATACCTTAAAATTCATTTTTTTAATTTTATTTATTCATTGATTTGAGAGAGAGAGAGAGAGAGAGAGAGAGAGAGATTTTGTTTAACTTATTTATGCATTCATTTGTTGATTTCTATACGTGCCCTGACTGGGGATCGAACCTGAAACTTTGGCATATCGGGACAACACTCTAACCAACTGAGCTACCAGGCCAGGGCAAAATTTCTTTTTATTATACAAATATGCTACACATGGTTTGGGGAATTTAGAAAACAAGGTAAGAGGCGGGAAGGATTTGTCACCAGGTCTGGAAACTAATTTATATTTCTGCATAATTTATATCAAAAGATAACTTGGCAAGATTCCTAACAATTACCTCAATGTTCACTAATACAAAGGAGTCAAGTTCATCATTAACAGTGTCTCCCTCACACCTGTCAGAATGGCTATTATCAATAAATCAAGAAGCAACAAATGCTGGCGAGGGAGAAAACATAACCCTTGTGCAGTGTTGGAGGGAATGCAGATTAGTGTAGTCACTGAGAAAGCAGTATGGGGTTACCTCAAAGTACTACATAATATTTGGTCAGCAGTTTTCTGGACTACCCAGTGATTCCACTTCTGGGAATTTATCTGAGGAAACCCAAAACACTGATTCAAAAGAACATATGCACCCCAATGTTTATTGCAGTATTATTTACAATAGCCAAGATTTGGAAGCAGCCCGAATGTCCCTCAGCAGATAAGTGAATAAAACAGCTGTGGTACATTTACACAATGGAATACTACCCGGCCATAAAAAGGAAAAAAATTGTATCCTTTGTGACAGCATGGGTGGACCTAGAGAACATTATGCTAAATGAAATAAGTCAGTCAGAGAAAGACAAGTACCATATGATTTTATTCATATATGGAATTTAATGAACTAACAAGCAAAATAGAGACAGACTCATAGATAGTAGGCAGACTGCTCTGTTGGAGGGGGGGAGGGAATAAGGGAGGGGGAAGATTGAGCAAAAAAGTGTCTCACCAGGAACTAAACCAAGAACAAGAATATCTAGTGTGATGGACCCATTGGAGTTTGCTTGGAGGCCAGTTTCAGACGCACAAAATAGGAGATTTGCTTAGAAAACTCACTCTCATAGTCCTAACCCCAGACTCTCAGAGCAAAGAGTGTAGGAAAAGCAAAGAGAGGCCATTGAAAGCAAGAAATTTGAAGTGTTAATATCTAGATAAGGCCCCAAAATTTCTGGGTTCCTTGCTCTTCTTCAGTGGCTCCTTCCTACCCTGTAGGCCACTGTTCCCAGGAGGTAATAACTAGGTTGCAAATTCATGCTTCTACCCAGTAGTTTCCAGCAACAAGATAATTAAAAGTATAACAATTATCACACAAGGCTCATTAAATTCTTTCATATTAACAAGGGGTCCTCACCCTCATAAAATTTGAGGGCCATTACTCTAGTCTGTCTTTGACTCCTAAGACTTAAGTGCTTAAGTTATCTCCCATCTAGGTCCTACCCACCCTCATACAGAGGATGTGCCAAGAGCCTTCTATACCTATGTGGCCCCAGATACCTCATCTGAGTGCAGGGCCTCAGTTTCTCCTTGCCACTGTCATTAGTCATAATGATGGCAATAAGTGATACAAATGGAATGCCTAACCCTCAAAGGTAATTTTGAGAGTAGTAAGATAATATGTGTCCATTCCCTAAAGGCATCCATTTCATAAAAGGATGTTAACATTAATGATGTCAAATTTTCTCAAGAACTCCAAATGTAACCCCTAACTTGCCACTTGCTAAATCAGTGTCCAAACTGATTGGCTCATCACAGAAAATCTATTGTAAGTCTGCCAAAGAGACAATTGTTCACATGGAATTAGGTACTCAAGGTCATGTTTTCTATTTCCATTGTCTGCCATTAGAATCTTAACTATTTATCCAATTTCAGATTCTCAAGTTGAAAAAAGAATTAAAAGTTCACTCCAGTGAGAATGTTTGCAATTATTTTTAGGGATACTATAAATTAAAAACTTTGTTCATGTTGTAAAGTAATATCACATAATATTTATCTTTAGAGTTAGTGTAAAATAAATATTTGAGGGGGTGGAAGGACTGAGCAAACAAGAAAAAAGAGAAATAAATAAATATTTGAAAAACACCTAAAATATTTTGAAATATACAATCCTATCTAGTAAAAAGGGAATATGCAAATTGACCATCACGCCATAACAAGATGGCTGCACCCACAACAGAGGCAGGGATTCCGTAACACAAGATCTCTGCGCCCACAGCAGAGGTGGGGATCCCATAACACAAGATGGCTCTGCCCACAGTGGAGGCTGAGTTCCCGTAATGAGCCTTCACGAGCAACCAGCAGGGACCTGAGGCTGTGTGGCACTGGGCCAGGGCATGGGGACCTGAGGCTGCACCCCCCACCTGGTGGGGCTTGACAGGGAACCTCAGGCCCTGCCCCCCACCCCAGCAACCAGGCCAGGGGACCTCAGGTCATGACCCTGCCCAGCAGAGCTTGACGGGGGACCTCAGGCCGTGCCCCTGCCCATGGGGATTGACAGGGACATCGAGGTGTGCCCCCTGCCCTGGCCTGGGCCGGGGGACCTCAGGCCATACACCCCACCCTGGCGCCAAGCCAGGGAACCTGAGGCTGTGTCCCTCTGCCTGACAGGGCTTGACTGGGGACCTCAGGCCATGCCCCCCGGCCCGGGCCAGGGGACCTCAGGCAGCACCCCCAGCCAGCGTGGCTTGATGGGGGTGGGGCCGGCTGGGTCTGGATCTAGCCCAATGGGGGTGGGGCTGGCTGGGTCTGGGTCTTGCGTGATTTTGAGGCACACATGGGTGGGCAGGGACTTGACTCTGGCTCCCGTGGCGTGCCCCAGACTCTGACAGGAGGAAGATTTTCATATACATTTTACTAATTTTCTTTCATCTCTGACACTTCTATTATAGAGAAAGGGCAAATAGCAATATTAAAATATTTTCTCTAATTAATTCCCTTTTAATGTGCATGAATTTCGTGCACTGGGTCACGAAAATAAATCTCTATTATTGTTTAACCTATAAAAACTAATACATCAGCCCTAACTGGTTTGGCTCAGTGGATAGAGCGTCGGCCTGTGGACTGAAGGGTCCCAGGTTCGATTCCGGTCAAGGGCATGTACCTTGGTTGTGGGCACATCCCCAGTAGGGGGTGTGCAGGAGGCAGCTGATCGATGTTTCTCTCTCATCGATGTTTCTAACTCTCTATCCTTCTCCCTTTCTCTCTGTAAAAAATCAATAAAATATTTAAAAAAAAAACACCTAATACATCGATTTAATCCAGGAAATTGCTGACCAAATATTATGTAGCACTCCAACCAGCAGAAAGTTGTGGGAAAGAATAGGATTTGGTGTCAAAGACTTGGGTTCAAATCTCAGCTATGTCACTTACAGGTTTCCATATAGGGCTAACTCACTTTTTTCAGTTCTAAATAGTAATATTCATAAGGTTGAAAAAAAGGATTGCATGTAATAATCTACGTGAAAGCAGAAGTGCTGTGAAAATATTAGCTACTCATCAGTGCACAACCCATTATTCTTCTAGTCCAGCTAGCTAATCAATAACTACAACTAATCTCAGCTAGAGTGAGGTGTGGGCATGGGGTATAATCACCCCCAGCAACCCCCACTGAGAGAAACAAAAGAGGTCAGAGGTTCCATTAATGCTAGCTTAGCAGTTGACACTTGCTAAAATATTTTTTCATGGAAACCTAACATCAGAATCACATAGTAGACTCGGAAAAAGCTCCCTGTTTAGAAATTCTTGGGAAGATTGCTATTTCATGTCTTAAAGATAAAGGAATTAAATAGCACATTTGTTACAACAAAGTTTCTTCTGCGCCTCCCCGTTAGCATTTGTCATATTACATACATCACATTTGCACTTGATAAAATCATGAGAGTTGCTGTGCATGCCCATTTGCCTGCCTGATTGGAGCTGAGTTCATTCTTGGGTGCTTTCCAGAAATGTAAGCAGGAAAAATTGTTTCTAGGTAACATTTTTGTTTTAAATCAACACTAAACTCTGGATTTCAGAAAAGATAGAGTCCCCAAGGTCAAACAGCTTCCCTCCACATGTTACACCATTTGCGTTACAATCAAATTTAGCTGCAGGTGGTTACTATAAAGTTGTTTGAGCTTTCATTTAAAAGGAAACTCTCATTAAATGTTTTTTCATGATGTTTTCTTTTTTTTAATTTTATTGATTTTTAGAAGGAGGAAGGGAGAGGGAGAGAGACATTGATGTAAGAGAGAAACATCAATTGGTTGCCTCCTGCATGTACCCAGACCAGGATCAAACCCCACAACCTGGGCATGTGCCCTGACTGGGAATCGAACCAGCGATCTTTTGGTGCTAGGGACGACACTCAACCTGAGCTACACGGGCCAGGGCAAAATTTATTCTTAAGATAAATTCTAGAGGCAAAATTACTGGGCTGATGGGTATACCAAAGTTACAAGCTTTGACATGTACCTGCACATTTTTGTTTCCCAAAGTGAGAGTCAGCCATCTTTAAATAGGCCCAGAGATAAGTATATGATTGTCTAACCACTATGCTGTATACCTGACACTAATACAAAATAATATTGAATATAAAATGTAATTTTTTAAAAAAATTATTTCTTCACTTCAAAGAAAGAACATAAAAAAGAGAAAAGGGGGGGAAAATAGGACCCGAGCTTTCAGAAGTACAGTGAGACTGTTATTCACAGAAACTAATCTCTACCTAGATCTGCTCTCATCAATGGACAGAGGGAGGGGGGAAATGTGTCATTCAACCAAACAATTATTAAATAATTTCTCAAGAACCTACCATGTCTGGCACATAGCAAGTCCCCGCTCTCATTAGGTCCCGTGCCCTGTTGTTGCTGAGGAGTTTCTGCGTGGTCTCCTAGCATGCTCTCTGTACAGGAAGAAATATGGGTCGGTTTCCTTTGGCCAAGCGTCCCTCAGAACTATCCCCATATACACAAAACCGAAATAAACATCTAAATGTAGTCCAAATAAATTTCCCACCAATATCTTAGAACCAGTTTTTATGTTATTTTAATTTATCTTTAGTGTTAAAAGTATTACAGTTGTCCCCTTTGTTTTTTTATTCCCATTGTAGAACCAGTTTTGTTTTGTTTTAAATATGTTTTCATTTATTTTTAGAGAGAGGAAGGGAAAAGAGTAGAGGGAAACATTGATGAGAGAGAAACACCATGGATCGGTTGCCTCCTGCACCCCCCACACTGGGGATCAAGCCCACAACTCGGGCCTGTGCCCTGACCAGGTATCAAACTGGTGACCTCTTGGTTCCTGGGTTGATGCTCAACCACTGAGCCACACTGGCCAGGCAGAACCAGTTTTTAATACCACCCATAGTAAACCATTCTCTACAAGTTTATATATAGGGATAATGAAGCACTATCCATCATATATTGTTCTTTAAACAAAAGTTAAGTCATCCTCACCTTTCTTGACAAAATTCAACTTTGAAAAATAAAGCATACTACTACAAATAACAGGAAATATTTTGGCCAATGTTTCGGAATCATTCCTAATTTAAGAGCCCATATGTTCACTGGCTTTACATGTAGCCACATCTCTATCACCCTAATATTGCTATCCTAACATTCTTTTCCTCCTTTTGCTATTTCCAAAGAGTCAGATGGAAAAGATCAGTAACAAAACAAAAAAAATCAGGAAAACAGTTCAAGACTTAGAAAACTTTGACATCTTTTCCACGACCATCAAAACGTGATTTTTAAAAGTACCACCCTGGCAATGCCTTGATAGTTTGGCAGACATTGTTCTTTCTGCAAGAGCATAAATTTAACACAGAAAACATTGTCATGGGCTGTCAGAACAAGTTACTATTAAATGACCATTGAATGGGACACATATTTAAAAAGTTAATCATTGCTCTGCAGTAATCCCACTAGTGCTTCTGAGGAGTTTGCACTGGGCAGACCGCTTGAAATCACTCACTTAGTTCATGGGGGTCATTGCAGAACTCTGTGCTTACAAAGAGAACTGGATTATGGCTCTCATGTAGCTTAAGATTCATTTAGGACCAGGGGACCACACTTAGGACCAGGGG